>NC_055988.1:32051629-32365872 GCF_018446385.1 Zingiber officinale | reverse complement strand
GTGTAACAACTGATATACATAGTAGAGAAATAACATTTAGCACTAATCATGCGTACAGTCTCCTGATATAAAAAGGATAAAATGCAACTGTAGTACACATGAGAAAACTGTACTAACCAGGACCTGGTACAAGGATAAACAGTCCAAGAGGTATAGAAATCCTGTATGCATGTCAAGCATGACCATCCAACCAAAATGCAGCAAATAAATACAGCAAACACAATCACAATAAATAAATGCATCAATGCGTATGATGCCAATGATGCGTCCTGGTCACCCCTGACACCAGTCAACCATCTCACACACAATAGTGAGACAGAGTGGGTAGGGCTGTGACAACCGTGCACTCTGTCATCACTGCTCCTGATGAGTGACCGAGTGGACGGGATGCTGTCGGAGTACACCTATCCTCCTACCCCAAATCATAAATGGGGGAGCACAATGCTCTCATCTCCCGGTACACAATGACGGGGAGGAATCTCTGCCGGCTACCACACTGCGTCTCACTACCCATGAGTGGACTGTAACACCCACGAAATGTTAAGCTTACCTATGAGTATTTTCTTCCTTTAGAATAAAAGAAAAAGAGAAATGAAATAGAAACCAAAATAAAATAAAAAGAAAGTGAGGTTAAGGTTTGAACCTTGAACCTCCCACAAATAATAGAGTTAAATTGGTGTATGGTAACCACTAGAGTAATGAATAATAGATGAATAGAAAAGAATGGAAATTGTAGTTAAAAGTAAGAAGATAGTTAAGTAAAGGAACAAGAGAAAACCAAGTAGCTTACCTCCTCTTCCTCTTGGTTAAGGCAAGAAGCAAGCAAAAGCCAAGTTGCTTTCCTTCCTTCTTTTCCTCTAATTTCATGGGAATTAAGAGAGGGTAGAGATAGAGGGGTTAAGGGGATGAATGAGGACATGTTTCATTTACATAAGGAATAAATAGGATTGAGAGAAGAAAAGAGAAAGAAAAGTTGTTAATTCTTCCTCCTCCTTCTTTCTCCTTCTTCCTTCTCCACCGAGACATAGAGCTCTCTCTCCCTCATTTCTAAAATCCAAGCTAAGGTTTTCTCTCCAAGAAAACTAATTCCTAAGAAGGAGTCTCAAGGTTTACTCCTTACAAGAAAGAGAAAACAAAAGGGAGAACTAGGAAGAGAAGCTCCTTCTTCCTCCTCACAAGGGTACCACTTTCTTTAGGAACAACAAGCGAAAGGATGTAAGTATCCCCTCACCTGTGGTACAAGTTGTTTATGTTTTCCATAGGATTAGAATGCTTAAAACTTAATTTCATGCTCCTAAGGTGTTCGGCCAAGACATGAATAAAAGGTTTAGGGAAGTTCAAGACCTAAATAAGCATGTTCATTATGTTCTTATGATAAGTATCCTAATATAGGAAGCTAGTTAATGTTCTTATGTTGTATGCTTACTTAAAACCTATATCTATAATTTTGAACTTTCGGCCAAATGTAGATGAAAGACCTAGGAAAGCTTAAGACCTAAACTAACCATGTTCACTATGTCCTTATGATATGTATGCTATGATAAGAGATTGGTTTGGTGTTCTTATGCTTGTATGTTGCTTAAAACTTAGTGCCATACTCATAAAGTGTTCGGCCAAGACTTGAAATAATGGATTAAGAGAGGTTAAAAATTTAGGCTATCATGCTCATGATTTTCTTTATGAAATGGTATGAAAGATTCTAAGTGGTTGCATGCTTGTATGTGTTGGAACCTAGTGGTATTACACTATAGGGTTTCGGTCATGATGTGAATGAAAGACCTAGGAGAGCTTAAAACTTAGTCTAACATGTTCTTGACTCTCCTTAGGATATGATATAAAGCTAACTTAGGGTTATCATATTTTGATGTTGCTTGAAATCTAGACACATGGTTCTTTATGGTTCGGCCATGGAGAATTTTAGTGTCTAAGGAAGCTTTAAACTAAATCTAGCATGCTCATGATTTCCTTTATGATATGATATGGAGTTAGCTTGATATTCATGCTTCTATGTTGTTTAGAGTTTATTTTCCCCTTTATGATATGATATGTTGTATGCACATGAACCCTTATGATATGATATGAATTTAGCTAGATATTTATGCTTGCATGTTGCTTAGAGCTTGGTTTCCTCTTCATGAAGGTTTCAGCCATGAACAAATTTTAGGGTTCAAGGAAGCTAAAACTTTAACCTAGCATGCTCATGAACCTCCTTATGATATGATATGAATTTAGTTAGATATTTATGCTTGCATTTTTCTTAGAGCTTGGTTTCCTCTTCATGAAGGTTTCAGCCATGAACAAATTTTAGGGTTCAAGGAAGCTAAAAATTTAACTTAGCATGCTCATGAACCTCCTTATGATATGATATGAATTTAGCTAGATATCTATGCTTGCATGTTTCTTAAAGCTTGGTTTCCTCTTCATGAAGGTTTCGGCCATGAACAAATTTTAGAGTTCAAGGAAGCTATTAATTTAATCTAGCATGCTCATGAATCTCCTTATGATATGATATGAAATTAGCTTGATATTCATGCTTGTATGTTGTTTGGAGTTTATTTTCCTTCTTCATGAACTTTCGGCCATGATAAGGATCAAGACCTAGGAAAGCTTAAAAATTTGATTAACATGCTTATGACCTTCCTTATGATATGATATGAAGTTAACATGAGATTCTTATGCTTGTATGTTGTTTAGAATTTAAGTTCATACTCTTGAACTTTCGGCCATAATGGGTTTAGGAGCCTAGATGTGTCTCACATGCTACGTTATGAATTAAGAGATGTTATTTAATGATTCCATGCATGATTATGTCTTTTCTATAATAGGTGATGTGTTCATTTATGTATATCTATGAACCATGCATGATAATGTCTCTTATGATGTGCTATATGCTCAAGTATGCATGTTTTATGATATGACAAATAATATGTTCATTTATGTATGCTTATGTTCCATGCATAATAATGTCTCTTATGATGTGTTATGTGCTCAAATATGCATGCTTTATGATATGATAAGCAAAGGCATAAGAGTTGCTTCCCTTCTTGTTGGGATTAAGAGCACTCTTTATGACATGATAAGTGAAGGCCTAAGAGTTGCTTCCCTTTGGGGACTAAGAGCACTTTTCATGATATGATAAGATATGATATGCTATGTTATGACATGAACCATGATATGCTATTTTACTTTGTATGGCTTGTACCAAGGGTGGGCTCCATAAGAGCCCCTAGGCCGATGGACTATGAACGGGTCTAGTAAAGGGATGGACTCCTTAGTACACCCCTAGGTCGACGGTCGTAGTACGGACCTAGATCCCTAGTAGGTTCGGGACTAGCTACTCTGTCCTAGGGATTGCGTGCATTTATGTATGTATGTGGTACAAGCCGGGCCCTCATGATGATATTATGTTCAAGTACTATATGATATGTTTTAAGACATCTTGCATATAACATGACACATATTTTAAAAGACATCTTGTATGATATGATTTATATGACATGATGATTTATGATATGATATAGCATGATGTTCTTTATGAGATGATATGATATGATTTATGATATGACATGCTATGCCCCTATGATTTATATGACATGATGATTTATGATATGATATAGCATGATGTTCTTTATGAGATGATATGTTATGATTTATGATATGACATGCTATGCCCTTATGATTTATATGATATGATGATTTATGATATAGCATGATGTTCTTTATGAGATAATATGTTATGATGCTATGTATTCACCATATGATGTTAGATGATCATATTTCCATGGTTATATGCTTATGTGTTTATGCTTTGATATATGGATTTTGTGAGTATGAAAGGATCTTACTAAGCCTGTGTGCTTATAGCTTACTTTACTTGTATCGCAGATAAAGGCAAAGAATGGATGACCTAGGGGAGCTGTAGGAGAGGCAAGGAGATGTGTGTGGTGGTGGCTCGGCTAAGACAAATAAAAGACATGCTTATGTTATTTTGTTATGTTTCCATGAACTAAGTGTATTATGTTATTATCCCGCATGACTTCATGATATTTCTACTGTCTTACTTTCGACAGAAATTTTAATATGCATGTATATTTCCGCAATTAGTAATGGTTAAGTAAAGTAACTCCGCCCTACTAGTAGGAGGGGCGAGCGTTACAGATTGGTATCAGAGCCAGGTTTAGCCTTCCCGCTACACACACGTCAAGCCTCCATCCTGCCGCTCCAAGTAAGACTTTCTATACTTACTCTATTTTATTTATGTATGATAGGAAATGTTTTAGTATCCATGAACCTAAGTATGACTGATATGAATTTCCTTCATGTATGATAAGCGACATTTAATGTGCACGAATATAAGTAGGGATGACTCTAGACTTATGATAGCCTTATTGTTATTTATGAAAATAGATATGGTTAGAAGACGCGGTAACAGGGCCGATGAGACAGTGACCCCACTGGATCTGACCCAGGTAGTCACAGATCTCCAGCGTCAGATCACGGAATAACAACAAGTAATCACTGCTCTGATGAATCAGCAAGGAAACCCTATCACCCCACCAGCAAATCAGAATGCAGTGCCCGTCATACCAATAGTTGCACCAGTACCACTAGTAGCCCCTGCCCCAGTGGTCCGACAGGAGACCTATTTGATACAGTGGCTAAGGCTGAAGCCGGAGAACTTCTCAGGTACTTGTGAGCCATGGGACGCCCAAGCTTGGTTCAAGATAGAGGAAACTATTGTGGAATTGCTGGACTGGCCTGTATCGGAAAAGATCAAATGTGTGTCATTCTGTTTTTCCGGAGACGCAAGAATGTGGTGGGAAAGAGTTAAGGCTAAGAGACAAAATAATCTGATGAACTGGACGGACTTCGAGACAGAGTTCTTCGAGGAATTCTTCCATATGCAAGTAACGAACCGGCATTACGACGAGTTCACCGAGTTCCGGCAAAGTGACTTATCAGTGAACGAGGCAGTGTAGCGCTTCAACCATCTTGCACACCTCTACCCAAAGTTAGTTAGCATGGAAAGAGAAAGGGTTAGACTGATGCTGAAAATGCTTCGACCCGAGATAGCATTGAATGTGGCCGGCAGAATTAATAGACCGCAGACTACAGAAGAACTGGTCAGTAGTGCCCTGATCACTGAACATTATCAGAAGGTGATGAACGAGAAAGAGAATCAGGCACAAACGCAAGGACAGAAATCTCAGGGTACCAAAACAAGCTGGAAAGGAAACTCTAATGGAAAAAGGAAGCAATGGAACAACACTAAAGGAGGACCAACAAATAAGCAACCTAAGTACCCTCAGTGTACCATTTGTGGGAAGCAGCATTCCGGAGTATGCCACAAGGGTACGAGGAAATGTTACAACTGCGGACGGGAAGGACATATGGCCAGAGACTGCCCTACCCAGTCCCAGACACCATCCCAGCAGTATAACTAGAATAGGAGTGCGCCCTCACAGCTACACCTGATGCAAGCTGCCATTGAAGGAACTCCGATTAGCCAAGGGAGATTGAAAGCCTTGCCAGCTACGACGAATGCCAGGGTTTTCTCTCTTACCAAGGATGATGTGGCAAGTGCCTCTACTGTTGTCATAGGTCAGCTGCCTATTTTCAGTCAATATGCTAATGTGTTATTTGATACTGGGGTGACGCACTCGTTCGTCTCTACACATTTCATGGAGAAGTTAGAGATACCGCCACAAGCCTTAAATGGCAAATTCTTAACAACCCTGTCTTCGGGAGAAGTAATGTCATCTACTCATATGCTGCGAGCCACACCCATCAAAATCACAGACAGAGAACTCTACTGTGATCTGATAGTGCTTGACATGCAAGATTATGACAGTATATTGGGCATGGATTTCCTGAGCAAGTACGGCGCTTCAATCGAGTGTCGTCAAAGAAAAGTGGTTTTCCGACCTGAAGCTGAACCGATATTTGAGTTTATTGGGGAACCCAGGGAAAATTGGTACTACGAGGCTGAAGATGTGATCAGACAACTCTCTACCCTGACTATAGCACCGACGCTGTTCGATGATGTATTGGAGATGCAAACTCGTGACCTAAGAATCCAGCGGATAAACCAAGAAGTATTAGAGAGAAAGAATGACGGATTCCGTATCGCTGACAGCGGAATATTATACCTCAAGAATCGTTTATGTGTTCCCGACGACCCGGAGTTGCGAAAGAAGATACTAGAAGAAGCCCACTCAACGCCCTATGCAATGCATCCGGGATCCACCAAGATGTACCAAGATTTGAAAAAGAAATTTTGGTGGTCCGGTATGAAAAGAGATGTAGCTCAGTACGTCAGTACCTGCCTGACCTGTCAGAGGGTTAAAGCAGAATACCAAAGGCCTGGAGGATTACTGCAGCCTGTCCAAATTCCAGAATGGAAATGGGAAGATATCTCTATGGACTTTATTTCAGGATTACCTAAGACAACAAACAGCTATAACGCTATATGGGTAATCGTGGATAGATTAACCAAATCCGCCCATTTTCTAGCAATCAAGATGACTTATTCAGTTGAGCAACTAGCTCAATTATATGTCAAGGAAATTATTAGATTACATGGGATTCCTAAGACCATCATTTCTGACAGAGATGGTCGCTTTGTTTCACATTTTTGAGAATGTGTTCAGAAGGCTCTTGGCACAAAGCTATTATTCAGTACTGCCTTCCACCCTCAGACCGATGGACAAACAGAAAGGGTGAACCAAGTACTAGAAGACATGTTACGGGCTTGCGCCTTAGACTAAAAAGGAAGCTGGTGCCGACATTTATGCTTATCGAAATTCACCTACAACAATAGTTACCAGGCTACTATTGGAATGACGCCCTACGAGGCTCTGTACGGGAGGAAATGTAGATCTCCTATATGTTGGTACGAAGGCGGCGAAAAGAAAGAGATGGGATTCCAGACAGAGTTCATCGATAACACCACCCGTGCTATACAGAACATCCGTCAAAGAATAGAAACTTCTCAGAGTCGACAGAAGAATTATGTGGATAAGCGACGAAGGCCATTGGAATTTAGTGTCGGAGACTCAGTATTCCTCAAGGTAGCTCTTATGAAAGGAGTAATGAGGTTTGGTAAGAAGGGAAAGCTAAGTCCGCGCTATGTGGGGCCATATCAAGTTCTGAAAAGAATTGGCAAGGTAGCTTATGAAATAGAGCTGCCTCAAGAGATGTTAGTCATCCACAACGTGTTCCACGTTTCGATGCTAAAGAAATATATTCTGAGCACGGACCAAGTGATCGAACTACGGACAGTACAAGTGCGAGAGGACCTAACCTACGAGAGCCGACCGGTTCAGATATTGGATCAAGATGTCAAAAGGCTAAGGAACAAAGAAGTACCCTTAGTAAAGGTCCTATGGCAAAATCAACGGTTCGAAGAAGCTACTTGGGAACGAGAGATGATATGAAACGGAAGTATTCGGAGCTATTTTAAGTTCGAGGACGAACTTTCTATGAGGTATGCGGTACTGTAACACCCACGAAATGTTAAGCTATACCTATGAGTATTTTCTTCCTTTAGAATAAAAGAAAAAGAGAAATGGAAATAGAAACCAAAATAAAATAAAAAGAAAGTGAGGCTAAGGTTTGAACCTTGAACCTCCCACAAATAATAGAGTTAAATTAGTGTATGGTAACCACTAGAGTAATGAATAATAGATGAATAGAAAAGAATGGAAATTATAGTTAAAAGTAAGAAGATAGTTAAGTAAAGGAACAAGAGAAAACCAAGTAGCTTACCTCCTCTTCCTCTTGGTTAAGGAAAGAAGCAAGCAAAAGCCAAGTTACTTTCCTTCCTTCTTTTCCTCTAATTTCGTGGGAATTAAGAGAGGGTAGAGATAGAGGGGTTAAGGGGATGAATGAGGACATGTTTCATTTACATGAGGAATAAATAGGATTGAGAGAAGAAAAGAGAAAGAAAAGTTGTTAATTCTTCCTCCTCCTTCTTCCTCCTCCTTCTTTCTCCTTATTCCTTCTCCACCGAGACATAGAGCTCTCTCTCCCTCATTTCTAAAATCCAAGCTAAGGTTTTCTCTCCAATAAAACTAATTCCTAAGAAGGAGTCTCAAGGTTTACTCCTTACAAGAAAGAGAAAACAAAAGGGAGAACTAGGAAGAGAAGCTCCTTCTTCCTCCTCACAAGGGTACCACTTTCTTTAGGAACAACAAGCGAAAGGATGTAAGTATCCCCTCACTTGTGGTACAAGTTGTTTATATTTTCCATAGGATTAGAATGCTTAAAACTTAATTTCATGCTCCTAAGGTGTTCGGCCAAGACATGAATAAAAGGTTTAGGGAAGTTCAAGACCTAAATAAGCATGTTCATTATGTTCTTATGATAAGTATCCAAGTATAGGAAGCTAGTTAATGTTCTTATGTTGTATGCTTACTTAAAACCTAGATCTATAATTTTGAACTTTCGGTCAAGTGTAGATGAAAGACCTAGGAAAGCTTAAGACCTAAACTAACCATGTTCACTATGTCCTTATGATATGTATGCTATGATAAGAGATTGGTTTGGTATTCTTATGCTTGTATGTTGCTTAAAACTTAGTGTCATACTCATAAAGTGTTCAGCCAAGACTTGAAATAATGGATTAAGAGAGGTTAAAAATTTAGGCTATCATGCTCATGATCTTCTTTATGAAATGGTATGAAAGATTCTAAGTGGTTGCATGCTTGTATGTGTTGGAACCTAGTGGTATTACACTATAGGGTTTCGGTCATGATGTGAATGAAAGACCTAGGAGAGCTTAAAACTTAGTCTAACATGTTCATGACTCTCCTTAGGATATGATATAAAGCTAACTTAGGGTTATCATGTTTTGATGTTGCTTGAAATCTAGACACGTGGTTCTTTATGGTTCGGCCATGGAGAATTTTAGTGTCTAAGGAAGCTTTAAACTAAATCTAGCATGCTCATGATTTCCTTTATGATATGATATGGAGTTAGCTTGATATTCATGCTTTTATGTTGTTTAGAGTTTATTTTCCCCTTCATAAGCCTTTCGGCCATGAACAAATTTTAGGGTTCAAGGAAGCTAAAAATTTAACCTAGCATGCTCATGAACCTCCTTATGATATGATATGAATTTAGCTAGATATTTATGCTTGCATGTTGCTTAGAGCTTGGTTTCCTCTTCATGAAGGTTTCGGCCATGAACAAATTTAGGGTTCAAGGAAGCTAAAAATTTAACCTAGTATGCTCATGAACCTCCTTATGATATGATATGAATTTAGCTAGATATTTATGCTGGCATGTTGCTTAGAGCTTGGTCCTCTTCATGAAGGTTTCGGCCATGAACAAATTTTAGGGTTCAAGGAAGCTAAAAATTTAACCTAGCATGCTCATGAACCTCCTTATGATATGATATGAATTTAGCTAGATATCTATGCTTGCATGTTTCTTAGAGCTTGGTTTCCTCTTTATGAAGGTTTCGGCCATGAACAAATTTTAGTGTTCAAGGAAGCTAAAAATTTAATCTAGCATGCTCATGAATCTCCTTATGATATGATATGAAGTTAGCATGATATTCATGCTTGTATAGTGTTTGGAGTTTATTTTCCTTCTTCATGAACTTTCAGCCATGATAAGGATCAAGACCTAGGAAAGCTTAAAAATTTGATTAACATGCTTATGACCTTTCTTATGATATGATATGAAGTTAACATGAGATTCTTATGCTTATATGTTGTTTAGAGTTTAAGTTCATATTCTTGAACTTTCGGCCATAATGGGTTTAGGAGCCTAGATGTGCCTCACATGCTACGTTATGAATTAAAAGATGTTATTTAATGATTCCATGTGTGATTATGTCTTTTCTATGATAAGTGATGTGTTCATTTATGTATACCTATGAACCATGCATGATAATGTCTCTTATGATGTGCTATGTGATCAAGTATGCATGCTTTATGATATGACAAATAATATGCTCATTTATGTATGCTTATGTTCCATGCATAATAATATCTCTTATGATATGCTATGTGCCCAAATATGCATGCTTTATGATATGATAAGCAAAGGCCTAAGAGTTGCTTCCCTTCTTGTTGGGATTAAGAGCACTCTTTATGACATGATAAGTGAAGGCCTAAGAGTTGCTTCTCTTTGGGGACTAAGAGCACTCTTCATGATATAATAAGATATGATATGCTATGTTATGACATGAACCATGATATGCTATTTTACTTTATATGGCTTGTACCAAGGGTGGGCTCCATAAGCGCCCCTAGGCCGACGGACTATGAACGGGTCTAGTAAAGGGATAGGCTCCTTAGTACACCCCTAGGTCGACGGTCGTAGTACGGACCTAGATCCCTAGTAGGTTCGGGGCTAGCTACCCTGTCCTAGGGATTGCGCGTATTTATGTACGTATGTGGTACAAGCCGGGCCCTCATGATGATATTATGTTCAAATACTATATGATATGTTTTAAGACATCTTGCATATGGCATGACACATGTTTTAAAAGACATCTTGCATGATATGATTTATATGACATGATGATTTATGATATGATATAGCATGATGTTCTTTATGAGATGATATGATATGACATGTTATGCCCCTATGATTTATATGACATGATGATTTATGATATGATATAGCATGATGTTCTTTATGAGATGATATGTTATGATTTATGATATGACATGCTATGCCCTTATGATTTATATGATATGATGATTTATGATATAGCATGATGTTCTTTATGAGATAATATGTTATGATGCTATGTATTCACCATATGATGTTAGATGATCATATTTCCATGGTTATATGCTTATGTGTTTATGCTTTGATATATGGATTTTGTGAGTAGGAAAGGATCTTACTAAGTCTGTGTGCTTATAGCTTACTTTCCTTGTACCGCAGATAAAGGCAAAGAATGGATGACCTAGGGGAGTTGCAGGAGAGGCAAGGAGATGTGTGTGGTGGTGGCTCGGCTAAGACAAATAAAAGACCTGCTTATGTTATTTTGTTATGTTAACATGAGCTAAGTGTATTATGTTATTGTCCCGCATGACTTCATGATATTTCTACTATCTTACTTTCGACATAAATTTTAATATGCATGTATGTTTCCGCAATTATTAATGGTTAAGTAAAGTAACCCCGCCCTACTAGCAGGAGGGGCGGGCGTTACACAGACCAACGAAGCCAAACAAAATCGCTGCTGCAACACACTCTGCCTGAATCGACCACTAACCCATGAGTGGTGGTGTGTGCAGATCCATGTAACTGGCGATGTGCTAAATAATAATGGAGCGGAACATCGCACAGCATGTAATCATGCGAATGGTGCATGACACTAACCATGGAAATATCCTGAGCTAATCCATATATATATATATATATATATATATATATATATATATATATAAGGTGCACCTTAGGTCAATGAATCAAATCAAAGGTACACAGATAAGATAAGGTATAAAACCTAGGTCCTGAACATGGTGAAGCATGGTATATCACTACCCCCTATAAGCATGTATAAGCAGGTAAGAAATAACATGAGATGCAAAACAAGTATCAACCAAGTATGTAACAAGTAGTGGGTAGTGACTAACCGAAACAGATAAGAAACATAATTATTGTAATTTGTTAAATTCACTACTATGCATATCAAACGACATAAAGTCAGAAGTACCCGCCTCCATTAGGAATGTCCAAATTCGACATTGAGATACTCGTCTCGCGTCAAAGTCCTGTATCTAATAGATATATGATTATTTAGCTACAATTCTTCTAAATAGCTAAATAAAATCTCAAATCCTAAATTAGGGCAAAACCCTAATTAACACATGTACATAGGTTAACGTTAGTTATTAACCTATCTATCCATCATCGATAACAAAACCCTATTCCTTACCTCACTTCTCACAGCAAAGATGTTGCTGGAAATTATGGCCGGAAAAATCACAACTACTGTGGAAAAATAATGACAGTACCACAGTGATCAGCCCCACAAGAATTAATCTACACAAACATTCTAATCAAAATCCGAATACCCAAATTTGCCTTACCTAACTTGTAACCGTGCTTGTTGATCCACACCAGGACTGTTGCTGCCAGCATAGAATGATTACTGCTGGAACTCAAGCTTTGCTGCTAGAAAACAAGCACAGATTTCCAGATCACAAACGAAACAATTCATGGTTGTGAACCAATTACACTGTTCTGATCAAGAACAAAAATCCAAAACCAAGAATCCAACTTACCTCAACCGTGACCTAACTCCACCACAAAGAAGGATTGATCAAGAACAGAGGAGAGGCGGCACAGTAAGGGGTGGCGCTGCTCCGTGCGACGCCGGCTACTAGCTAGGGCACGGTGGCGAAAATTGGGGCGCTCGATGGCTGGCGGCTAGGGCACAGGAAGCAAGTAACCTCCAGCGATGGTCGGCGCTGGCTCGTCGGACCAGAGGAGGGTGAAAGGAAATCGGGGAAGCGGCGACGGAGATGCTAGGGCACAAAGGAGTCGGGCTCGCGGGGAGGAGCGGCGGTGGTGGCCCACGACTCCCTAGGGCACAAGGAAGATCACTCGGCTGTGGAGAGGGAGAAAAGATATGTCGCTTGCTCTTGGTCCCGGCCTTATGCACGCGTGGGAGAGGAGGAAGAAGAAACCGCCGGGCGGTTAGGGCTCAGCCGTCGGGAAAAAGAAGAGGGCGCGCGGGGGGGGGGGGGGGGGGTTTCGGTGAGGAAGAAAAAGGAAAGAAATAAAGAAAAGAAGAAAACACAAATAAAAAGGAAAAGAAAACTTTTCCTCGTTAAAATGGGGTATCCTAAACAGGCTTTTCCGGGCCCCGTTTTTATCCCCGTTGACTCGTCCATACAAGCTCCGAAAAATTTTCGGAAAATTTCCAAAAATTCCCAAAAATTCCTTTATTATTATCTGCCCCTTTCGGTATTTTACAGACTCCTTCCTAGGAAAACTTTTCAAGCAAGGGTATTTTTCTTAGCAAAACAAGCAAGAGGATGTAAGTATTCCCCTCACCTGCAGTACAAGTGGTTTTTGTATGTCTCTATGCTTAAAGGTTTCTTGAAAACTAGGGTTTTACTTTGCAAGTTTCGGGCAAGACAAGGTTGAGAGGTCATCTATGGTTGCTAAAAGTTTTTATACTTCATGTTGAAACAAGACTTGGAACCACAGCCCCTTTAGGTTTCGGCCAAGTAAGAAAAAAAGGGTTAAAGGAAATGTAGAAACCTAACTATGCTTGTTTATGATTTCTCATGATATGTGAACCACTATATGATGTTAGTTTAATAATCTCATGCTTAGGTTGCATAAAAAGTTAGACCCATGCTTCTAGGGCTTCGGCCAAGTAAGAATAAAAAGATTAGAGGAAGTTTAAGAACTTAACAATGCTTGTTTATGATTTCTCATGATATGTAACCCACTACATGATGTTGGTTTAAAGTTTCCATGCTTTAGAATGCTTAAAAACCTAGATTTATGGCATTAGGGTTTCGGCCAAGTAAGAATAAAAGGATTAGAGGAAGTTTAAGAACTTAACAATGCTTGTTTATGATTTCTCATGATATTTAACCCACTATATGATGTTGGTTTAAAGTTTCCATGCTTGAGGTTGCTTAAAAACCTAAATTCATGACATTAGGGTTTCGACCAAGTAAGAATAAAAAGATTAGAGGAAGTTAAAGAACTTAACAATGATTGTTTATGATTTCCTCATGATATGTAACCCACTATATGATGTTAGTTTAAAGTTTTCATGCTTTAGGTTGCTTAAAAACCTAGAAACATGCTTATAGGTTTCGGCCAAGGCTTGAACATTAGGGTTAGAACCTTAATTATGCTTACTAAGAACCTCATTTGCTATGCTATGTATGTTGTAAGAATTTCATGTTTTAAGTTGTTAAAAGAAGCTAGAATTATGCCTACATGTTTCGGCCAAGATAAGGAATTAGGTTAAGGAGCTACCTAGGGTTTTCCAAATGCTCTCACATGTTATGTTAAGTATTATGAGAACTTAGGATAGTGATTTCATGTTTTTATGTTGCTTGGAAACCTAGGATTCATGCTTATATGTTTCGGCCAAGTGATGATTTAGGGTTTGTAGGAAGTGCAAAACCCCAACCATGCATGATAAAGACTCTTTATGATATGATATGAATTCTATGTCACCATGTTACTAGATATGTGTATTTATGCCATCATGTTATGCTATGCTATATGATATGTGCACTTATGTCATCATGTTATGTTTTCTCTATGATATACCATATGTTATGTGCATGTTATGCCATCAAGTTATGCTTATGCAAGGCTTATGTATGATGAAAAACCTAAGAGATGCTTCCCTTAAGTTGGGATTAAGAGCACTCTTCATGATATGACAAGAACAAGATATGCCATGTGATGACAAGAAACATGATATGCTATGATATGATAAGAAGCATGTATGCTATTTTACTTTTGTATGGCTTGTACCAGAGATGGGCTCCTAAGTTGCCCCTAGGTCGATGGTCAATGAAATGAGCCTAGTAAGGGATGTGCTCCTACGTGCCCCTAGGTCGATGGTCAAGGAAACGGGCCTAGTTCCTAGTAGGTTCAAGATTAGATACCTTGGATCTATTTAGGATGCGCGCAAATTCATGTATGTGGTACAAAGCCGGACCCTCATGTTAAGATTATGTTTAAGTACTTATATGATATATATGTTTTAAAAAGGACATCTTGCATACATTCATTTCATGCTATATGATACATGTTTTCAAAGAACATCTTGCATACACTTATTTCATGTCCTATGATTCCCTTTATGCTTTAGAAAGATGTTTCTTCTAAGATATGTCTATGATGCCTAGATGAACATGCTATTACCTTATGCTTATGCTCTCACATGTGATTCTATGATTTGACTAAATGTGTATGACACTACTTTATGTTAGCATGTAAATGATCAATTTAGATGTTGGATAAATGAATATGTCACTACTATATGTTTATTAATTCATGATTCATGGTTTTCGTGAGTAGGAAAGGATCTTACTAAGCCTATGTGCTTATAGTTCAGTTTTCCTTGTACTGCAGAGAAGGGAAAAGAATGACTAAACTAAAGGGAGCAGTAGGAAGGGCAAAGATGTGTGTGGAGGTGGCATGGTGGATGAAGATCTGTTGTGTGTGTCAACAATTTTATATGTCTTAATTTATGCATGTGAACTATTCTATGTTTCTACCTTAGGTTTTTGATGATATCTACAATAGAATAACTTGAATCTATTTGGATACTTATGTTCCCTCTTGTTCCATGTTTAGTATGCTCCATGCCCTAGTAAAAATATCTTGTGTCATGTTTAAGTAGTAGGTGCCAAATCAAGTTATATGCATGAATGCTAGTATGTTCACATGATATGTCTAAAAGATTAGCATGTTAGCATATTCAATATGTTACATTATTATATTGTTCACATGTCATGTTCAGTTAATATGCATATGAAGAAATTAAATCAAATGTGTCTTCCACTGCCATGACTTCATATGTATATGTATGTATGTATGTTCTAGTAACCTCGTCCCTTCCTAAGTAGTAGAAGGGCGGGCGTTACACCTGGGAAGTTTTCTAGGGTATGTGCGAGTAAGGACAAAGCACACTGAAAGGACCTCTGATGGTCTGTGGAGTTAGTCGTCAACCTGATGAGCAATTCTGGTGGCGTTCCCGGTTCCGTCCAGTTGGGACCCGCCTGGGTCGGGCGTTACATTTGGAGATATTGCCAATGTTACGAGAACCTATTGGGTCACACACAAAGAACAAGTTAATTTAGAGATAGTTTCATATGATGGATCATTGGATTAAGCCTAATTCAAATTGATATCATTGATCAATCTAGATATCAAGGATAAAAGGATTGAGTTATACAAGATGATAGACACGAAAAGGTTAGGTTGGATCTCGACATTCTCGTCACTTGGGTAGCAATAATGTCTTGCTAGATGACACTCATTGTTTATGTATTTAAAATAGTTTTAGAGATATTGTCAATGTTACGAGAACCTATTAGGTCACACACAAAGAACAAGTTAATTTGGAGATAGTTTCATATGATGAATCATTGGGTTAAGTCTAATTCAAATTAGATTCATTGAGTTAGACTCAATTAGATCCAATTATTGGATTGAATCTAATTCGAATTAGACTCATTGAGTCAATTTTGATTGATGATTAATGAGTTAGACTCATTGATTGATTTGAATTTATGAAGGAAGAGGAATGTTTAGTTTAGAATTAATCATACATTGGATGAAGAGTAGTCAATTTTGAATAGATCATGTATTTGATGCATTGGATGCATTAGATGAAGATAAATATTAATGTCAATTAAGGAAATTGACATTAAGGTAAGTTTATGAATGAGTACAAAAAAGGGGTTTTTGGATTCATTTTCATGATGTGAATTTTGTTCTTGCTCTTCTTCTTTCTCTCTTCGCTGTCTTGGCCGAAACCTCCAAGTGTGGTTGCTAGCACAACCTTAGGTGATTTTTCTTCTCCACTTCTTGAGTTTGTGAGACGGACAAAAGGCTTGTTCGTGTGGATACCGAAAAAGGTGCGAACGTTTGATCATGCTAATATCTTAGCTGTCGAGAGTTCGTGTTCACGCACCAAAGGTATAACTCCCTTTAACAAATACTTAGTATATGGTTTTTCCTTCGCATGGATCTTCTGGAAAGGAACTTGTTTTTCCACTGCACTTTCTGCATATTTAGCATTATAGTTCCTTACACCCTAAGTGACAAAGGGTCATCCTTTAACTAGATATCCTAGATTATTACTACTACCTAGAGGCATCAAGTAATCAATAGAGCAACATTCCAATACGACCACTGTGAGGGAGTGTCAGGATTTAGTTAGACTTTCTACATTACATCATAAACAATTTGAGATTAACAATCCATAACATATTGATCAACATTACAATGAAACAAGACCCCTAGAATATTTCCCTTGACCAGTTCTCCTAAAAGCTCTCTTTCTCTCTTTTACTTTCTTAACTTTAATTTGAAGAACTTCAACCAATATTTTTATTGTCTGGCTAACTAACCGTGCGAATTTACTAGTGCTCATCAATCCCTGTAGGATTGATATTTTATTACTAACGACATAGCTATGTACTTGTAGCTTCGTAACAAGTTTTTAGCATCATTACTAGGGATTGTTTGGCATTAGTAAAGAACACTTAAGTTATATTAGACATCGTAAATATTTGTACATAGTCTGCACTATTATTTCCTTTAATTTTTGCACATTTAATTCTTGTAATTTTAATTTTTGCACTTGCATTCTTTTATATTCACAAAATACAAACAAACTATTCTTGAATTGTCTTACTCTTGTATACGAAGGTCTAATTCTGTAGGAGAATTAAATATCTATTGGCCCTGAGATTGAAAAACCCTTCTGAAGAAGGAAAATTCTGCAAAAGTAACAAGAAGTGCAATCAAGACAAAATATGGCAAATAAACCTCTCAAAGATTACGCAACACCATATGCTCGAGGTCACCAATCTAGTATCACCAGACCGACCGTCGAGGCCAATAATTTTGAGATTAAGTCTGCAATGATAATTGGATCACAATGGTCCAACAACATCAGTTTGGTGGAGGCGTACATAAGGACCCAAACCAATACCTGAAGGTTTTATATGAAATTTGTGGTGCAGCAACAGATGCAGTCAAACTACTCCTATTTGGCTTGTCTTTAATAAATAGAGCAAACCCTATGGCTCACTTCTTTACCACCAATTAGTATTACATCCTGAGCGCTCTATGAGCAAGCATTCTTAGACAAATTCTACCCACCAAGTAAAATAGTACATATGAGAAATCAGATTGCTAGCTTCAGATAGATTGATATGAAATCTCTTTATGAAGCATGGGATATATTCAAAAGTATCCTTAGATCGTGTCCATATCACGGATTGAAAAATGGTTGGTGATCCATACTTTATACAATGGAATCAACTATCAGACTAAAGTGTCTCTTGACTCTGCATCTAGCGGAGCACTCATGAACAAAAGTCCAAATGAAGCTGAAGAGATCATAGAGAGTGTGGTGCTTAATCATCACCAGTGAGCATTAGAAAGAAGTTGAATGATTTTTCCATGAAATCCGATCAATATGCCTGGTAAATATAACCTTGATACTTTGAGTTTGATATATGTGAAGGTTGATGCTTTGTTAAAGAAATTTGAATTAATGGGTTCCCACCTGGTGAATACAATTTTAAGAGTTTGCAATTCTTATGGAGGTATGGATCATATTCAAGAAGCTTGCCCACTTGGAGTTATTACAGCAGAACTAGCTCAAATTGAGCAATGCAATGCAATTGACAACTTCAATTCACTACAAAATAATCTGTACTCCAACACTTACAATGTCGGGTGGATCCTAACTTCTTTTACAAGAATAATCATGAGCAAAATGATCAATTAGGTCAACAAAAGAGCTATCAACTGAAGTAACAACAGAACTTCCAATCTGTTCAACAATCGAGTTACCAACCATCAAGGACTGAAAAGCTACTTGAGGATATCTTAGCAAATAAACTTAAAATGAAGAATGACATCAAGCAATTAAGTCAAAGGATGAAGAACTCTGAGAAACATATGAAGATGGTGGATAGCTAATAGCCCAGATAGTTACATTATCCTCTAGAGCACCCGGGTCAATTTTAGAAAAATCAGATGTCAATCTAGTTAAGCATTGCAATAGAATTGAATTCCGAAATGGACGAACTTAAAAAAAATCATAAATGACTACTTGAAGAAAAGGGACCGGGAATAAATGGAGAGCCCTCACCTGTGCCAAGTGATAGGTGAAATTCTCAATAGCTAGCATGGCTACTGGTATCCACGTTCCCAACATGATTGGGCATGAGAGTTAAATAGTGTTTATTACACATCACAACAGTTAGAGATCCTGGCCATCATAGTGAAAGGAATGAGAAGAAAATAGTATGAATATGCACCTGTGCGTCTATTATGGCCATAATAGTTAGAAGGAATGTGGATTAAAACAGTGGTAACACTATTTAACAGTTTCTATTACAAGCATCATAGTAAATTAGGTAGCTTTGTATAGTGGCCCAACTTTGTCAATTTCAACTGTAACTTGTAAATAGGCAGTAGGCCATATATTTCTAGTAGATCTCCTTAAAGTATTAAGTTTATGCTCAATTCAATAACTGGCTGATGCAAGAGCATGTCCGTATAATGGGTTCCATTATAGGACTTTTGTTTGGTTTGTTTTTTCAAATAACAGTCTGATGCTGTCTATGACTGGCCTTAGTTTCAGTGTCTGAAAAAAGTTTCTGATTTCAATTTCACAAGGGAAGCCATGACAGCGATTATAGAGGAGATAATTATGAGTGTCTTTGCCCTACTTACAGTATATTTCAGTAGTTGAAAAACTTCAAAGAGAGTGGACAAGCCAAGTAATGAACTGAACAAGACCAGGGCAGAAATGACACCGAGGAGATAATTGCAAGGGTCTTTGTCCTACTTACGGTACTATGTACTCCACTATCCCCAAAAACATCAGAAGAGAGAGGAGAAAACCAAGTACTGAGCTATAATTCATGAGTCACATCGTCTTTTTGTTAATAAATCTCATGCAGGGTGTCGATGAAAGTTGCAGAAAAAGTTTCAAGGTGGCGCTGTTCATGACTTCATTGACACAGGAATGATGCAGGAATCCTGTGTTATAAGCACAAACCTTGGATTGAATGCACTGAGAATCAAGTCTCAGAGATCAGACAATACCATATGCTTGCACAGTAAGCTTCGTTTGCAGTGCTGTCCTGTTGCTTCTGTTGGCACAGTATTAGTAATTGCCTGCAGCTAGCCCTGGAGGGTTTCTGATGCGAGAGTGCTATTGCTGCATATCTAGTACCTGCATATGATTTTCAAAGCCAACGCCGATCCAGTCTTAGCTGTTACAACTCAATGTTTACGATTTCAGTGATTGCTTCATTGTATCTTAACTTGTTTATCTTCATTTCAGTTGCGATATTTGGTTTAATTTGGTCGTATGCAATGTACGTTGTAGTAATTATCACCTTTCTGACCGAGGATTCTCGTTTTGTCGAATTGCATCAACTATATTTGACCAAATCTGATGATTTTCAGCTCCGAGCAATGACTCTGCTTGCACAAATGCCAAATTTAATTCCAATGATCAAAAATACATTGAAATAAACATAGAACTATGGCCTTAGGTGTTTGTTTGCAGTGCTTGTGAGTTCAAAATGCACAATCATGAATATTATTTTGCTGTGTCTTTTTGTTTTATTGACAAATTATTCACAAAGTAAATTCGGCGTGCGATTTTGTGGAAGGACTATCAATACCCCACTTAAAATAACACGTCCTTACAAGAGAGGACCATCCTACGCGTTTCCTATTGTTGTGTCCTGTCAGCATCTCCAAAGCATTCCACCACTCACTGTGCAATGATCATGAGCTGCAAATGCAAATGAATCCATTTGGAGAAGACGAAACCAAACTTTCCCTCAACTATCATCTTGTTCCTAGCTCATACAAACGTCAATTACTCCATGCAACTCTACTATTTAAGTTGTATACATTTTTTAGGATGTCATGAGTGCATTATTCATTTCAGCTCCGAGTGCACGAAGAGAGGCAGGTGCCTTGACAGTGTGTTCAGGCCATTCTAATAGGCCGCACACTCAGCTGGCACTGCCTCCACCGATGGCATGCCCGTGTCAATATCGACGAGAGTGCAAGAAGTATTTGTTGGAAATGTATGAAAAAAGGATTTTAATGTGTTTGGGAGTTTAGTCCAAGTTTTGTGACTTGAAGCCTGATACATTGGATCATAATTTTTGATGTTATGAATATGTATGGGGGTGCAAATATAAGGTTTGGATTGAACTAAATTTAGTTGATTCATGGGTGAGTACGATCTATGCATGTCAAATGCCAGATTAATCAGGACAAAAATTGCCTAAATGGATAGTGTTTGAGAATAATTTAGTTCGTTGTACAATCAGTGTTTGGTTGCGAACGTAGTCAAGCCTTTATATCCTAGAAAATAGGCATCAACAAACCTCTAACTATGGTTGGAGAGGACGAAACTATTATAAGAAAATTGTGGCTAGCATTAGTCTCAATTTTTAGAAATCGACGTCTAATGAAATTTATAAACTCAAATCAGTTTTTTTAAAAAAAAACAAAACTAATTTAATTAATACATGTCTAAGAAGTGCTTAGCAAACCTTTCCGCTCAACACCTTCCTGCTCAGTCTCACGAGTTGGTAGTTTTACGACTCTACTCGACTTCTCGTTCAGTATCTTCCTGCTAACTTCTTGATTCAGTAATTTAAAAACTCTGTGCTCAATTTCTTACATAGCAATTCTCTACCCGCCCTTTCAGATCGATAGCTTAGCCTTCCTGCCTAACTACTCTGCAACTCAGACCACTTGACACCCTACGACTCTGTTAGTTCAACAATTTGGCCTTCCCTAATACAAACTATCTTAATTAATTTATGCCAGCTAAAAAATAAATATACATTAGATTTTAACCATATAATATTGTCCCTTTTTTTAATTTATCTCCCGCAGCATTATCAAACAATATTGACGAAATTAATGTCAGTATCCAACAATATTGCCAAATGCCAAAGTGAACATCTTTCTTGGAATTGAGAAGGTAAAAAATCAATGGTTCAGCCATTGATGCAATACAACACAGAGACTATTGTCTATCATTAGAGGAATCCATTGAGAAGGGTCTCCTTAATTATGCGCTGCAAACAAGCTAATTAAGATTCCTCATCCTTTTCTCTAATGCCAATGCACTCGTCTCCCCATGCTTCTGGTTTAGTAATTCTAAAATTTCCTGGTTAACGTTGTCGAGGTTTGGCCGGTGATTTCTGCGCTTACATCTATTGGCCCTGAGCTTCGACTCTGTTCAACGACTAAAATGAATTGGGCTGGAACGGCAGCGGCGGAGGCAGTGACGTCGGAGCGGCACAGTGGACAATTGGCGTTGAACTGGAGCCAGGTTTCGATGCAGTCGATGTGGAAGGTGTGGAAGCAACCAGGGAGCAGCTTGAGCCGCTCCATGTTTTGGAACTCGTTCAAACAGACAGCGCACTGGCTCCTCAGCTCGATGTCGTTGGATGCTACGGTGAAGTTGACGACGGGAATGGAGCGGATGAGAGAGGGGTGGAGGCCGCGAGCCTGGTTGGCGAGGGGAGAACGTAGGCGGCGGCCGGTGCGGCACTTGGTGACAAAGAGGTAGTACGAGAGGAGGAGGATGGCGGTGGTCAGGATGCCGAGAATGGCGACAGCCAAGATGGGAGGAGGAGAAGAGGAAGAAGAACGTGGGGCTGATGGTGGTTTTGCTTCTGCCATTAGCGGAGATGCGGCCATTCGCGGTGAAAGATGCTGGCGCGCGAGTGGTGTAGGAAAGCCAGCGTATATATAGTTGCAACGATGAAAACTAGCCAGCTGGCAAGCTATACTACTAGCTAGTATTCGGATTCGAAACATTACATGACTAGCTAGTAGTCGGATTCGAATTACATTACATATGAGTATTCATCCATCAATTGTTTGATATAATCATTTTAAAAAAATTGTTTAGGCTGAAGAACTTCAAGTTAGCTAGCAATATAGCATATCACACGCTCAACTTATATTGAAAAAATATATTTAACTTTGCCACATATATCGTAGGTATTCGACCCATATCAAGTTAACCAGGCACACTCACATGATCCCGCCTTGAGATAGTCAGGTCATCATGTCAAGTGCTTGAATGGCTATGCGCTCAAGTGACCGAGCGCTCGACTGCCGAGTTGAAGACCCAAGTGTAGGATACTGATTGCCTAAGGATCCGAGATCCCAAGCTCAAATGCCCAACCAGCTAAGTGCCTAGAAGCTAAGGACTTGAGAGCATGAGCTCAAGCCCGAGCCCGAGCCCGAGCCCGAATGCCCAATTGCCAAAACAGTCGCACCTAGGAGTTGAAGACTCGAGACCCCTATCTTTGTATGAAGGACTTGACTTGCAGGATCATAAATTAACCTGAGTTTGTCCACTAATTAAAACAAAACTACTAAATGACAGTGGTTAAAGATTGTTGTTAAAGACCCCGAAAAATCATTGTAAATTAACGCGTTGAGAAAGATAGGAGTGCTCAGAGATTACGATTAAAAGTCATTATCTTTTCGCTTAAAATACAACAGTTTTTCACTATTATATTTCAAATTGAACCGTTGTGTTTTAGGTAAAAAGACAATAGTTATTTCCTAAAACGACAAAAGATTTTAACCAATGTGTTTAAAATAAAAAAACAATAATTTTTAATCATTATCTTTGAATGCCCCTATCTTTCTCAACATGTCAATTTACCATATTTTTTTTTATCTTTAACAATGATTTTTAATCATTTTATTTCAAGTGCAAAGATAACGGATTGTACTCGCATCATATCTTTCTCAACGCATCAATTTCTCATAATTTTTTGAGTCTTAGGCAATAGTTTTTAATTGTTGTTATTCGTATTGAATATTATTGATCCTGTCTGAGATCTGTGAAGATGAGCACTGGTTCCGATGAATGATGATGACCTCTGATGAAAACGAACTCCGATGATCTGAAGAAACTCCTCCATGCTCCTATGCACAATGAGACAAGCCAACAAATCGTTAGCAACCAAAGACCGGGGTGGGGATCCCTGGCTAGGTCCTCCGACGCTCAAGTCAGTTACTCTCAAAGATGGAAGCAGAAGAAGAAGAAGAAGAAGAAGAAGAAGAAGAATAGTAATTGAAGTAAAAATAGAGTTCATATGCTAGAACTTGCATACCTTGCCAACGGAGAAGATCCCCCTTTTTATACCACCTCACGTGACTTTCATAGTCATGAGGTGGTCCTCGGTTCGTTAGAGTTTGTTTTGGAGATGAAGTCATCTTCTATACTTCATGCAATAATCCTTTAAGTAATCTTTTCTATACCCCAGATATACCCGTTTTGTCGTTCATGATTCGTAATGGGGACATGTCATTGTTGGTGTAAGTTACACAAGAATCAAACCTAAGTTTTGATGTTGTCAAAGGTTCAAGTTAAGTCTTGTTGTGATCTAACAAGTTGACTGAGTGTTCATGTTGTTTACTCAACCAAAAAGACCTAGTTGGAGGCTAGGCAGGAGAAATCTTAGCAGATAGTGGAACCCAGGTGCAAGTCCAAGTGGGTCGAGGGGACCCGAAGCTTGGCGGTACGATCGAGAGGTCTGGAGGACCGAAAATCAAGGAGAAAGTCTTGGCGAGCTGATCAAAGCTAAGTAAAAAGTCCAAATTAAATCTGGAGGATCTAAGTTTGGCACGTAGGTTGAGGTAAACAACTGGAGGAGCGAAAGTGAGGTCGGGTTCCTATAGGGAACAACCTTAGGTCGCTGATCCAATTGAAGAAATCGGGAAAGTTTCCAAGTTGAGATCGAGACAGTTCTACTGTCTTTTATATTACTCATGCATTATTATTGTTGTGCTAAAATCTATTTTGCAGGTTTATTGCCTAACACTATTTTGTAGGTCCGACTGGATCGGTCGACCGAACTGCTGGATCGGTCGATCAAACAAGGCAAAATCAATACAGTATTCAGATCAGGTCAGAACAGATCAGAGTCTGATCACACATTGATCGGTCGACCGAACAGTATGATCGGTCGACCAAACCATGATGAATCAGCACCAGTTCATCAGCACCGATCAGCAGCAAAGGAAAAGAAGCGGATCAGTCGACCGAACATAGGGATCGTCGACCGAACCAATCAGCATTAATGGTGCATTAAGTGTTGATCTCGGCAAATCACGATGAACAGGGAAGGAAGCTGTTCGGTCGACCGAAAAGTTGGATCGGTCGATTGAACCCTTTATAATCAGTAAATGCAAAAGATCGAGCCAGCGTCAGACTCCAGCCGGGAAGGAAGGGAGCGGGTTCAATCGACTGAACAATGGGATTGGTCGACCGAACGTCCAGTACACCTATAAAAGGAGGCTTAAAGTCTGCGGCCAAATAACACTACTGACAATCTAAAAGCTCTTCTCTGCAAATGGATCGTGCTACAAGTCATCATCAACTGTGCAAGATACTCCGTCCGAAAATACTGACCTCGCTTCAACCTTCAATTAGTACTGTCAGTATACTTTACTTGTATTGCATTTAAATACAAATAAGATAGTAGGACTATTACTATCTTATATTTTTATATCTGTACGATCTGCTTCTTTTTGAAGGATTTCAGAAAGAAAAGTTATAGTAATTGTCCATCGGTGCGGTCAAGGATCGCGGGCCTTTGAGTAGGAGTCGAGCTAGGCTCCGAATGAAGTAAACAAATTCGTCTCTCTTTTTATTTTCTGCTGCACAATTCTGATTTTAAAGTTAAAGAAGAGTTTTAAAAGAGCGCGATATTCACCCCCCCCCCCCCTTCTATCGCTCGCATCCGATCTATCAATTGGTATTAGAGCCTCGTTAGCTCTGAAAGTTTTTAACCGATTTTCAAAGAACTCTTTAAAATTGTTTTCTTTTCTTGTAGAATAATTCTTTAACTCATTTCTATTTTTCAAGCACTACTAATCCCAAGACAAAAGTCTTGGAAATATTTTCTCTTTTAATTTTTTTCTTACAAGGATGTCGAACTCGTATCAAGAAGGTTACAGTACGGTCCGACCTCCATTATTCAAAGGAGAGAATTTCAGTTATTGGAAGAATAGAATGGAGTGTTACTTGAAGTCCGACATCGAGCTCTGGTTCATTATCTTAAAAGGCTACACTCTTCCAACGAAAGACGGAACAACATTAGAACCAGAAGAATGAACTCCCCAAATGATCAAGAAGGCACAACTGAACTACAAGGCGATCAATACCATTAAGTGTGGGCTCACAATGGAGGAGTTGAACCGAGTCGGCCCCTACGACAACGCCAAAGAACCGTGCGACTCGCTAGTCAAACTACACAAAGGGACCGATGAGTCCAAGGTAAACAAATGAGATCTACTTTTAAATAATTTATTTAATATAAAAATATTTCCCGGATAGATGGCCTCGCAACTACACGCTCGACTAAAGGACATCCTAAACGGCCTCCACCTGATCGGGCATAATCTTGAAAACCGTGACACGATAAGGTACGCTCTGAACGCTTTTCCGAGGAATGCTTTGTGGGAATAAATTATAGATGCGTACAAAGTTTCTAAGGACCTTTCAATACTTAAGTTAGATGAATTATTTTGTGAGTTGGAATTACATGAACAATCTAACATAAGCCATGTCGAGAAAGGAGTTGCTTTGTTTGCAGGTCCAAGCAAGGACACAAAATCAAAAACCAAGATTGAGTCTGAAAGCGAGTTAGACTCTGACTCAACTAACGAAGAAGAGTTAGTCAACATGGTCCGGAGACTTCTGACAAAAAAGAAGTTCAGAAGAAATGTCAAGAAGACACCGCTCAACTAGACCCAAAACAAATCAGAAGTGATTTGTTACGGATGCAACAAAAAGGGTCATTTCAAAATTGATTGCGCAAATCAGAAGGAAGAAAAGTCTAGATCGACTAGACGAAAGAAGGCTCTTCAAGCGACATGGGACGAGACTTCTTCTGACGAGTCTGACGCGAAGCAAACAAAGCATTCGAGCCATATTGCATTTATGGCAAGAAACAAAAACTCCGACTCTGAGTCTGATGTGATGGTTAGTCCTAGGAAAATCGTACCGGTTCCACTGTACAAAAAATTTTGTACAAGTGTCGAACCTTTCCTTAAATAATCTATTGTGTTCTTTAGAAGTTAAATTAGGAATCGCAGACGGAACTTAACATCATTGATTCCAAATTTAACTTATCTGTTCTTAATGGTTTAGATTTGAATCGCAAGCGAAACTTAACACTATTGATTCAAATCCACCTATGTTATTAACTCTATTAAATATTAATTTCCAAAATTGGCTTCCAGGACTACATGGCGAGGCACATGACCTTCTTGGATATGGGAGCAACCACCATCGCCTAGACAAAGCCTTTTAAGGGAAGCTAATATTTAATTTTCTTAAATAGCTCTAGGTTAACCAAAAAGAACAATCGAATCACAAATTCGAAAACAAAGAAAACACAAACTCGAAAAACTAATTCGAAATACTAGATCTAATGTCTCTTGTGTTTGGAATTCTTACAAAAGGAAATAACTAGCATAATGCGGAAAATAATTGCTAATTATACCTTCTCTTTGTATGCTAATGACCTCGAGATCTTCTGTCGTATTCCTCGCCTCGCCTTGGACGTCGTGTGGACGACGATCCTCCAAGATGAACACCACCCAAGAGCTCTCTTCCTCTTCCTCTAAAATCCGGCCACCACCACCACCAAGGAGAAGAGAGCAAAGGGAAAGGGAGAAGAGAGAGGGCCAGCCACACCAAGAAATCCTCCAAGCAAGAGAATAAGAGTTGTGTCTCATGAAGCCTCCTCACCCCTTCTTTTATAATACTTGCCCAAGGCAAATAAAGGAAGAATTTGTACAAAAATTAAAATCTTCCTCTAGTTTTTCCTTTTCCCTTTTGATTTTTTCTTTTCTTTCCTCTTGATTGAAACAATCACCAATCATATATTTGATTGGATGATGATTTAATCCTATTGGTCGGCCCCTTGCTTGGGCACCAAGTAAGGGTGGTCGGCCCCTATAAGGAAGGAAATACATACATATATATATATATATATATATATATATATATATATATATATATATATATATATATATATATATATATATATATATATATATATAAAATTTTACAAGCTCTCTTTCAATTTCCTAAAGTAGGAGTTAAAAAAGGAAAATTTTAAAAATTAAAACTTCTCTTATAAAATTTTCTTTTTTAACATGGTGATAGAAAATTTAAATTTTAAAACTTCTCTTCCTTTTTTCCATGAGGATGGTTAAAAAAGGAAAGTTTTAAAACTTTTAAACTTTCTTTTAAAACATGTGACCTAATTCAAATAAGGAAAGTTTTTAATTTTAAAATCTCTCTTCTAAAACTTGTAGTTTTCTACAAAAAGAAGATTTTAAAAATTCAAAAACACCCCTCCTTGTTTGTATTATTGTGGCCGGCCCCCTCTTGCTTGGGCACCAAGCAAGGGGTCGACCCCCTTAAGAGGACAATGTGGTCGGCCCTTGCTTGGTCACCAAGCATTGAGCCGACCCCCTTATTGGACACCAAGATGGGTTTATATTTGGATGGACTTGAGGCTTTAATGAGGCTACGACAGGGATCTAGTGGAGAAATTGGTTTTGGCCTTCCGATGAGCTCAAGTATCCCGTGTTCGCCCCGAACACACAACTCAAGTTCATCGATAATAACTCATTCCACTAGAGAGTTATTATCGCACTACCGCACCAATCCCAAATTACATTATGGACTCCTTCTTATCATGAGTGTGTTAGTCTCCCTGTGTTTAAGATAACGAATGCCCACTAATTAAGTAAGTTACTGACAACTCACTTAATTAATATCTAGCTCCAAGAGTAGTACCACTCAACTTCATTGTCATGTCGGACTAAGTCCATCTGCAGGGTTTAACATGACAATCCTTATGAGCTCCTCTTGGGGACATTCTCAACCTAGATAACTAGGACATAGATTCCTTCTATAATCAACAACACACACTATAAGTAATATCATTTCCCAACTTATCGGGCTTATTGACTTATCGAGTTAAATCTCACCCATTGATAAGTTAAAGAAATAAATACTAAATATATGTGTTTGTTATTATATTAGGATTAAGAGCACACACTTCTATAATAACTAAGGTCTAGTTCTTTTATAAAGTCAGTATAAAAAGAACTTACCTAAAATGGTCCTACTCAATACACTTGGAGTGTAACAGTGTAATTTATTAGTTAAGATAAACTAATACTTAATTACACTACGACTACTTCAACGGTTTGTTCCTTTCCATCTTAGTCACGAGCAACTGTTTATAATTTATAAAGAACTGACAACATGATCTTCTGTGTGTGACACCACACTACTATATAAATAAATTGAACAAATTACATTTAACAAATAAATGTAGATATTGACCACTGTGATTTTTTATTTCTAAATAAATGTTTATACAAAAGTTTAGGCTTTTAGTATACACTCTAACACGATGAAGAGTATGAGTCCGAGAATGACATCGAATTCAAAGAAGGTTGCGGATCCGAAAATCCAAATATGGTAACGATTTATTCTAAGTCTAATTTACTTAAAGTAGTTAAATGCTTATTTAAAAAATTGTCAAAATCTGAAAAACAAAATAATTTGCTACTTAAGGAAATAGACCACCTTAAGCAACAAGGACCTTAAGCAACAAGTTGGAGGCACCTCGGACCTGGCAGAAGTGAACGTTGGGCTTTTGGATAAAGTTTTATCCACTCTCTCGATGGAGGCGCCTTGGACCCCTATTAGAGGCACATCGGACATCCGAGATAGGATTTCCAGTGGCTATATAAAGGCCTTTGGAACTAGGAATTGAAGAACAACTGTTCCATCAACTCTGTAATCAATTCCTAGCAATAGTTCTGAGCTGTTAGAGTGTAAAAGACTTCTCCACCTTTAGAGAAGGAGATTTTTCTAGTGCCCGCTTTTCATCGCCCTGGATTAACAACCCTCTTGGTTGTAACCAGGTTAACTCCCGATCTTCTCTATCCTTTTGTTTTGTTTTATTGTTTTAGTTATTTTATTATTATTGCTATTGCACTTATGAGTTGAAAAGATCCGAGGAGGGTAGTTTTAATTTGTGCAGGCAATTCACCCCCCTCTTGCCGGTCTCTGCTGCACCAACAAGTGGTATCAGAGCTAGACCGCCTCAAAAGGACTAACCGTCGACTGAAGCACAACGATCAAGACGATGGCCGGAGCGAATATTCATCCCCCGAAGTTCGATGGAGACTTCGCGACGTGGAAACGCCGGATGGAGGTATTTTTCAAGACAGAATTTGACATTTGCTTAATTATGAAATATGGCTATGCAGTTCCAAAAGATAAAGAAGAAAACACGTGGAGCAAGAAGGAGCAAGCCGATTTTGTCGCCAACGGAAAGGTAGAATTCCACCTGCTTAGCGTACTGCCACCACAAGTGGTAAGTTGAATCAGAAGCTACGACTCCGCAAAAGACTTCTGGGAAAAATTCCTGGAGCTTCACGAAGGTACCTCGGAAGCAAAGCTAGCGAGGCGCGACATCCTCTGGACTCAACTTACGAACCTCCGGATGAACCAAGGCGAGAATGTAGCACAACTCCAAGCAAGGATCAAAGAGCTGATCACGCAACTAACCAATCTTGGAGAAGAAGTAACGAACCGGGACTCGATCCGGTACGCGCTCAACGCCTTCCCCAGAACTCCAGAATGGGCATCCTTAGTAGATGCATATTACATCTCTAAGGACTTCGAGGTAATTACTTTAGAAAATCTGTTTTCTACTTTTGAACTTCACGAATCTCGAGTTGCAGAGCCCAATGGAGTAGAGAAGACTAGTCAGAACATTACCTTAAAGGCAAAAACAAACGCTTCTGACTCTAACGCATCGATTGACGAAAATGAAGCTGTGTTAATGGTAAGACATTTTAATAAGTTTTTTAAATCTAACAAATTTAGAGCGCAGTCAAGTAAACGTCATCAAAAGATAAGGACAGTCCGTTGCTACAATTGCAATGAAGAAGGGCACATCAAGGATGACTGCCCGAAATTGAAGAGCAAACAGAAAGAGAAAGAAAAAGTAAAATCTTAGAAGTCAGAATCCTCCAAATACAAGAACCTGAAAGTGACATTGTCAGACTCATCCTCCGAATCAGACCTCGAAGAATTCTTGGGGTTAGCACTAGTGGCATGCCATCAGCTGGAAGAAGAGTCAAGCTCAGAGATGAGCATAGATGAAGAGGGAGGAATATCAGAAGAGGAAAGCTGCAGTGAAGGGGGAGCATCACCAAATCAGGTAAGTAAGGTACGCGCTCTAACCCCTGCTCAGTCGTTTAAATTTATCAAATCTCTTTCTAAAGATTTGTTTAAATTAGAAAAAGAAAATACTGAATTGAAAATAAAATTAGCAAAAGCATGTCCACTTGAGATGTACGATAATCTAAAATCAGAAAATGAAAAACTAAAAATTGAAGTTGAAAAATTAAAAAATAATGCCTAAATTAAAAAATTAAATAAATTTCCAAAATCAAAAATTAGAATTTATGAAAAATTGAATTGGTATATAAGAAAACATCAGGTCCAACTTAGAAGAATACTTAAAGAATATGTACCCCCTAAGTTTTTGACCAACCCTGTAGGAAGGAACATTTATTGGGTTCCAAAATCTTTGCTAGTTTAAAATTCTCTTTTAGTTAAAAGCTTACAGTGAGAAAATTAAACATTGAGTTTCTTTATGGAAGCTTTGTCTAAGGAAGTTGTTGTTGCTCCAATAACCAAGAAGGCCTAGTGCCTCGCCACGACCTGGAAGCCGAAATATCGAAATAAAAATGTTTAATTAACTTTCTGATAAAAGCATTAAAATTAGAATTAAATAATGCTTTGAAAAGTTTTTAAATATTTCCTTAGAAATTCTTTAAAAAAAAAGTTTTTAATTATCTAGAAAAATGTCTCTTGAAAGTTTTACTTAGAATTTTTTGGAAAGACTAAAAATTAATTTTGACTTAGTAATTATTTTGAAAAATTCAGTTTACTCAAAAGGAAAATTCCATTCTGTTTAGAAAATTTTGGAAAATTCATCTTACTCAAAATTTTTCTAACTTAAATATCATACTCGTACCCCGTTTTGCTGTGATCAAAGGGGGAGAGATTAGTACAAGTTTTGGGAGAGATAATTTTTTTAAAAATTTGTTTTAAAACTTTTATTTAGTTGCAATTTTACTTATTACAAATTTATGCTTAAAACATTTAGTTTAGTAATTTTTTTTTAAAATTACTTTTTGCCTATTTTTAACCCTAACCTGAATTTGGGTTGATGCACATCAAAAAGGGGGAGATTGTTGGACCCCGTGATATTTTGATGTGATCAACCAAATTGGTTAGGTCCTGCTTGGTGTTTGACCCCTGTGTCTGAGTGTGCAGGAGCTTAGGAGCGCAGGAAGTTGAGCTGAAGACGCAGCTAGCGAGAAGGACGATACGGGAAGGGAGCCGATGGGCTCGGTGCGTTCGAAGAACGAAAGAGCTGCGGAAGAGTACACCGGTGGGCGAGAAGAACGTGCGCGGCGTTCGAGGGACGTTAAGCCGGGAGGAAGACTGCTCAAGGAGAAGGTCGGAAATTGGGTTCGGGTGAGCCCCATTTCGGTTGGCCGGAACCATCCAAAAGAACGGGACTTCGGAAAATGAAGCAAAGAAGCAAGCAAGCTGGAGAAAGCTGCCAGTCAGCTTGGAGGTGCCTCCATTAGGCTTGGAGGTGCCCCAGCTTGAAGGCGCCTTCAATGGCTGTTGGAGGCGCCTCGGACCTGGCAGAAGTGAACGTTGGGCTTTTGGATAAAGTTTTATTCACTCTCTCGATGGAGGCGCCTTGGACCCTTATTGGAGGCACCTCGGACATCCGAGATAGGATTTCCAGAGGCTATATAAAGGCCTCTGGAACTAGGAATTGGAGAACAACTGTTCCATCAACTCTGTAGTAAATTCCTAGCAATAGTTTTGTGATGTTAGAGTGTAAAAGGTTTCTCTGCCTTCAGAGAAGGAGATTTTTCTAGTGCGCGCTTTTCATCGCCCTGGATTAACAACACTATTAGTTGTAACCAGGTTAACTCCCGGTCTTCTCTGTCCTTCTGTTTTGTTTTATTGTTTTAGTTATTTTATTATTATTGCTATTGCACTTCTGAGTTGAAAAGATCCGAGGAGGGTAGTTTTAATTTGTGTAGGCAATTCACCCCCCTCTTGTCGACCTCCGCTGCACCAACAAGATGAAAAAGGTTTACCAAACCCTACAACATAGCATCAGAATGAATTGAGATGATAGTACGTTAAGGAAGCTTTATCGAAGGCATGTTTTAAACACAATTAAAAATTATTTTAAACCTAATAGAAAAATTATTTTAAACTTAATAAAAAAATTATTTTAAACGTAATTAAAAAATTATTTTAAACTTAATAAAAAAATTATTTTCAAATTTAATTAAAAATTATTTTAAACCTAATTAAAAAAATATTTTAAACTTAATTGAAAAATTATTTTAAACCTAATTAAAAAATTATTTTAAACTTACCTAAAAAATTATTTTAAACATAATTAAAAAATTATTTTAAACCTAATTAAAAATTATTTTAAACTTAATTAAAAAATTAATTTATACTTAATTTAAAAATTATTTTAAAATTAATTAAAAAATTATTTTAAACTTAATTAAAAAATTATTTTAAACTTAATAAAAAAATTATTTTATACTTAATTAAAAAATTATTTTAAACTTAATTAAAAAATTATTTTAAACTTAATTAAAAAATTATTTTAAACCTAATTAAAACACTATTTTAAACTTAATTATAAAATTATTTTAAACTTAATTTAAAAAATTATTTTAAACTAAATTTAAAAATTATTTTAAACTTAATTAAAAAATTATTTTAAACTTAATTAAAAATTTATTTTAAAATTAATTAAAATTTTTATTAAAACTTAATTAAAAAAATTATTTTAAACTTAATTAAAATTTATTTTTAAACTTAATTAAAAAAATCTTTTTAAAACTTAATTAAATTTTTTAAACTTAACTTAAAAATTATTTTAAACTTAATTAAAAAAGATATTTTAAAACTTAATTAAAAATTATTTTAAACTTAATTAAAAAATTATTATTAACTTAATTAAAAAATTATTTTAAACTTAATTAAAAAATTACTTTAAACATAATTAAAAAAATATTTTAAAACTAATTAAAATTTATTTTAAACTTAATTAAAAAATTATTTTAAACTTAATTTAAAAATTATTTTAAAAATAATTAAAAATTTATTTTAAAGATAATTAAAAATTTATTTTAAACTTAATTAAAAAATTATCTTATACTTAATTAAAAAATTATTTTAAACTTAATTAAAAAATTATTTTAAACCTAATTAAAAAACTATTATAAACTTAATTAAAAAATTAATTTAAACATAGTTTAAAAAATTATTTTAAACTTAGTTAAAAAAATATTTTAAACTTAATTAAAAAATTATTTTAAACTTAATTAAAACTTTATTTTCAAATTAATTAAATTTTTATTAAAACTTAATTAAAAAAATTATTTTAAACTTAATTAAAATTTATTTTTTAACTTAATTAAAAAAATATTTTTAAAACTTAATTAAATTTTTTAAACTTAACTTAAAAACTTTTTGAAACTTAATTTAAAACTTTTTAAAACTTAATTAAAAATTATTTATAATCTTAATTATAGATTATTTTAAAACTCATTTTAAAAATTATTTAAAATCTTTTTAGAGCTTAATTAAAATCTTTTTAAAAATTAATTAAAATCTTTTAAAACTTAATTAAAATATTTTAAAACTTAATTAAAAACTTTTTAAAACATAATTAAAAACTTTTCAAAACTTAATTAAAAATTATTTTTAAACTTAATTAAAAATTATTTTAAAACTTAATTAAAAATTATTAAAAAATCTATTTAAAACTTAATTAAAAATTTTAAAATTAACTTAAAAACTTTTTTAAAACTTAATTTAAAACTTTTTTGAATTTAATTAAATATTATTTTAAAACTCATTTTTAAAATTATTAAAATCTTTTTAAAAATTAATTAAAATCTTTTAAAACATAATTAAAATCTTTTAAAACTTAATAAAAAACTTTTTTAAACTTAATTAAAAATTATTTTTAAACTTAATTAGAAATTATTTTTAAACTTAATTAAAAAAACTTTTTAAAAAACTTAATTAAAAACTTTTTAAAACTTAATTAAAAATTATTTTTAAACTTAATTAAAAATTACTATTATTTTCTTTTAAAAAAATATGTTTTGTCGACCGACACTAGTGTTCGATCGATTGAACCAACATTGAATCAGTCAAGGATGATAATCTATTAATCGGTCGACCAAAGATTTTAATCGATCAACCGAACCAATAACTTGTAATAACTTTTCTCCCGTTCACCTACTCTGCACCTACCTTGTATCTGTACGAAAATAAATATATCGGTCGACCGAACAAGTGTCCGATCGACCGAATGTTGCCTCCTTGGTCAAAAAGGACGATGATTTAAAGGGATCGGTCGACCGAACCATGTATCGGTCGATCGAAAAACCTCTATATATACAGGTTCGGGCAAACTGCAAGCCTCATCCCCAAATCTCTTTCTCTTTACCTACCTTCCTCCTTGCCTTAGAAGTTCTTCGCCAATTCAAGTACACCCGACAATGCCTCGGTTGTAACAACCGTCCTCCCTGCTCTATAAATGTTGGGTTACCTTTTCTCTGTTACTTCTTCTTTAAATGAAGTGCTACTCTATTTAGCAATAATTAAATAAACTTCTTACACTCTCTATAATGAATCTATAACGACCACCCTTCTTACTACTACTACTACTCTCTAAGAGTGATCGTTACTTATCTACTAACTCTACTTAACCGGTTTATTAAAAATCACATGGAAAACCTTACCAAAAAATTTCGACAGAGTCTTCCCTGTACCGGTGACCAAATCATCAATACAAACAAACTATACTCAGCTATAGGCGGCTGGAACATATATTTTCACAACCACGCAGTATAATATCACAAATAAAAGAAGGAAACTACCCTAACAATAGCAAACAACAATATCACTCCATCAATAGAACTCAACTACAAATGCGGAATAAACTTAATTACAATCTTAACACATAATAGCATTTAAAGAAAACTAAAGAACTCTAAACAGAAAAGTCTTAACAATTCCTTAGCAAACTCTTGATCTCCCATAGTCCAGCCATCACACACCTTCATCACCACCACCTTGTCGCCTTCCTTGCTAAATCTTTTCCTTTTCTTTATCTGCAATAGGAGGAAGTGCAGTCTATAAGCATAAAGCTTAGTGAGCGCTATCTACTCACAAAAACTCGATATGCATGTATATAAATAAAAACATGCTAAAACTGAATGCTAACATATAAAATTCCTCATGCTCATAAATAGCAAAGGAAATCATGCTAACTGAAATGCTAATCATTGTATAGCTAATTATGCTCATAAACCAATAAAAGAAGCATACTAAACATGTAAAGCTACTAAACATGTAAAACTACTAAACATGTAAAACTAAACATGCTGAATAATCTATTAGCAAGGAAACAATTGAAACTACTACTGCATGCTTCAAATAACAAGAAACTAATTTTCTAATTCTAGACAGATTTGAAGCTTGTTTCATTTGTTTCAAAAACTTATACTTTAATACTTCAAAATAATAATAAACTTCTTTTGGGCCCGACATTGTACCAATTTGCGCGCATCCTTAATAAGAGTCGAGGTAGCTAATCCCGAAACTACTAAGGTACTTCTAAGCGATCTTGTGCCTAGGGGCGATCTAGGAGCCCACCCATTGGACCTTGTGTCCTGGACCTTGTGTCCGGTACATGCCATTAAAAGTAAAATACTTTCTTTTTAACTATAACTTCCTTATACTTGTTATTCTTCAATTCTCTTATAATAAAATGCCTTGGCATTTCTTTGAGCACTTGATATGCTACTGATCCCAATTCTTAAAATTAGGTATCCTATTAAGACCTTCGTCTCTCTTTCTTATAACTTCTTATAAAGCTCTAAAGAATTTATTAAAACTCTTATTTTTCCCACCTACAGGTAGATACCAGAGTTTTTATAGAGCAACAGGATTCTTTAAAAATGTATCAACAGAATCAAGCAAAAGAAAACAAATCAAACTTCTTGAAACATGCTACAATAAACATAAATCAAAAGGAAGCAAACTGAGCTCTCTAAGCATGCTACAATAGATATGAATCAAGAAATACTGAATTTGATTTCTTTAAGCCTACTCTAAAATAAAACTGCACTGCAAAGGAAATTACTCATATACATAACAACATAGTTGCTGGACAAAAAGATGAAAACTCCAAACATAGCATTCTTCTAAATCCTTTTCATTCCAAGAGGGAAACATTAAAACCCTATCTAACCTCTTCCACATTCCTTTTTTGGCTATGATGGTCAGCATCTTTAGGAAGTTTACAAATACTTTATGTTAGCTAACTGTGATTCATACTATTGTGACTTATTGTTCTACTTGCTAATTGATACATGGAACAAGATTGAAACTTAAACCTTATTTAAAGCTTAAAAACTAAATGCTTGCTGTAGCTTTTCATATAAACGCTCCGTGGTGCAAATCCTTAGGTTTTTCATATAAATGTTCTACACTTCAATGAACTTGAATGATGGGTATTGCTGAAGTGGTTTTCAGCTCCAAACAACTACACCAATTTAGAATTTCAGAACTCACAGGAAATAAAACACCACGAAATGCACTAGAAACATCGAAGAAATTCCCACAAAGAATCCAAGTTCACTGTAATTCAGTGGGCAGAATCACAGTAATCGAATCTATACTAAACTGTGATAATTCTATAAATTGAACACCATCGAATCAACCTCCTATCTACCTCATCAGTTCAATATTTCATTACAATAGGTAAACAAAGCCATCACAATCTACCACGACCTCCATGGCCATTTGAAGGAAACAAAGCTTCAACCAATCAACTAAGACATCAAGAACCAGAACCCGGAACTCACTATCATGAGAAAACGTGCAAAACCAAAGCTATTCTCCTAAGCAATCCAAAAGGAACAAAACACCACTACAATCTGTGACGGGAAACCAAATTCCATCTCAACACACTTCGAAGATAAAGACGGAAACGAAAATCCGAAAGCTACTCCTACTGCAGGTGAGAAGCAACTCACCTCGCTGTTCTTGGACTTACAATCGGAGAAGGAGGGATCTAGGGTTCGGGTAACTCAAATTCCAGCGGCTCCTTGCATCCTCCGTGCTCCCTTCGACGAGGGTTCGTGAAGACGGGAAGAACCTCTTGGGTCAAACCCTTGACCGGCCACCGAGACGAAACCCTAGCTTCGTTCTTCAATTCCGCCCGAGAGGAGCCGGCGCCGCGCAGCGTGAGAGGAGAAGAGAGGTAGAAATTAGGTCACGGAAAATACCTAAGTTCTCTTCTTATAACTAAAATTTTTATTAATTACTATACCTTAAATATAATCCATTCTTACCTTAATTAACAAAACTCGCTGGCACAGTTGGTCCGTTGAGTTTTGCTCGAAGCCACAAGTCTGGGCTTCGATTCTCAGCCGCGCCCCTTTTATTTCCAATTTATTTTACTGTTCCTAACTACTAGTTAAATATATATCGCTCCATATATGATTAACAAAAATCGTGTAGCTCAGCTGGTTGGGCCGGTTTTGCTTGGGTCAGTCCGACCCGAGATCGTGGGTTCGAATCTCACCTTCAACATTTTTTTTAAAAACTTCTTTCTTTTTGTAACCCTACTAAACGACCTCCAAAAATTACGTAAAAATACTCTAAAAATTCCTAAAAATCTCTAGAATATTTTAAAAGTATTTCCAAATATTTTTATGGATTTTTGAACTTGAAATAGGGAAAATTGGGTCGTTACAATTCCCCATACCTTATAAAAAGTTCGTCCTCGAACTTAGAATAGCTCTGGATACTTCTGTCTCATACTGTCCTCCCGCTCCCAAGTGACTTCCTCATGCTTCTGGTTCTGCCAGATAACCTTCACTAGTGGCACTTCTTTATTTCTTAGTCTCTTGACCGCTCTGTCCACTATCTGTGTAGGTCTGCTCTCATAACTAAGATCCTCTTGGATCTGCACTGACTGAGGCTGAATCACTTGGCTAGAGTCGTGGAGACACTTCTTTAGTAGAGAGACATGAAATACATTATGTATTGCTGACATGTCTTGTGGTAAGTCCAGCCTGTAAGCTACTTTCCCAATCCTTTCTGTGATCAGGTAAGGTCCTACATAACGAGGACTTAATTTGTCCTTCTTGCCAAATCTCATCACTCCCTTCATAGGAGCATTCTTGAGAAAAACTGAATCCCCTACTTGGAATTCAAGTGGCCTACGGCGTGTGTCAGCATAACTCTTCTGTCTACTCTGGGCAGTCTCAATTCTCTGTCTGATCTTCTAAATAACCTGAGTAGTCTCATCTATCAGCTCTGTCTGAATGCCCAGTTCCACTTCCATCTCTCTTCTTTCACCTGCTTCTTGCCAGCAAATGGGTGATCTGCACTTCCTGCCATACAATGCCTCATAAGGAGCCATCTTGATGGTGGCCTGATAGCTATTGTTGTAGGCAAACTCAGCTAAGCACAGATACTTGCACCTACTTCCCTTGAAATCTAGTGTACAAGCTCTGAGCATATCTTCTAGAATCTGATTTACTCGCTCTGTCTGTCCATCAGTCTGTGGATGGAAAGCTGTGCTGAACTTGAGTTTGGTGCCTAGTGCATTCTGAACACACTCCCAAAAGTGAGAGGTGAAGCGCCCATCTCTATCAGAAACAATAGATTTAGGAACTCCGTGAAGTCTGATCACCTCTTTAACATACAGCTGTGCCAACTGCTCTATAGAGTGAGACACCCTGATGGCTAGAAAATGAGCAGACTTGGTCAATCTGTCCACTATCATCCATATCGCATCATATCCATTTGTGATTCTTGGGAGACCTGTTATGAAGTCCATGGATATGTCTTTTTACTTCCACTCTGGTATAGGAAGAGGCTGTAGGACTCCTCCTGGTCTCTGGTGTTCTGCTTTGACCCTCTGACATGTCAGGCAGGTACTGACATATTTAGCTACATCTCTTTTGAGTCCAGACCACCAGAATCTTTGTTTCACGTCTTGATACATCTTGGTAGAACCAGGATGCATGGAATAAGGTGTACTATGAGCTTCTTCTAAAATTTTCTTTCTCAACTCTTCGTCATTGGGAACACAAAGGCGGCTCCCCTGATAAAGAATTCCACTGTCTGATACTCGAAACTCTAAATTTTCTTCTTTCTGTATCCCTTGCTTGATCTTTTGGATATCAAGATCTTCACTTTGCTTCTTCTGTATATTCTCAAGCAGGGTTGACTCTAGAGTCAATGTAGAGAGTTGCCCATATATAATTTCAAGTCTGAAACCTGACAACTCCTTCTGCAGCGGCAGGGCTAATGATGACAAGGACATCAAGGATGCACTGGACTTTCTGCTTAGTGCATCTGCCACTTTGTTAGCTTTGCCTGGGTGGTAGAGGATTTCACAGTCATAGTCTTTGACCAACTCCAGCCACCTACGCTGTCTCATGTTTAAGTCCTTCTGAGTGAAGAAGTACTTAATACTCTGATGGTCTGTAAAGATTCTGCACTGGACTCCATACAGGTAATGTCGCCAGAGTTTCAGTGCAAAGACCACAGCTGCCAGCTCAAGATCATGAGTAGGGTAGTTCTTCTCATAATCTTTGAGTTGTCTGGAAGCATAAATTATAACTTTTTCTTCTTGCATGAGTACAGCTCCTAGGCCCATCTTGGAAGCATCACTGTAGATGTCAAAACTCTTGTCACTTTCTGGAACAGTCAGAATGGGAGCACTGGTTAGTCTCTTCTTTAGCTCTTGGAAACTCTGCTCACATTTATCTGACCATTCAAACTTCTTGTTCTTTCTGGTGAGGGCTGTAAGTGGAGAGGCTATTCTGGAAAAGTCTTCCACGAATTTCCTGTAGTACCCAGCTAAACCAAGGAAGCTTCTGATCTCCCTGGCGTTCTTGGGTCTCTTCCAATTGCTGACCGCTTCTACTTTGGCTGGATCTACTTGTATGTCTTCTCTAGAAACGATGTGACCTAGAAACGCTACCTGCTCCAACCAGAATTCACACTTTGAGAATTTAGCATAGAGCTGCTTTTGTTGAAGGGTCTGCAGAACTATTCTCAAGTGCGTGTCATGCTCCTCTGGGGTCCTTGAATAGATTAGAATGTCGTCGATGAACACAATGACAAATTTGTCAAGGTATTCTCTGAACACTCTGTTCATCAGGTCCATGAAAACTGCAGGTGCATTAGTCACACCAAAAGGCATGACTACGAACTCGTAGTGTCCGTATCTGGTCCTGAAAGCCGTTCTGGGTATATCCTTTTCCTTCACTTTCAACTGATGGTACCCAGAGCGCAGGTCTATCTTGGAGAACACTGTTGCCCTTTTTAGCTGATCATATAGATCATCTATTCTGGAATGAGGGTACTTGTCCCTAACTGCTACTTTGCTCAGCGCTCTAAAATCTATGCACATTAGCATGGATTCGTCTTTCTTCTTAACTAACAACACAGGAGCTCCCAAAAGTGAATGACTAGGGCGGATGTAACCCTTGTCAAGTAGCTCCTGAAATTGTTCTTGTAACTCGTTTAGCTCTGCTAGAGAAATTTGGTACAGAGCTTTTGAAATTGGGCTGGCGTCAAGAACCAATTCAATTTCAAACTCCACTTCTCTGTTGGAAGGTAGTCCAGGTAGCCCTTCTGGAAATACCTTTGGATACTCACAGACTACCTGAACATCTTCCTGCTTGGGTCTTTCTTGTTATCTTTGTCCTTCCAGTTCTGATTACTTGACTGGGTTCTCTGTTTCCCCACTGTCTTGTCTTCTATCTTGACTGGCTTGTGTTGCGTTTTGTTGAGCCTTGTTGCTGTTCAGACAGTGCTCACTAATGCCCTGCTGACCAGCTCTTCGCCAATCTATGGTCGGTGAGTTTCACTACTCACATTAGGCGTTATTTTCTGGTCTCAGCATTAGGAGCATCAGTCTGACTCGTTCTTTCACTGTACTTACTAACTCTAGGCAAAGGTGAGCTAGCCTGTTAAATCTTTTAACCGCCTCTTCTTCTGGTAGGTCACCTGGTCTAAACTCTATAAACTCCTCATAATGTTTATTGGTGATCCGTTGGCGGAAGAACTCTTAATAAAACTCTATCTCAAAGTCAACCCAGTTCATCTGGTTGACTGCTCTCTTACTCTTAACTCGCTCCCACTACATACAAGAATCTCAAGATAGGCAGAAAGAGGCACACTTAATGGTATCAACCTTCTCGACTTCTGGTCAGTCAAGAAGCTCCATTGTGCTCTCAAATGTCTTGAACCAAGCCTGGGTATCCCAGGGCTCAGTCGTTCCTGAGAAGCTTTCTGGTTTCAGCTTCAGCCACTGGATGTCTTTTAGATGCTGTGGCGACTTCCAGGGCAGCTGATGGGACTTCAGTCACCACTGGGGTCTCCATATTAATGGTTGGGGGAGTGGGAGGAGCTGGCTTCAGATTGGCCATTAGATTGTCAATCACTTGCTGCTGCTCGCTACTTGTCTCTGAAGTTGAGCAACAACTTCTGAGAGATTAGGCCCAGGGATTCTGGGCTCTTCGTTCTCCTGATCTTGGTTCTCAGTATAAACGGTACGGGGATGTCCTCTTCTTGACATCCAATTATGCAGAGGAAAACGACTAAATAGCTTCTCTAATCCTTTCTAATCATATATATATATATATGAATATAGAAAAGGGAAACAAAATCTTCTATCTTACTTAAGCACTTAAAAACAAATACTCTATACTGCAGTTAATAATAAGGAAAGCAGAATAAAGAAAGAATTTTAAATACTTTCTTACTTGGAGACGGCAAGGATGATGCTGATGTGTGTGTGATGCTGGAGAATGGAACACTGCTCTGATACCAAGTGTAACGACCACCCTTCTTACTACTACTACTACTCTCTAAGAGTGACCGTTACTTATCTACTAACTCAACTTAACCGGTTTATTAAAAATCACATGGAAAACCCTACCGAAAGATTTCGGTAGAGTCTCCCCTGTACCGGTGACCAAATCATCAATACAAACAAACTATACTCAGCCATAAGCGGCTGGAACATATATTTTCACAACCACGCAATATAATATCACAAATAAAAGAAGGAAACTACCCTAACAATAGCAAACAACAATATCACTCCATCAATAGAACTCAACTACAAATGTGGAATAAACTTAATTACAATCTTAACTCATAATAGCATTTAAAGAAAACTAAAGAACTCTAAACAGAAAAGTCTTAACAATTCCTTAGCAAACTCTTGATCTCCCATAGTCCAGCCATCACACACCTTCATCACCACCACCTTGTCGCATTCCTTGCTAAATCTTTTCCTTTCCTTTATCTGCAATAGGAGGAAGTGCAGTCTATAAGCATAAAGCTTAGTGAGCGCTATCTACTCACAAAAACTCGATATGCATGTATATAAATAAAAACATGCTAAAACTGAATGCTAACATATAAAATTACTCATGCTCATAAATAGCAAAGGAAATCATGCTAACTGAAATGCTAATGTGAGATACGACAAAATAAAATAACCTATAATGATTACTGAGAATTTTTGGACATTTTTCTGGATTTATTTGGAGGACTTATGATAGGATTTGAGGGGATAAATTATTGGGCTTAAGATGGTATTGGAAATCATCATTAGAGGAGGGCTAATTAAGGGTTGGGAAGAAATTAAACCCTACCTTTATAAGAAGCTACACTAACCCCCTACCGAAGCCCTAAAAACGCCGATCCCTCCTTCCTTCGTGACTTCTTCTCCCGAAACCGCCGACCCAGCGCCGCGACGGCACTTCGCACCCGGGCTCACGGCGACGCGGAGTTCAGCGAAGCCTCGCCGAAGCCTCCGGTCCTCTACCCCGACCCTCTACCCCTTTCTCTCTTCGGATTTGCTGCCTCGTGCGGGGACCGTCGGGCAGGAGGAGCCAAGCTTAAGATCGGAGACGCTGAGGTCGAATCGCCGGAACCCTGAGCTCGATCTTAGCTGAGGGTGCATTCCAAACAGTGGTCACGGCGTTCCCTAGCCCTAACGCCAAGCTGATTTCATTGGATTTCGCCTCGCCGCTGGTGGTGGAAGCTGTCAAGGAGGTATTGAAGGTAAGGATTGTCGATTAGGGTTTCCTTAGTGATGAAGACCTGTGATTTGATACCAGGTTTGGAGGATTGTATGGATTGAGGTTTTGTGGTGGCAGTGGCTTGCTGGGAAGGGGATCGATCACAACCTCCAGCAGCTGTTCATCATCCGAGACTCATGGGTAAGGTATTTACAGTATTAAGATTGTAGGTTTGTGGATCTGAGATTGTATTCCATCCAAATTGTGCATTGATGGTGTGATTGCAATAGTTTGAAAGCCCTGTAGGAGCTCTGTTCGTGAATTTTGGCAGTGGCTCACTGTGAGGAGTCCGGCCACAATTCCCAACTGCTGTGCTTCATCCGGGGATTAGTAGGTAAGGTTTCTATCACTATAGATGTTAGATTTTAGACCTAAATGTTGGGTTCAGATTGAATTTGATACTGTTTAGGCAACGTTTGGGATGCTTGTGATGCATATAGCTATGTGAAGACTTGGATTTGTTGGGTACTTAGTTTAGTTGAGTATGAATTTATGCATTTGTATTTAGGGAACGAATGCATGATTGGAAATCCAAATTGTCATAGTGTGTGTGCTGGAATGGTGAATGTAAATTAGAAGTTGGGAATTGTTTTGGAGTAGTTCAGTGTAGGGTTTATTTAGATAAGGAAGGAACTCGTATTAGCATGTCTGTTTTGAGTATTGCTTTAACTATTTGGTTCTATATGTATATGGTTAAAATGGATACGTTGACGCAGGACTTTGATCAAGGCGGATGCTGTGACGAGATTGACGTCGGATTTAGCCTACATTTACAGGCGGGTATTTCTTGTTTTACCTCTTTAGTATTTTGATCCTAGTGCATGAACTTTATGTTCAGATAGTTGCTATATCCATCTTGACTCCACTCTTATTTTTCCTGCGCTTGATACTTCCACTCGATCTTTGAGCTGCTCGTTTCTGTATCTATACAGTCTCTCGTTGCTATTCATGACATTTAGCAGATACTATAGTACTAGGTATTGGATACCAGATACCAGACATTAGATAGTAGGTATTGGATATATGGACACCTGATACCATGTTTACTTGCTTTGATTACTGTTTATTTATGCTTAGTATTGAGCATGCGGATTCATGTAGCATACCTGATTTCCTGTTATATATATATGATGACTGTTGCATTATTCGCATCATGTCATTGCATGCATAGCCGACGACTTTGGCTCCCTTGTGGTTGAGACGGTCGTTGGCTTGGGCCGCACGCTCGGCCACTCATGGGTAGTGGTAGCTGGAGCGTGCCGCTTGTCCTGTCGTGCCACACTCGGTCACTCATGGGTAGTGGCGGCTGGAGTTGCGGCAGCAGGGACCCCCGTCGCAGACGTAGCTATTCAGCTACTATGCACCTGTCCATCCGGTCACTCGAGAGTAGTGGCGGCCTTTGGGTGGTACAGTTTGTCATCGATCCGGCCTCTCGACCATACAGGGGTCGTGGTGCAGAGAGGTGGGCGGGGTGACCATCCGTACATACGCTATTGTTATTATATCTGCTGGTTGTTTACTTATGCTGTTGTTGCTTACCTATGCTGCTGTTGTTAGATTATGCTGCTGTTGTTTATTTATGCTGTTATGCTTACTTAGGTTGAGATTTATACCTATGTTAGGTGTTTAGACACTGGCTTACTTACTGTTGACCTGTATATACCTCACATGATACCATGTAGTTATGAGCAGTACTGTAGCAGGACTTTGCTACATTCCCTTACTAGCCTAGGATATGGTTTCAGGTATGGATATATACTTTGTTTACCCAGTAGTATCTGCTATTTATCTTCCCGAGACTGTATCCTGTTGTACTCTTAGCTGTTTATGATACTCATGCACTGTCTACTCTATTACCCGCTGAGTTTTTATACTCACCACCCCACATTGGTAATTTCACCAGGTAGCTGATAGCGATGCTAGTACACTTGGAGGAGGATCCCGACTGCCGGTCCCACGTCACTTCCGAGGACGGTTTTTATGATTTAGGTTTTCATTTTGATTGTGTTGAACCTTAGAATTTAGCATTGTAATAATTGGTCTGTGGACTTGTTATTTTGTATTTGGTTGTTTTGTCGAGGAGTCAAGCCGGGCCGGCCCGCGGTGAGTTTTTGTTACTTTATACTTGTTATTTTGTTTTCCGCTGTGTTTGATTTTCCAGCCGTGTGGGCTGCATATTATCTGCGTGGTTGTGATTCTATTTGCATACGTATTATCTGTTGGTGATGTATACCGGTTTCTTTTGTCACTGCTACAGGGGAGGTGCTGTCCGATTTTCGTCGGACAACCTTACTCTCGGGGCGTGACAGCTAATCATTGTATAGCTAATTATGCTCATAAACCAATAAAAGAAGCATACTAAACATGTAAAGCTACTAAACATGTAAAACTACTAAACATGTAAAACTAAACATGCTGAATAATCTAGTAGCAAGGAAACAATTGAAACTACTACTGCATGCTTCAAATAACAAGAAACTAATTTTCTAATTCTAGACAGATTTGAGGCTTGTTTCATTTGTTTCAAAAACTTATACTTTAATACTTCAAAATAATAATAAACTTCTTTTGGGCCCGACATTGTACAAATTTGCGCGCATCCTTAATAAGAGTCGAGGTAGCTAATCCCGAAACTACTAAGGTACTTCTAAGCGATCTTGTGCCTAGGGGCGATCTAGGAGCCCACCCATTGGACCTTGTGTCCTGGACCTTGTGTCCGGTACATGCCATTAAAAGTAAAATACTTTCTTTTTAACTATAACTTCCTTATACTTGTTATTCTTCAATTCTCTTATAATAAAATGCCTTGGCATTTCTTTGAGCACTTGATATGCTACTGATCCCAATTCTTAAAATTAGGTATCCTATTAAGACCTTCGTCTCTCTTTCTTATAACTTCTTATAAAGCTCTAAAGAATTTATTAAAACTCTTATTTTTCCCACCTACAGGTAGATACCAGAGTTTTTATAGAGCAACAGGATTCTTTAAAAATGTATCAACAGAATCAAGCAAAAGAAAACAAATCAAACTTCTTTAAACATGCTACAATAAACATAAATCAAAAGGAAGCAAACTGAGCTCTCTAAGCATGCTACAATAGATATGAATCAAGAAATACTGAATTTGATTTCTTTAAGCCTACTCTAAAATAAAACTGCACTGCAAAGGAAATTACTCATATACATAACAACATAGTTGCTGGATAAAAAGATGAAAACTCCAAACATAGCATTCTTCTAAATCCTTTTCATTCCAAGAGGGAAACATTAAAACCCTATCTAACCTCTTCCACATTCCTTTTTTGGCTATGATGGTCAGCATCTTTAGGAAGTTTACAAATACTTTATGTTAGCTAACTGTGATTCATACTATTGTGACTTATTGTTCTACTTGCTAATTGATACATGGAACAAGATTGAAACTTAAACCTTATTTAAAGCTTAAAAACTAAATGCTTGCTGTAGCTTTTCATATAAACGCTCCGTGGTACAAATCCTTAGTTTTTTCGTATAAATGTTCTACACTTCAATGAACTTCAATAAACCGTCCTCCCTGCTCTATAAATGTTGGGTTACCTTTTCTCTGTTACTTCTTCTTTAAATGAAGTGCTACTCTATTTAGCAATAATTAAATAAACTTCTTACACTCTCTATAATGAATCCACATACAATGTATCAGATAGCATACCTAACGTGCCAAAAATATCAATCTCCAAAACTGATTAAACATTTCCTCATTTTATTACTTTAGAATTTCATGCATATTCATTGAAAAGACATGGAATCATCATACCTAACAGACATTAACCAAGACTAATCCATTTAATCATTAGCTACAGAAATACTAAGTGATACCAAACATATGCAAAATTAACATTTCATGAAATCTTCTTAATAATGAATAGAAAGTAAATCTATAAATTTTCTTAGTAATTTAAAGAAAAATATTAACCCCCTTTTTGGTGTGATCAACCCAAGTTAAGCTAGGGTCAAAAATAGATATGAAATTAAAAAATTTATTGCAATAACATGCAACATGATAGAAAAAATTAAATTTCAACCATTCCAAATTTTAATTTTAAATTTTGTACCTCCCCCTAGACTTATACTTCCCCTTCTCCCCCTTTGATCACAATAAAAATGGGGTACACAAAGAATCTAAGGGTTAATATAATGAAAATATATATCAATGATTTTCAAGGAAAATATTTTCAAGTCAAGGAAAATTTCTAAGTCAAGAAATAACTTTTGAAAAAAATTTCAAGTATTTGTCATCAAAAAACTTTCTAAGCTGAAAAGTTTATGCAAGAAAATTGAAGAGAATTGATAATATTTAAAGAAATTTTCTATGCATTTATTTATTTATATATTCTAATGCTTTTATCAGAAAATTTTAAATTCCCATTTTAATTTATCATAATTTCTTAACTTTGAAGCAAGAAACTTTGAGCATGTAGAAATTTGTGCAAATTATAACATGTCATTTTCTATTGTATTTTGGATTCCTAATTTGCAAAGATACTTCGATAATATAAACTTGAAAAAGTTTTTCAACAATACTTCTGATTTGCAAATTTCGTTCGACAAAATATTTTGTAATTTGCAAAAGTATTTTGACAACATAAATTTGCAACAATCTGTGGATAATAGATTTACTACTCTGAAAAACTCTTTCGATAATATCTCTAATTTGCAAACTTTGTTCAAAAAAATGTTTCGTAATTTGTAAGATTCTTTTGTCAAATCATTTTGCGATTCGAAAAACTCTTTCAACGAGATAATTTGTACTTCGGAAAAATTTTTAGTTCCGGAAAAAGTTTTCGAAAAAATACTTTGTGATTCGCAAGAATCTTTTGTCAAAACATTTTGTAATTTGAAAAATTCTTCGATGATTCAATTTTTGATTCGCAAAAATCTTCAGGTAATTTGATTAATTGAACCAATTGTTCGAGGTTCGAGTCCATACCTTACTTACCTCGTCGGCCGTTGGTTCTCCCCCTGTTGAATTACTTTCTTCCGAAGATTCTCCCCCTTCATTGATCTTGGGATGTACTTCGGTTGTTGGGACTGTCTCGGTAATTTCTTCCATCTCGGATTCTGAGGACGACTCGATGTCTATTGAGGGGACGGCTTCAATCGGTTCTTCGTAGAGTTTTAAGAACTTTTCCCAAAGTTCTTTTGCGCTGTTGTATTTGCCAACTCTATCAAAGTCTTTGTTTGGTATTGCGGTTAAAATGTGAAACTCTACCCGACCGTTTGCCATTGACTCGTCACGTTGCTTCTTGTTCCATAGGCGTAGATCGAGTTCTTCTCCATTCATTGTCTTTGGTGCTTCATAACCTGTTTTCATTATTAGAGAAATACCAATATCAGAGTTAAGAAATACCGTCATTTGTTGCTTCCAAGAAGCAAGCTCCCCCTCGAATGCTGGTGGGTAGTCGCTAGCTCCGACCATGTTTTGTTGCTTCAGACGGCGGTTAGTCCTTCTGAGGCGTACTCGGCTCTAATACCACTTGTAGGACCGTTGCAGCCGGCTAGGAGGGGATTGTTGGATATCCTACAAACACAAAAAGACAAACCCTCCTCGAACTCTTTAAACTAACACTTGCATAAATAATAAAGTAAGTTGATAAATTAAAAGCATAAATAAAAACTGAGGCACAAAAGGTTTACTTGGTTACAACCGATGTGGTTGTTAATCCAAGGAAGATTAAGCTCACTAAAAATCTCCTTCAGGCGGAGAAGCCTCGTACAGCAATGTAGCGCAGAAAACAGAAGCTAAACTAGAACAGAAGCGCACAAGTGTTTGGAATTACAATTTTGAGTTCATTCTAAGCTTCTGGACCAAGGCTATATTTATAACCTTGGTCGGGGCACCTGGAAAGGTTCCGGGTGCCCTGGGGGGGATAAATTTTATCCCCCAACGTTCAGATCGAGTCAAAGCTTGATCTGGTCAAAAACTGACTTCCGGGCGCCCCGGGTGTTAAGTCAACTCTAGTTGACTTTCGTCCGGGTCCTCTGCTCCAGATCCACTTGATTGGGTGATCTCTGCTATCCGGAATAGGGCTCACCCGAACCCAAGTTCCGGTCTTCTCAAGCATGCTTCCCTCCGGCTTCTCGTCCCTCAGAATTGTCGTGTGTTTCCTTCTCATCCGCCAGCGTACTCATCCGCAGTCTTTGTCCCTCGGTAGTCGACCTTCTCGCTAGCTGCGTCTCTTGCTCCCCGAGCAATCTTCCGCTCCGGCTTTCGTCCCTTGGAACCACCGTGCACTTCCTTCTCCTCCGCCGGTGTACTCTTCTGCAGCGCCTCGTCCCTCGGACGCACAGCGTGCCGTCCTTCTCTCTAGCTGCGTCTTCCGCTCGACTATCTGTGTTCCTAAGCTCCTGCACACTTAGACACAAGGTTAGAAACAAACAGGACCTAACTTAACTTGTTGATCACACCAAAACAACCTTGGGGTTCCAACAGGAAGAAGCTCCGACCACGACATTGGACGGAGGAGCAAGCCACACGATCAAAAGCAAATGATGAGGTAATATCTATGTTAATTGATATTTTACCTAATGACATGATGAGCCGTGTAGGTAAATATGAGAATGCCCACAATTTGTGGAGCAAAGTGAAGATGGTTCTAGGGAAAGAATCTAAACCTACACAAGAAGAAGAAGAACCCAAGGAGATGGGTTTAATTGCTCAAGTTGAGGAGGAGCAAACGGAAGTTGAGTCACGCTCAACATTTGAGGAGGAAAAGGAAGATGAGGTAGCATCTACATCCTCAATGGTTGAAGAATCCAAGACAAGTGAAGAGGATAAAGAAGAGGTCTTGGAAGTGGTCAACCTAGCAAGCACCTCCACCAAAGCAAAGTCAAAGGACCACATTGTATGCTTCGGGTGCAATGAAATTTGACACTACAAGAGTAGATGTCCATTGAGTAAGAAAGAGATATCTCCTAAACTCAATTCAATTTCTTTAGAATCTAATTTGAGTTGTAGGAAGAAGAAGGAGAAGAAATGGCACATAGTGTGCTTCACGTGTGGTGAGCGGGGTCATTACCACACCAAATGCCCAAAGAAGAAAGAAATAAAAAAGTTGGCGCATTTGAAGAAGGAGAAGAAGAAGTGGAGGAAGAATGGAGGCGCATGTCAAGGGGGAGCTTCAAAGGTAAAGGGTAAGGTAAACCCTAGTTTAAATTTGAAGTCAAATTTAAATTTATCCATGCATGCTAGGAAAAATAATGATTATCATTATGTAGCAATGAAAATTTTTGGATTTAGATATCATGATAGGAGTAGGGTAAATGTGGATCATAACCTTAGGAAACCTACTCATGATAAAATTAGTAATGGTAGACCTAAGGAGACCCAAGACATTAATCCCAAGAAGGGGAGACATATGCCTAGAAAAATGGGTAGGTCTAGGAATGCCCATGGTGGACATGTTGATTCTAGGTTTAGGAACCTAGAAAGGGAAAATCAAGCTTTGAAGGCAAAGCTTGATAAGTTGGAGAAAACCCTAGAAAGATTCAATGTTGGATCTAAGGGTTTAGGTATGGTGTTGGGTAGTCAAAGACCCAACAATGATAGATCGGGTCTAGGATACCAATCTAGGGTTTCCAATACTATGGGAAAGTCTTATGCTAGGGTTGCATATGACTATAGCAAGGAGAAACCAATAAATGGCAAGGGAAAGACATTTAAAGGTAAGGTTAAATCAACCAAGGGCAAGGTGCCCAAGGTTAAGAAGGTTAGGTTTGTAGGCCAAGTGTCACCGAAGGTGCATCGATGTGGCCTAGCTATTGTGGATGAGTCACCTAGGGAGGTGGCTAAGGTTAAGAGCTCTAGTGGGAGCTCAAACAGTCAAGTTGGGACCCATGGCCAATGGATCTCAGGTGGGCTTTACTTGGGAGTCTAGATGAGCCATGCAATGTGCCAAGTGATTTGGAGACAGACTTGAGTCTCAAACCTAGGGATTTGACACAATTGGTTTATGTTTCATGCTTAGAAATATGACATTGGGGTCATATAGCATGATAATTGGTTTTGGATGTATAGATTCCATATAAACCAATGCTAGGGATGCATTGTGGGTTAGTATGGGCAAATACATCAAGAGGAAGCCAAAACTAGGACTTTAGGTCAAGGTTCAATTGAACTTTTTAGCTAGTTTTGATTTTTGTGTCAATCTTGGGATTGGTGATAGATACATTTTTGAATGTATTTTTCCCAAGTAGACATGGGTAAAATAGACCTCTCCATAAAATTTGGGAAATTTTGGATGTCTGTGGAATTATTGGCGCATTTCTTGAATTGAGTTCAGAATGCTGAAAAGGGCTGAAACAACGTACCAGTCGACTGATACAGTTACCAGTCGACTGGTAACAGTGAAAATCAAGCATAGAATGGTTCTGTGTGCTGTTTCGATAAGGGCAGCCGACTGGGGCAGTCGACTGATACTAGTCTGAAATTATTTTCAGCACTGGATTGTGACCGGGTCAACTCGTTGAGCTGTATGAGATCCATGGAGGATGAATACATGAGTTTAGGGTCAATTGGATGATAAGTTTTCAACAATTGGGATATTTTTGGAAAGCTTTTTGGATGTTAGGCAAAGGGGGAGAAGTAAGGTTTAGTTGGGAAAACCTTTAGTGTCTTTGCGTAGGGGGAGCTTTGTGATAGGTTCTTAAATAGTCCTGTGATAAAATTCCTATCTCAATGGGGAGCATAGGTGTAGGGGGGGCTTTGGGATAGGTTCCAATGCATGTTTGCATTTTTATTTCGGCGGTGTAAGTCCAAGTGTGTAGGCTTAGCAACGTAAGTCCATTCGGCAGTGTAAGTCCAAATGTGTAGCCTTGGCAACGTAAGTCCATTCGGCAGTGTAACTCCAAGTATGTAGCCTTGGTATTGTAAGTCCATTGTTTTTAGCATATTTATTTGCTATTTGTTTTTCCTAACTTAAACGTTTTGCCAAACATAAAAAATGGGGAGATTGTTGGAGCAATCCCAATGGTCCGCGGGACCATGTGTTTTGGTGTTTGGGCAAAGGGTTTAAGTTAGGTTCACCCTTGTTATTTGATATGTTTATGTGAGTGTGCAGGTATGCAGGATACACATGTGACTCAGGTTGATGGCTTCGGGTCCGGTGAAGGATGGAGCATCCGAGGGACCGTGGACAAGGCAGCGAGGACAAGGGCCGAGGGAAGCGACTTCGAGTCATACACGAAGGATGACATTGGGGACGAGTCGCGGGCTTGTATGCATCTGAGCGACGAGAGCCAAAGGAAGTAGGCTTGAAGGCAAGAGGTCAAGGATGTAAAGAAGCGTCAAGTGAGTCGTAAGGGTGAGAGTCCGAGTGCTGAGAGAATGTACTCGGGTACCAGTCGAATGTTGGTTTCACCAGTCGACTGGAGCAATCGACTGGTTCAGTTAACTGGCAGTGAACAGAATGTTTCTATTCACTTGGTCAGTGTGGAGCAGTCGACTGCTAGTTTTAGTAGTCGACTGGTATCGAGCTGTTGGGATGTAACGGTCGAATTTCCACAGAGGGCAGTCGACTGCATGTTTTGGCAGTCGACTGGTAGGTGGGGTTTTCAACCCGCGGCCTATATAACCAAGGCTTGGAAGCTTGGTTATCCCTGATGAAATTGGACTTGGTTAAAGTCTAATTAGTAGTCTACAAGTGCTCAAGAGTTTTCCTTGTGTCCAAGAGGTCTTGGTGAGTTTGTGGTGAGGTTTCTCCACCCACAAGGAGGTTTGAGCTAGCCGGAGTTTGTCAGGGACTAATCCACCGACGAATTGAGGGATCGTCCACCTTACGGATAGCCGTGGAGTAGGAGCAAACTATCTCCGAACCACGTTACATCGACATGTTAGTGGTTTGTTTATTCTTTCTTAGTCTTTGTATTTCCTTTAGTGTTTATCTTGTTTGTTTTGTTTGTATTCCGCTACGCAAGCTAACAAGTGTAGGAAGAAGCGATCATTTGGAGGTGTCGTCTATCCAACTCCCTTCAAGCCGGCCGTCCGATCCCCCTACTGGCCCCACCTGGACCGAATCGGGCCAGGGCATTACACTAAAATTCTTTTAAATACATAAACAATGAGTGTCATCTAGCAAGGCGTCATTACTACCCAAGTAACGAGAATGTCAAGATCTAATCTAACCTTTTCGTGTCTATCATCTTGTATAACTCAATCCTTCTATCCTTGATATCTAGATTGATCAATGAGGCATAGACTGTGTCATTCTCTTATCAATCTTTATGTTTCTTGATCTCTAAGTAGACACACTTAATTAAATAAGCTTAATATTATATATTGGCTCATTTAAGTATGGTCATGTATTCTTGTGTCCTACTAATCAAGGGCCCACATATATCACTTCCATTATATGGAAGGGATATATCACATCTACATCACTCACATCCCTCCTTATAACTTATTGCATACAGTGATCGACTTTATGGTCCACCCATTTATTGGTGACGTTTATCGATATCAAAGTATTCAACTCCTTATGTAAGGAACCGTAGTAAATTCAGGTCTAATGACTATTCATATTAATAGTTACATGAGAATGTTTATGACACTCATATAATGATCCATGAAATATGTTGGGATGTATACTATAAGCCTATTTTTTGTATGAATATCTATTTTAAAATATTTTGAAATGAGAATAACTTTTGTCAAATGTTTGCATTTTATATTTATATATATGTCAATGCAGTTGTGTATTTAATTTATATTGTAGATAACATGGTGTGTGGTGCCACACAGAAGATCATGTTATCGGTCCCTTATAAATTATAAATAGTGGCTCACAACCAAGATGAATTGGGATAAACCATTGGAACAGTTGTAGTGTAATTTGGTATTAGTCTGTCTTGACTATAAAATTACACTAGTACACTATGTGTGTATTGAGTAGGACCATTTGAGGTTGTTCGATTTATACTGACTACATAAAAAAACAGAACCTCTGTTATTATGGATATGCGTCCTCTTAATCCTTATATAATAACAAGCACATATACTTAATATTTATTTCTTTAACTTATCAATGGGTGAGATTTATTTGTTAAATCAATAGGTCCAATGAGTTGGGAAATAGTACTATTTATATGGTGTGTTGTTGATTATTGAAGGAATCTGTGTCCTAATTATTTAGGCTAATGATGTCCCCTTGGGGAGCTCATAAGGATTATCATGTAAATCTTGCAGGTAGACTTAGTCCGGCATGATAATAAAGTTGAGTGACACTACTCTTGTAATCAGATGTTAATTAATTGAGTTGTCAATAACTCATTTAATTAGTAGAAATACGATATCTTAAATATAGGGAGATTAGCGCACTCATGATAAGAAAGAACCCATATTGTAATATGAGATTAGTGCAATAGTTCAATAATAACCCTTTAGTGGTATGAGTTATTATTGATGGACTTGGATTAGATGTTCAGGCCGAGCATAGGAAGGCCAAGCCCATCAGGAGGCCTAAACCAATTCCTCCTCTAGGTCCCTGTTGTAGCCTCTATATAAAGCCTCGCATCCACCCATCCATAACTTGGTTTGGTTTATAAACAGAATGAGAGATTTTTTATAAACAGAATTCTGTTATTTTTCTTTCTTTGTAACCGACAACAAGCTTATAAAAAGGAATAGGTGGTGGCTCCTAAAACCTAATTTTCTAATTCTCCACAATCCTCTTCTTCCGTTGTGGCTGACGCCCCTCTTCCCTTGCTAGGGTCGGCGCCCCTCCTCACCTTGCTAGGGCCGCCCCTCCTCACCTTGTTAGGGTCGCCTCTTCCTCACCTTGCAAGGGTTGCCCCCTCCTCTCCTTGCTTAGGGCCGGCACCCCCCTTCCTCTCCTAGCTAGGGCCGGCGCCCCTTCCTAGCAATCCATTGGTGGCCGGCGGCTTGAAGAAGAGGAAGAAGATTAGAAGGTGCCCTATCCTAGAGCCTCCTTTTGTAGTCGGAGGTTTGGAAATCGAGAAGAGAAGGATGGTGGTGTTGTCTTGGTAGATCATCGCCAACACAACATCCAAGAAGAGGAGAGGAATACGACAGAAGATCAAGAGATCTTTATCTACAAAGAAAAGGTACAACTAGTTCTTTAATTCTGCTGCGTAATTAGTTAGTTTTCTTTGTATCATTTTTTTTGGAATACCAACACAAGAAGCCACTGATCTTGTACTTCGATCAAGGTGTGCTTTGTGTTGGACCCCGTGGTGTTTTGATGTGATCAACCAAGTTGGTTAGATCCTACTTTGTGTTTGATCCCTGTGTCTAAGTGTGCAGGAGCTTAGGAGCGCAGGAACTCGAGCGGAAGACGCGGCTAGCGAGAAGGACAGCACGGGAAGGGAGTCGACGGGCTCAGTGCGTCCGAAGGACGAGAGAGCTGCGGAAGAGTACACCGGTGGGCGAGAAGAACGTGCTCGGTGTTCGAGGGACGTTAAGCCGGGGAGGAAGACTGCTCGAGGAGAAGGCCGTGAATTGGGTTCGGGTGAGCCCTATTCCGGTTGGCCGTAATCACCCAAAAGATCGGAACGTCGAAAGTCAAAGCAAAGGAGAAAGTGGGCTGAAAATAAAGCTCAAGGCGCCTTAAACCAGTGCTGGAGGTGCCTCCACCTTAGAGGCTCCTCAAACAGCATTGGAGGTGCCTTCAATCTGGTTTGAGGCGCCTCAGACTGGTCAAAATGACCGTTTTTGCTGCGGATAAAGTTTTATCCATTGACTGAGCTTGAGGCGCCTTGAACCTTGTTGGAGGCACCTTGGACCCTCGGGATAGACTTTCCAGGATCTACATAAAGGCCCCTAGAGCTAGGAAATATTCAACAACTCAAGCAATCAACTGTGTAGTCTTTTCTAGCAATAGTTCTAAGCTTCCAAAGTGTAAAAGGCTTCTCCGCCTTCAGAGAAGAAGATTTTTTTAGTGCGCGCTTTTCATCACCCTGGATTAACAACCTTCTTGGTTGTAACCAGGTTAACTCTCGAGTCTCTAGCTTTATTATTTTAGTTCTTTTATTATTTACTATTGCTTTTATTTTGAGTTGAAAGATCCGAGGAGGGTAGTTTTAATTTGTGCAGGCAATTCACCCCCCTCTTGTCGGCCTCCACTACACTTTCAATTGGTATCAGAGCCAGACCACCTCAGAAGGACTAACCTCTGACTGAAGCACAACGATCAAGACGATGACCGGAGCGAATATTCATCCCCCAAAGTTCAATGGAGACTTCACGATGTGGAAACGCCAGATGGAGGTATTTTTCAAGACAGAATTTGACATTTCCTTAATTATGAAATATGGATATGCAGTTCCAAAAGATAAAGAAGAAAACACATGGAGCAAGAAGGAGCAAGACAATTTTGTCGCCAACGGAGAGGCAGAATTCCACCTGCTTCGCGTGCTACCACCACAAGAGGTAAGTCGAATCGGAAGCTACGACTCCGTGAAAGACCTCTGGGAAAAATTCCTGGAGCTTCACGAAGGTACCTCGGAAGCTAAGCTAGCGAGACACGACATCCTCCGGACCCAATTAACGAACCTTCAGATGAACCAAGGCGAGAAGGTAGCGCAACTCCAAGCAAGGATCAAAGAACTGATCACACAACTAACCAATCTTGGAGAAGAAGTAATGAACCGGGACTCTATCCGGTACTCGCTCAACGCCTTCCCCAGAACCCAGAGTGGGCCTCCTTAGTAGATGCGTACTACATCTCTAAGGACTTCAAGGTAAGTACTTTAGAAAATTTGTTTTCTACATTTGAACTTCACGAATTTCGGATTGCAGAGCCCATTAAAGTGGAGAAAGCAAGTCAGAACATTGCCTTGAAGGCAAGAACAACCAATTCTGACTCCGAAGCCTCGATCGATGAATCCGAAGCTGCATTAATGGTAAGACGATTTAATAAGTTTTTAAATTTAACAAATTTAGATCATAGAAGCATGAGCGAAAAAGGAGAATGGTTCGTTGCTACAACTGCAACGAAGAAGGGCACATCAAGGATGACTGCCCGAAATTAAAGAGCAAGCAGAAAGAAAAGGAAAAGGTCAAGTACAAGAAGCCAGAATCCTCCAAGTACAAGAACTTGAAGGCCACTTGGTCAGATTCGTCGTCTTCCGAATCAGACATCGAAGCCTTCTCGGGGTTAGCACTAATGGCTAACCATCAGATAGAAGAAGAGTCAAGCTCAGAGATGAACATAGATGAAGGGGGAGGAACATCAGAAGAGGAAAGCTGCAGTGAAGGGGGAGCCTCACCAAGTCAGGTAAGTAAGGTACGTAATCTAACCCCGACTCAGTCTTTTTACTTTATTAAGTTTCTTTCTAAAGACTTATTCAAATTAGAAAAAGAAAATGCTGAATTGAAATTGAACCTAGCAAAAGCATGTCCACTAGAAATGTATGATAATCTAAAATTAGAAAATGAAAAATTAAAAGTTGAAATTGAGAAATTAAAAGGTAATGATGCATGCTTAAATAAATTTCCAAAATCAAAATTAAGAATTTATGAAAAATTGAACTGGTATATAAGAAAACATAAGGGCCAACTTAGAAAAATACCTAAAGGATATGCACCCCCTATGTTTTTGACCAACCCTGTAGGAAAGAACTTTTATTGGGTTCCAAAATCTTTGCTAGTTTAAATTTCTCTTATAGTTAAAAGCTTACAGTGAGAAAATTAAACATTGAGTTTCTTTATGGAAGCTTTGTCTAAGGAAGTAGTTGTTGCTCCAATAACCAAGAAGGCTTAGTGCCTCGCCAAGACCGGGAAGCCGAAATATCGAAATAAAAATATTTAATTAACTTTCTGATAAAATCATTAAAAATAGAATTAAATAATGCTTTGAAAAGTTTTTAAACATTTCCTTAGAAATTATTTAATTTTTTTTTAATTATCTAGAAAAATGTCTCTTTAAAGTTTTACATAGAATTTTTTTTTGGAAAATTCTAAAAATTAATTTTGACTTAAAAATTATTTTGAAAATTCTAAAAATTAATTTTAACATAGAAATTATTTTAAAATTCTAAGAAAAAATAATTTTGACTTAGAAATTATTTTAAAAAATTCTAAAAATTCATTTTTGCTTAAAGATTTTTTAAATTCATCTTGCCCAGAAATTTTTCTAACTTAAAATTTGCTAAATATTTTTATTAAATCATTTTTCTCTTATTATAACCTCGTTTTTGCTATGATCAAATGGGGAGAGAGACGTACAAGTTTAGGGGGAGAGAATTTTTTTAAAATTTAAAATATTTTTGAAAAATTATGGTTAACTCTTAATTTTGTGGTTGCAATTTTATTTATTGTAAATTGATGCTTAACATGTTAGTTTAGTAATTTTCTTTTAAAATTACTTTTCTGTCTATTTTTAACCCTAACTTGAACTTCTGTTGATGCACATCAAAAAGGGGGAGCTTGTTGGACCCAGTGGTGTTTTGATGTGATCAACCAAGTTGGTTAGGTCCTGCTTTGTATTTGATCCTTGTGTTTGAATGTGCAGGAGCTTAGGGGCGCAGGAAGTCGAGCGGAAGACACAGCTAGCGAGAAGGACGACATGGGAAGGGAGCCGACGGGCTCAGTGCGTCTGAAGGACGAGAGAGCTGCGGAAGAGTACACCAGTGGGCGAGAAGAACATGCGCGGCGTTCGAGGGACGTTAAGCCGGGGAGGAAGACTGCTCGAGGAAAAGGCCGGGAATTGGGTTCGGGTGAGCCCAATTCTGGTTAGCTGTAATCACTCAAAAGATCGGAACGTCGGAAGTCAAAGCAAAGGAGAAAGTGGGCTGAAAATAAAGCTCAAGGTGTAACGCCCGCCCCTCTTGCTAGTGGAGGAGGGGTTACTTTCTACATACATAACATACGTACATGAATTTCAAAAATAGCGGAAGTAATCATTTTTTTTTTCTTTTACTTTCATTTAAATCACAACTAATCATACGAGCATGCTTAGTATAGTTATGAACTTAAAGAGTCATAATATCCATTTCTAACATTAGCATAAGTAAAGTGATTATGCAAGTCATCAACATAAATTAAGCATAGTTCATATCAATCCTAAATCAACATAAGCAGGCCTTTCTTTCTTAGCCAAGCCACCACCACACACATCTCCTGCCCCTCCTGCTGCTCCTTTTGTTTATCCATCCTTTACCTTTATCTGTGGTACAAGGAAAGTAACTATAAGCACACAAGGCATAGTGAGATTCTTTCCTACTCACAAAAGAAACACATGACATAGCAAAATCATACAATATATAGCATGGACACATAAAACATCTAAACAACATATCATGCAAGAGTATCATATCACATTTTAACATAGCATAAAAGAGAACATCATATCATACCATATCATAGCATAAAAGAACATCATGTCATATCATATCATAACATAAAAGAAACATCATGTCATATCATATCATAACATAATTGAAAGCATCATGTCATATCATATCATAACGTAAAAGTAAGCATCATGACATATCATATCATAGCATAAAAGAAACATCATGTCATATCATATTATGACATAATTGAAAGCATCATGTCATATCATATTATGACATAATTGAAAGCATCATGTCATATCATATCATAACGTAAAAGTAAGCATCATGACATATCATATCATAGCTTAAAAAACATCATATCATATCATAAAGAACATCATATCATAGCACAAACATATATGCAAGTTGTCCTTTAAAACATGGGTAATATCATGTGCAAGATGCTTTTAAAAAAAAATATATCATATAATACTTGAACATAATATCATCATGAGGGCCCGGCTTGTACCACATACATACATAAATGCGCACAATCCCTAGGACATGGTAGCTAGCCCCGAACCTACTAGGGAATTAGGTCCGTACTACGACCGTCGACCTAGGGGCGTACTAAGGAGCCCATCCCTTTTTACTAGACTCGTTCATAGTCCGTCGACCTAGGGGCGCTTATGGAGCCCACCCTTGGTACAAGTCATACAAAGTAAAATAACATGTCATATAATTGTAGTATATCATGTTCATGTCATTCATAGCATATAATGTTCATGTCATTCATAATTCATCATGTTCATGTCATTCATAACTTAACTTAGCATGAAGAGTGCTCTTAGTCCCACTTGATAGGGAAACAACTCTTAGGCCTTTCACTTAGCATATCATAAAGAGTGCTCTTAGTCCCAACAAATAGGGAAGCAACTCTTAGGCCTTTCGCTTAGCATATCATAAAGAGTTCTCTTAGTCCCAACAAATAGGGAAGCAACTCTTAGGCCATTACTTGTCATTTCATAAGCATACGTACTTGAGCATATAGCACATCATAGGAGACATTTTAAATGCATGATTCATAAGCATACATAAATGAGCATATATCATATCATGGGAACATAATCATGCATGGAACATAAGTTAACATCTCCTAATTCATATCATGGCATGTGAAGCACATAAAGAGTCATAATTGGGTCTCAATCATCAACCTATCATAGGTGGCCGAAACATGCAAGGGATCACCTAGGTTGAAAGCAACATACAAGCATATGAACCCTAAACCAATTTCATGACATTTATCATAAGGAACATTATGAGCATATTTAGTTTAGGTTCTAAGCTTCCTAGGTCTACAAATCATGTTGTAGCCGAAACATGCAAAGCCTAAACCTAGGTTACAAATAGCATATAAACATGTGAACCCTAAACCAATTTCATATCACTTATCATAAGGAACATCATGAGCATATTTAGTTTAGGTTCTAAGCTTCCTAGGTCTACAAATCATGATGTGGCCGAAAGTCATGAAGTGTGAAACTAAGTTCTAAGCCAAAGACAAGCATAAGAATATCATGTTAACTACATATCATATCATAGGGAAAAACATGAGCATGTTAGGGTTGAGTTTAAGCTTGCCTAGCCCTTTTTAATCCTAGCTTGGCCGAAAGTTCAAAGCATGAGTACCTAGTTCTAGCCAACATGAAATCATAAGTACATCAAGTTATCTTCATACCATATCATGAGGAAGATCATAAGTAAGTTGGATTTGTGTTTAAGTTTTCCTAGGCTTTTTAAACTTGTCATGGCCGAAACCCTAAGGTGGGGTTCATCTAATTCTAAGTAACATACTAGCATGAAACACCAAGGAAATATTTATATCATGTCATAAGAAAGATCATAAACATGTTAGATTTGAGTTTAAGCTTTCCTAGGCATTTAGTCTCCTCATGGCCGAAACCCTAAGGTGGGGTTCATCAAATTCTGAGTAACATACAAGCATGAAACACCAAGGAAATATTCATATCATGTCATAAGAAAGATCATAAACATGTTAGATTTGAGTTTAAGCTTTCCTTGGCATTTAGTCTCCTTATGGCCGAAACCCTAAGGTGGGGTTCATCTCATTCTAAGTAACATACAAGCATGAAACACTAAGGAAATATTCATATCATGTTATAAGAAAGATCATAAACATGTTAGATTTGAGTTTAAGCTTTCCTAGGCATTTAGTCTCCTCATGGACGAAACCCTAAGGTGGGGTTCATCTCATTCTAAGTAACATACAAGCATGAAACGCCAAGGAAATATTCATATCATGTCATAAGAAAGATTATAAACATGTTATATTTGAGTTTAAACTTTCCTAGGCTTTTAAACTTGGCATGGCCGAAAGTTGCAAGAACCTTCCTAGGTTTTTAAGCCATTTAAATTTATGGAAAACCATGAGCTACTTATACCACAGGTGAGGGAATACTCACATCCTTTCGCTTGTGGTTCCTAAAGAAAATGGTACCCTTGTGAGGAGGAAGAAGAGAGCTTCTCCTTCTAGCACTCCCTTTTTCTTCTCTTGCTTAGAAGGGGTAGATCATGAAGGCTCCTTCTTGTGGATTAGTATTCTTAGGAAGAAAAACCTTAGGTGGATTTCGGAATTAGGAGAGGGAGAGCTTTAGGTTTCGGCAATGGTGAGGAAGAGAAAAAAAAGGAAGAAAAATGAAATCCCTTTCTTTCTTTCCTCCTTATGCTAAGTGGGAGGAAGAAGCAAAGATGAACTTTGCCTTCCCTTTCTCCTTAACTCTTTTATATTTTTCCCTAATGAGAAACATGTCCCCATTCATCCCCTTAATTCTTCTAATCCCATCTCCTCCTTCATCCTCACGAAAATGAAAGGAAGAAAGAAGGGAAAGACAATTTGTCTTTTGCTTGTTCTTTTCTAAATCAAGAGAAGGAGGAAGAAAGCTACTTGATATTTTCTTGTTTCCTTCTCTTAACCATACTCTTACTTTATCTAAAATTTCCATCCCCCATTCAACAATAATTCATGATGGCCTATTGGTCATTCCATAACTCCTAAAGTTTGCCATTTAATTAAAAGGTTCAAGGTTCAATCCTTGACCTCACCTCTTTTCTTTTTTATATCTTTTTGGTTCTATCTCCCTTTTTTATTCTACAAAAAAAAAAGGATACTCACATATATATAACTACTAGGTTTCGTGGGTGTTTCAGTACCCCATACCTCATAGAAAGTTCGTCCTCAAACTTAAAATAGCTCAGGATACTTCCGTTTCATATCATCCTCTCGTTCCCAAGTGGCTTCTTCAAACCATTGATTTTGCCACAGGACCTTTACTAAGGGCACTTCTTTGGTCCTTAGCCTTTTGACATCTCGATCCAATATATGAACCGGTCGGCTCTCGTAGGTTAGGTCCTCTTGCACTTGTACTGTCCGTGGTTCGATCACTTGGTCTATACTCGGAATATGTTTCTTTAGCATCGAAATGTGGAACACGTTGTGAATGACTGATATTTCCTAAGGCAGCTCTATTTCATAAGCTACTTTGCCGATTCTTTTCAGAACTTGATATGGCCCCACATAGCGCGGGCTTAACTTTCCCTTCTTACCAAACTACATTACTCCTTTCATAGGAGCTACCTTGAGAAATACTGAGTCTCCGACACTGAATTCCAATGGCCTTCGTCGCTTATCCACGTAATTCTTCTGTCGACTCTGAGTAGTTTCTATTCTTTGGCAGATGTTCTGTATAGCACGGGTGGTGTTATCGATGAACTCTGTTTGGAATCCATCTCTTTCTTTTCACCGCCTTTGTACCAACATATAGGGGATCTACATTTTCTCCCATACAGGGCCTCGTAGGGCACCATTCCAATAGTAACCTAGTAACTATTGTTGTAAGCGAATTCTGCTAAGCATAAGTATCGGCACCAGCTTCCCTTGAAATCTAAGGCGCAAGCCCGTAGCATGTCTTCTAGTACTTGGTTCACCCTTTCTGTTTGTCCATCGGTCTGAGGGTGGAAAGTAGTACTGAATAGTAGTTTTGTGCCAAGAGCCTTCTGAACACATTCCCAAAAGTGTGAAACAAAGCGACCATCTCTGTCTGAAATGATGGTATTAGGAATCCCATGTAGTCTAATAATTTCCTTGACATATAATTGAGCCAGTTGCTCAATTGAATAAGTCATCCTGATTGCTAGAAAATGGGCGGATTTGGTTAATCTATCCACGATTACCCATATAGCGTCATAGCTGTTTGTTGTCTTGGGTAATCCTGAAATAAAGTCCATAGAGATATCTTCCCATTTCCATTCTGGAATTTGGACAGGCTACAGTAACCCTCCAGACCTCTGGTGTTCTGCTTTAACCCTCTAACAGGTCAGGCAGGTACTGACGTACTAAGCTACATCTCTTTTCATACCAAACCACCAGAATTTCTTTTTCAAATCTTGGTACATTTTGGTGGATCCCAGATGCATTGCATAGGGCATTGAGTGAGCTTCTTCTAGCATCTTCCTTCGTAATTCCTGGTCGTCAGGAACACATAAACGATCCTTGAGGTATAATATTCCACTGTCAGCGATGCAGAATCCGTCATTCTTTCCCTCTAATACTTCTTGCTTTATCTGCTGGATGCTTAGGTCACGAGTTTGCTTCTCCAATACGTCATCAAATAGTGTCGGTGCTATAGTCAGGGTCGAGAGTTGTCCGGTCACATCTTCAGCCCCGTAGCACCAATTTTCTCTGGGTTCTCCAATGAACTCAAATATTGGTTCAGCTTCAGGTCGGAAAATCACTTTTCTTTGACGACACTCGATTGAAGCGCCGTACTTGCTCAGGAAATCCATGCCCAATATACTGTCATAATCTTGCATGTCAAGCACTATCAGATTATAGTAGAGTTCTCTGTCTGTGATTCTGATAGGTGCGGCTCGCAACATATGAGTAGATGACATTACTTCTCCCGAGGGTAGGGTTGTTAAGAATTTGCCATTTAAAACTTATGGTGGTATCTCTAACTTCTTCATAAAGGGTATAGAGACAAACGAGTGCGTCGCTCCAGTATCAAATAACACATTAGCATATTTACTGAAAATAGGCAGCTGACCTGTGACAACTGTAGAGGCACTCGCCACATCATCTTTGGTAAGAGAGAAAACCCTGGCGTTCGTCGTAGCTGGCGGGGCTTCCAATCTCCCTTGGCTAATCGGAGTTCCTTCAATGGCAGCCTGCATCAGGTGTAGCTGTGAGGGGATACTCCTGCTCTGGTTATTTTGCTGAGATGGTGTCTGGGACTGGGTAGGGCAGTCTCTGGCCATATGTCCTTCCTGTCCGCAGCTGTAGCACTTTCTCGTACCCTTGTGGCATACTCCGGAATGCTGCTTCCCACAAATGGTACACTGAGGGTACTTAGGTTGCTTATTTGCTGGTCCTCCTTTAGTGTTGTTCCATTGTTTCCTTTTTCCATTAGAGTTTCCTTTCCAGCTTGTTTGGTACCCTGAGATTTCTGTCCCTCAGTCTGTGCTTGATTCTTATTCTCATTCATCACCTTCTGATAATGCTCGGTGATCAGGGCACTGCTGACCAGTTCTTCTGTAGTCTGCGGTCTATTAATTCCGTCGGCCACATTCAGTGCTATCTCAGGTCGGAGCATCTTCAGCATCAGTCTAATCCTTTCTCTTTCTGTGCTGACTAACTCTGAGCAGAGGCGTGCAAGACGATTGAAGTGCTTCACTGCTTTGTTTACTGATAAGTCACCTTGTCAGAACTTTGTGAACTCGTCGTAATGCTGGTTCGTCACTTGCATATGGAAGAATTCTTCGAAGAACTCTGTCTCGAAGTCCGTCCAGTTCATCAGATTAACTTGTCTCTTAGCCTTAACTCTTTCCCACCACATTCTTGCGTATCCGGAAAAATAGAAAGGCACGCATTTGATCTTTTCCAATATGGGCCAGTCCAGCAATTCCACTATACTTTCCACCGTCTTGAACCAGGCCTAGGCGTCCCATGGCTCACAAGTACCCGAGAAGTTCTTCGGCTTTAGCCTTAGCCACTGTATCAAGTAGGTCTCCTGTCGGACCACTGGGGCAGGGGCTACTGGGGGTACTGGTGCAGCTATTGGTATGACGGGCACTACATTCTAATTTCCTTGCTGATTCATTAGAGCAGTGATTACTTGTTGTTGTTCCGTGATCTGACGCTGGAGATCTGTGACTACCTGGGTCAGATATGGTGGGGTCACTGTGTCATTGGCCCTGTTACTGCGTCTTCTAGCCATATCTATTTTCATAAATAACAATAAGGCTAACATAAGTCTAGAGTCATCCCTACTTATATTCGTGCATATTAAATGTCGCTTATCATACATAAAGGAAATCCATATTAGTCATACTTAGGTTCATGGACACTAAAACATTTCTTACCATGCATAAATAACATAGAGTAAGTACAGAAAGTCTTACTTGGAGTAGCAGGATGGAGGCTTGGAGTGTGTGTAGCAGGAAGGCTAACTTGGCTCTGATACCAACCTGTAACGCCCGCCCCTCCTGCTAGTGGAGGCGGGGTTACTTTCTACATACATAACATACGTACATGAATTTCAAAAACAGCGGAAGTAATCATTTTTTTCTTTTACTTTCATTTATATCACAACTAATCATACGAGCATGCTTAGCATAGTTATGAACTTAAAGAGTCATAATATCCATTTCTAACATAAGAATAAGTAAAGTGATCATGCAAGTCATCAACATAAATTAAGCATAGTTCATATCAATCCTAAATCAACGTAAGCAGGTCTTTCTTTCTTAGCCAAGCCACCACCACACACATCTCCTGCCCCTCCTGCTGCTCCTTTAGTTTATCCATCCTTTACGTTTATCTATGGTACAAGGAAAGTAACTATAAGCACACAAGGCTTAGTGAGATTCTTTCCTACTCACAAAAGAAACACATATCATAGCAAAATCATACAACATATAGCATGGACACATAAAACATCTAAACAACATATCATGCAAGAGTATCATATCACATTTTAACATAGCATAAAAGAGAACATCATGTCATATCATATCATAGCATAAAAGAAACATCATGTCATATCATATCATTATATAATTGAAAGCATTATGTCATATCATATCATAACGTAAAAGTAAGCATTATGACAAATCATATCATAGCATAAAGAAACATCATGTCATATCATATCATAACATAAAAGAAACATCATATCATATCATATTATAACATAATTGAAAACATCATGTCATAACGTAAAAGTAAGCATCATGACATGTCATATCATAGCATAAAAACATCATATCATAGCATAAAGAACATCATATCATAGCACAAACATATATGCAAGTTGTCCTTTAAAACATGGGTAATATCATGTGCAAGATGCTTTTAAAAAAAATATATCATATAATACTTGAACATAATATCATCATGAGGGCCCGGCTTGTACCACATACATACATAAATGCGCACAATCCCTAGGACATGGTAGCTAGCCCCGAACCTACTAGGGAATTAGGTCCGTACTACGACCGTCGACCTAGGGGCGTACTAAGGAGCCCATCCCTTTTTACTAGACCCGTTCATAGTCCGTCGACCTAGGGGCGCTTATGGAGCCCACCCTTGGTACAAGCCATACAAAGTAAAATAACATGTCATATAATTGTAGTATATCATGTTCATGTCATTCATAGCATATAATGTTCATGTCATTCATAATTCATCATGTTCATGTCATTCATAACTTAACTTAGCATGAAGAGTGCTCTTAGTCCCACTTGATAGGGAAACAACTCTTAGGCCTTTCACTTAGCATATCATAAAGAGTGCTCTTAGTCCCAACAAATAGGGAAGCAACTCTTAGGCCTTTCGCTTAGCATATCATAAAGAGTTCTCTTAGTCCCAACAAATAGGGAAGCAACTCTTAGGCCATTACTTGTCATTTCATAAGCATACGTACTTGAGCATATAGCACATCATAGGAGACATTTTAAATGCATGATTCATAAGCATACATAAATGAGCATATATCATATCATGGGAACATAATCATGCATGGAACATAAGTTAACATCTCCTAATTCATATCATGGCATGTGAAGCACATAAAGAGTCATAATTGGGTCTCAATCATCAACCTATCATAGGTGGCCGAAACATGCAAGGGATCACCTAGGTTGAAAGCAACATACAAGCATATGAACCCTAAACCAATTTCATGACATTTATCATAAGGAACATTATGAGCATATTTAGTTTAGGTTCTAAGCTTCCTAGGTCTACAAATCATGTTGTAGCCGAAACATGCAAAGCCTAAACCTAGGTTACAAATAGCATATAAACATGTGAACCCTAAACCAATTTCATATCACTTATCATAAGGAACATCATGAGCATATTTAGTTTAGGTTCTAAGCTTCCTAGGTCTACAAATCATGATGTGGCCGAAAGTCATGAAGTGTGAAACTAAGTTCTAAGCCAAAGACAAGCATAAGAATATCATGTTAACTACATATCATATCATAGGGAAAAACATGAGCATGTTAGGGTTGAGTTTAAGCTTGCCTAGCCCTTTTTAATCCTAGCTTGGCCGAAAGTTCAAAGCATGAGTACCTAGTTCTAGCCAACATGAAATCATAAGTACATCAAGTTATCTTCATACCATATCATGAGGAGGATCATAAGTAAGTTGGATTTGTGTTTAAGTTTTCCTAGGCTTTTTAAACTTGTCATGGCCGAAACCCTAAGGTGGGGTTCATCTAATTCTAAGTAACATACTAGCATGAAACACCAAGGAAATATTTATATCATGTCATAAGAAAGATCATAAACATGTTAGATTTGAGTTTAAGCTTTCCTAGGCATTTAGTCTCCTCATGGCCGAAACCCTAAGGTGGGGTTCATCTAATTCTAAGTAACATACAAGCATGAAACACCAAGGAAATATTCATATCATGTCATAAGAAAGATCATAAACATGTTAGATTTGAGTTTAAGCTTTCCTAGGCATTTAGTCTCCTCATGGCCGAAACCCTAAGGTGGGGTTCATCTCATTCTAAGTAACATACAAGCATGAAACACCAAGGAAATATTCAGATCATATCATAAGAAAGATCATAAACATGTTAGATTTGAGTTTAAGCTTTCCTAGGCATTTAGTCTCCTCATGGCCGAAACCCTAAGGTGGGGTTCATCTCATTCTAAGTAACATACAAGTATGAAACACCAAGGAAATATTCATATCATGTCATAAGAAAGATCATAAACATGTTAGATTTGAGTTTAAACTTTCCTAGGCTTTTAAACTTGGCATGGCCGAAAGTTGCAAGAACCTTCCTAGGTTTTTAAGCCATTTAAATTTATGGAAAACCATGAGCTACTTGTACCACAGGTGAGGGAATACTCACATCCTTTCGCTTGTGGTTCCTAAAGAAAATGGTACCCTTGTGAGGAGGAAGAAGAGAGCTTCTCCTTCTAGCACTCCCTTTTTCTTCTCTTGCTTGGAAGGGGTAGATCTTGAAGGCTCCTTCTTGTGGATTAGTATTCTTAGGAAGAAAAACCTTAGGTGGATTTCGGAATTAGGAGAGGGAGAGCTTTAGGTTTCGGCAATGGTGAGGAAGAGGAAAAGAAGGAAGAAAAATGAAATCCCTTTCTTTCTTTCCTCCTTATGCTAAGTGGGAGGAAGAAGCAAAGATGAACTTTGCCTTCCCTTTCTCCTTAACTCTTTTATATTTTTCCCTAATGAGAAACATGTCCCCATTAATCCCCTTAATTCTTCTAATCCCATCTCCTCCTTCATCCTCACGAAAATGAAAGGAAGAAAGAAGGAAAGACAATTTGTCTTTTGCTTGTTCTTTTCTTAATCAAGAGAAGGAGGAAGAAAGCTACTTGATATTTTCTTGTTTCCTTCTCTTAACCATACTCTTACTTTATCTAAAATTTCCATCCCCCTTTCAACAATAATTCATGATGGCTTATTGGTCATTCCATAACTCCTAAAGTTTGCCATTTAATTAAAAGGTTCAAGGTTCAATCCTTGACCTCACCTCTTTTCTTTTTTATATCTTTTTGGTTCTATCTCCCTTTTTTATTCTACAAAAAAAAAAGGTTACTCACATATATATAACTACTAGGTTTCGTGGGTGTTCCAGTACCCCATACCTCATAGAAATTTTGTCCTCGAACTTAAAATAGCGACATCAGGTGGCACAGGACTTCCTGTTGAGTGCATCGGCCACTTTGTTCGCCTTTCCCGGAAGATAAAAGTTCTGGCTGTCATAGTCTTTGACTAGCTCGAGCCATCTACGTTGTCTCATATTCAGGTCTTTCTGTGTGAAGAAATATTTCAGACTCTGGTGGTCGGTATAAATCTTACACTGAGCTCCATATAAATAATGTCTCCATGTTTTGAGAGCAAAGACCACGACTACTAGTTCTAGGTCATGAGTGGGGTAATTCTTTTCATGCTTTTTAAGTTGTCTAGAGGTGTAGGCAATGACCTTGCCGTCTTGCATGAGTACAACTCCCAGTCCTAATATGGAGGCATCGCTGTACATATCGAAGTCTTTGCCACTTTCCAGAAGAGTAAGGATCGGAGCACTAGTCAGTCTCCTTTTCAATTCTATGAAACTCTTCTCATAGTCATCTGTCCATTCATACTTTTTGTTCTTCTTGGTGAGAACTGTCATAGGGGCTACAATTTTGGAAAAGTCTTCTACAAATTTCTTGTAATAGCCTGCTAGCCCGAGAAAACTTCTGACTTCACTGGCATTCTTTGGCCTGTTCCAGTTACTTACAGCTTCGATCTTGCTCGGATCTACCATTACTCCGTCCTTGGAGATAACATGACCCAAGAATGAGATTCGATCGAGCCAGAACTCGCATTTAGAAAACTTTGCATATAGTTGTTTCTCTTGAAGGATCTGTACTACTGTGTTCAGTTGTTCGACATGCTCTTCTTGAGTTCTTGAATAGATGAGAATATCGTCAATGAAAACAATCACAAATTTGTCGAGATATACCGTAAATACTCGATTCATCAGATCTATAAATGTAGCAGGAGCATTGGTTACTCCGAAGGGCATAACTATAAACTCATAGTGTCTGTATCTTGTTCGAAATGTCGTCTTCGGAATATCTCCCTGTTTCACTTTCACTTGATGATAGTCGGACCTTAGGTTAATCTTTGAGAAAACGGTTGTACCCTTTAGTTGGTCGAACAGGTTGTCGATCCGTGGCAGAGGGTACCGGTTCTTGATTGTCACGTTATTTAGCGCTCGGTAGTCTATACACATTCGCATAGACCCATCCTTCTTTTTCACGAATAGTACCGGAGCTCCCCATGGAGAGTGACTAGGATGAATAAGTCCCTTGTCGAGTAACTCTGATAGCTGTCCCTGAAGTTCCTTCAACTCAGTCGGCGCCATACGCGCTTTAGAGATCGGTTTAGTACCAGGAATCAATTCAATCTCAAATTCTATTTCTCTATCAGGGGATAATCCTGGTAGTTCATCAGGAAGTACCTTTGGATAGTTGCATACCACCCGGACATTTTCTAGCTTCTGGTCCTCAGTTTGACTTGTGTCCACCATGTGTGCTATAAAGCCAGTACATCCTTTATCTAACATCTTCTGTGCCTTTATGGCTGATAAGAATCCCTCAATTTCTTTCCTTGGTTCTCTAATAAATTCGAACATCATTTCGGCTTCAGGTCGGAAGACTACTTTTCTTTTACGGCACTCGATTGAAGCGCCGTACTTGTTCAGGAAATCCATGCCTAGTATACTGTCATAATCTTGCATGTCAAGCACTATCATATTACAGTAGAGTTCTCTGTCTACGATTCTGATAGGTGCGGCTCGCAACATATGAGTAGATGACATTACTTCTCCCTAGGGTAGGGTTGTTAAGAATTTACCATTTAAAGCTTGTGGTGGTATCTCTAACTTCTTCATAAAGGGTATAGAGACAAACGAGTGCGTCACCACAGTATTAAATAACACATTAGCATATTTATTGAAAATAGGCAGCTGACCTGTGACAACTGTAGATGCACTCGCCACATCATCTTTGGTAAGAGAGAAAACCCTGGCGTTCGTCGTAGCTGGCGGGGCTTCCAATCTCCCTTGGCTAATCAGAGTTCCTTCAATGGCAGCCTGCATCAGGTGTAGCTGTGAGGGGGTACTTCTGCTCTGGTTATTCTGCTGAGATGGTGTCTGGGACTGGGTAGGGCAGTCTCTGGCCATATGTTCTTCCCATCCGCGCTTTTCATCGCCCTGGATTAACAACCTTCTTGGTTGTAACCAAGTTAACTCCCGAGTCTCTAGCTTTATTATTTTAGTTCTTTTATTATTTACTATTGCTTTTATTTTGAGTTGAAAGATCTGAGGAAGGTAGTTTTAATTTGTGCAGGCAATTCACCCCCTCTTGCCGACCTCCACTGCACCCACACTTTGATCATTCAAGAACTAGCTTGATTGATCAAACACATGTTTGATCGAACATGCGGGTTGCTAGGAATAGTTCTGTACTTGTATACTTTTTGTACGGAGAAATTTAAATAGAACGGAATTCCAGCGCCTTTAAGTGGTATCAGAACAAGTTTTCTGGTTCTGTGTGATTGGTTTTTGGTTAAATTATGCACTGCTCATATATAAATTTAGGTCGGATAATAGTAGGATTTGTAAGATAGATTAACTATGTGGTTGTAGGCGTCCTAAGTCCAACTATTATGTCTTTGTGTGTTTGTGTATGATTCAAACCCTCGGGCATGTCGAGGTTGTTTGTGTGTGTATGATTGTAATAATTAAAATAACGTCGATTGTCATATTATTTTTTTTTTACATTTTGTTTGATCTAAATTACATGTAAATTTCTTTTTGGAATATAGGATCGATAAATGTACATTTTTTTTGTTGCGGCTTGTATCCTTGCTATGGGTGGTGCTATTTTGAGGATCAGAGGCACGACGGAGAAGGAAGCGAGATAGACGCGATGGCTTGATCCATTGGCGACATATTGGAGGACAACGATCCATTGACGACATATTAGAGGACAACGTTGGATGAGGCCATAATAGTTGAAAATTTTATTTTCATATTTATTGCCTTTATATGTTGTTTTATGTGCTGTGATGTGTGTGAATGTTAAAATTCCTCAATTTAAATAACTAAGTAGGAGAGGGATTATTTAAATAAATTCCACGGTCTCCATTACTGGTTTGTAAGTGATGCATTTAAACTTGCGCGTTGACTTTAAGTGCCTTCCTCCATATCGGATGAGTTTGTTTGCGGATCACTAGATCAAACTTCCTATATGGATGATTATAGGAAATTATTTAGGTATGTGTGATCTTCTCTATCTGAAGGGGCACAATCCCAATTAATGGACTTAGTATCAAGTAATGGTATATACTTAGGCACATTTAATAGTATCCTCCCCATCGGAGTCACTGCTATTATTTGTGTGACCGAAGATGAACTAACTATTAATTTTATTTTTCATAAAGTTAGGTTGATAAGATAATAAAATTAATAGGTAAAACCTCCTCTTACAAATGTTTGAATTAGTATACGTCTACACTATTGTGGAATACAAAATTCATAGTGTTTTAAGCTATTGGTGAATTTAAATTATATTGTTTGAGGAATCAATATTATTTTAAATTCTAAAGTTTTGACCAAATATTTTATTTTGTGATTCTCAGGATTTCAAAATGGATTTTAATCCTTTTGCTGTTATTTTAAAAGAAAATAAACTTACTGGTCCAAATTATATTGATTGGAAACGAAACTTGGACATTGTCTTAACTGCTGAAGAATACAAGTCCATACTTCTTGAGGTCTGTCCTAGCATGCCTGATAAAGATTCTAGAGAAGAGGAGATAGAGAGACATAGGAAATTGTTCAAGGAAGATGAGATGGCATGGTGTTACATTTTGACTTCTATGTCAAATGTGCTGCAACATCAGCATCAGGCCCTACCCACTGCCTATGACATGATGCTTAATCTCAAGGAACTCTTCGACGCCATAATCGGGTTGCCAGGTAGGAGAACAATAAAGGTGTATCTTATTTATTAGTTGTTGAAACATGTTTAGCGGTGTTATCTATCTGTACCTGGTGTGTAGATACAGGAGCCACTGATCATGCCTGCAATTCATTGCAAGGGTTCTAGGAAACCCGACGACTACATGAAGGGGAAATCACCGACTACATAGGCAATGCTACGATAGTGGCGGCTATTGCAGTGGGAGATGTTTATTTATCTTTTGATAGGAATAAAACTATACAACAACAACAACAACAACCAAGCTTTTTCACACTAGGTGGAGTCGGATGTATGAATCTTTTTACGCCATTGAACTCTATCTCCTATGATATCATCATCTATATTTAAATAAATGTTATCTTATTTTATTGTTGTTAACCAAGTCTTTTTTGGTCTTCCTCTTCCTCGTTTGATATGTCATGCCCCAGGTAATTCCTGCCAAAAGAAATTTTGGCAGCATCTCCCCTGTACGGGTGCCAATCTGAAACTTTCTACAATGCCCTTAGGGCCACATATACCTCGACCAACATGGCCGGAACAATAACAATAAAAAATAAGGCCAACACTCACGCAGTTTAATAGTAAAACTATACTAATGCAACAATAAGAAAAATCCTTTCAAATATCCTACTCAACTACACCTATAAAATACAAATCCGATAGTCTACTCAACTACACCCATAAAACTCAAATCATAAGTCCTACTCAACTATACCTATAAAACTTAAATCTCCAGCATACATCCAAATGAAAACCCATCGATAATAAGGGATCATACAAGATCCAAGTGCCAAAAGATACAAGTCTGAAAACATAGATAATAACATAATAAGAACAACCAAAATGTGGGAACTCGTCGCTACGCGAAGTGGTGGGGGACTATCGATTGGAACCTCCTTAACAGCCTCAACCTGAAAATAGTAATAATGGGGTGTGAGTCCAACATTCAGCGGATACCTAGTTGACATGTATAGTAAATAATAACCAGAAGTAATAAATATGCGTACAGTCTCCTGAAGTAATGAAATAATGTAAAACTGAAGATAAGGGAACAACTGTACTCACCAGGACCTCCTATCAAGGATAACAAGGTCATCAGACTGAAAATACATGTCCCTGTATACATGTCAATCATATGCATCCATTCAATATGCAACAAATAAAGTGCAGCAAACACAAGCAATAAATGCATCATGCCTATGATGTGTTGGGTTTTTCGGGCCGCAAAAAATGCTTTTTGCGTTGCGGAAACCCCGAAACCCATGCCACGGATCCGTGCAAAGTTTATAAAATTTCATAAAACTTCATGTACCAGTTTCTCTAACCTTGATCTACACTAGATCTATAAGGAAGAAAGGTTACCCTTGATGCGAAGCCCTTCGCGTATCCCGCTCGTCCAGGTGATGCCGAATCTCAAGGTTGTCAAGTGTGCAACCCTCTTTGTGTATCCACACAAACAAGTCGATGGAGAGAACCTCTAAGGATGTGCTAGCAACCTTAGAAGATCAGTAACCATGGAGAAGAGGGAGAGAAGAGAAGAGCTTGAGGAAGAAGATGGGAGTTAGACACAAAATGAAAAACTCCTCTCTTGAATAATTGTGGTCGGCCACATTAAGAGGTTAATAACCTCCATGGAATACCAAGAGTCACAACTCTTGGTAACTCCCATGAGGTGGCATCCCACTTAAACAACCATGATGATGTGGAGCATCATCATTGGTCCACTCTTTGCCAACTCACCAATGAGGTGGCAAATGGTCAAGTTAAACTTGACTCTTCATCTTCCTCTCAAGTCAAGTCAAACTTGACCACTTCTCTCCCATGGTTGATCAAATCTAACCATTGGTTCAAGTCAATTTTAATTTAATGAATCTCTATTCATTGAATTAAATTGACTTAATGAGTCTAAGTCCAAATTAGACTCATCTAACACATGAACCAAATTGAGTCCAACTCAATTAGCCTAATTTGGATTACTCTTAATCCAATTTGGTTCATCACATGGACCTATCCTTTAGGTTCATCAAATGAACCTAATCTCCATCTAATTGCCCTTTGTGTGTGACCCTATAGGTTCTTATAACATTGGCAATGCCCCTAAACCCATTTAGAAGCATAAGTAATGAGAGGTATCTAGCAACACATCATTACTACCCAAGTTATAAGAATGTTGAGATCTAACATCACCTTGTGACTACTAATTGTGACTCTTCACAATATATGACAAGTGTCCTTCTATCCTTGACATCTAGATTGATCAATGTGAGGCATAGACCGTGTCATCCTCTAATCAATCTAAATCTTGAATCCCAAGTAGACTCACTTAATCAAATGAGCTCAACATCTCATATTGACTCATTTGGGCATGGTCATGCACTTAGTGTTAGCTAGAGCCCTAGAGCCAATCATTTGATGATTGTATTTTGGACTTGTTGTATCATATTCTATATAAATAAAGGCATTTGGTTTTTGATTATTATACTTACTTGTATTGGTGCCAAATAAACTAAGTATAATAACGTCCTTGAGTAGACGGTTCACACCTATATCAATCAGTTAGTTGAACCGATAGTGAGATGATATAGGAAACACTACTCTTAATCATTCCTAGTCGAGTATTAACATTCAGGGACAATGTTAATGCAATAAGACTAGCATGTAGGTCAACTCGATGACTTGATCTCACAAGTCATGGATATGGAGATATCAAGTTGACACATGGGTATGCATTGGAGAATGTATACTGAATGACCCGCCATAAGAAAGTATCATGGATCGTTATATGAGTGTCTTATACTTTCTCATGTAGCTATTAGTATGACTATTAGTCCTTGGACCTGAAGTCACCATGGTTCCCTACATAAGGAGTTACATACTTTGACTTCGTCAAACGTCACCCGTAACTGGGTGGACTATAAAGGCGATTACTGGGTATGTAACAAATTATGCGGAGGGTTGTGAGTGATGTAGATGGGATCTATCCCTCCTATATGACGGGAGCGACATCGATATTCTTAATAGAGTGAGACCACGAAGTGCATGGCCATGCCCAAATGAGTCAATATAGGATATTGAGCTCATTTGATTGAGTGAGTCTACTTGGAGTTCAAGATTTAGATTGATTAGAGGATGGCACGGTCTATGCCTCACATTGATCAATCTAGATGTCTAGGATAGAAGGACACTTGTCATATTTTGTGAGGAGTCACAATTAGTAGTCACAAGGTGATGTTTGATCTCAACATTCTTGTAACTTGGGTAGTAATGATGTGTTGATAGATACCGCTCATTACTTATGTTCCTAAATGGGTTTAGGGGTATTGCCAACGTTACAAGAACCTATAGAGTCACACACTAAGGGCAATTAGATGGAGATTAGGTTCATTTGATGAACCAAAATGATTAGGTTCATATGATGAACCAAATTGGATTAAGAGTAATCCAAAGTAGGCTAATTGAGTTGGACTCAATTTGGTTCATGTGTTAAGTGAGTCTAATTTGGACTTAGACTCATTTAATTAATTTAATTCAATGAATGGAGATTCATTAAATTAAAATTGACTTGAACCAATGGTTAGATTAGATTAACCAAGGGAGAGAAATGGTCAAGTTTGACTTGACTTAAGTAGGAAGATGAAGAGTCAAGTTTTGACTTGACTTTGACTTGACCAATGCCACATCATCAAGGCTTCTTCATTTGGTCAAGTTTGACTTGACCAAATGCCACCTCATGGAGGAGATCAAGAGACTTGACTCTTGATATTCCATGGGAGTTACATGCCTTGAAGTGGCCGGCCACTTTTAGGGGGAATGAATATTGATTTTTTCATTCAAGTGTGGTAACTCCCTTCTTCTTCCTCTTGAGTTTTTCTTCTTGCTCTCCCTCTCCTCCCTACTGATCTCTAAGGTTGCTAGCACATCCTTAGAGATTATTCTCCATCTCTTGCTTGTGTGGATACACATAGAGAAGTGTCTACTTTGACACTTTCGAGATCCGGTGAACCGAGGACAAGCGGGAACGCGAAGGGCTTCGCTTCAAAGGTATAACCCTTTATCCATGAAGATCTAGGAGTAGATCATAGTTTGAAACTCGTACTCATAATTTTTAAAATCTATCCTTCGCACGAGATCTAGTGGCATGGGTGATTCGGGGTTTCTTCACACGGATCCAATGGCTAGGGGGTTTCGGGGTTTCCACGACGCGAAAACCAATGGATAGGGGGTTTCGGGGTATGTGATGCTTTTGTGTGTACTGTTGGGTTTAATCCAACAGTGGCTAGGGGGTTTTGGGGTTTCCACGACGCATCATTTAGTTAAAGGCCTAATTAAATGATTAAGAATATGATACTTATTTCTGCATTTATTTCTGTTGTAGAATTGCCATGACGTCAAATACGAACACTTTCTCTCTGCGATCTGTCCTTAAGAAGGACAAGCTCAACGGAGCAAATTTCCTGGACTGGTACAGGAACCTGAGAATAGTTCTCACCCAAGAACGTAAACTGTACGTTATGGAGCAGCCCATTCTGGAGCCTCCTCCTGCCATTGCCACGCGAGCAGACCGAGATGCTTACAAGAAGCATCAAGATGACACATTAGATGTGTCCTGTCTTATGCTCGCGACCATGAACTCTGAGCTTCAGAAGCAACATGAGTTGATGGGCGCTTACGATATGGTTGAACATCTTTGTCACCTATATCAAGGACAAGCAAGGCACTGGAAGAGGAACTCCAAAGAATACCAGGAAGATCTTACGAAGAAGAGAAATAAGATTTCTACTTCAGGTATACATGTTATAGAAGTCAACCTCTCTATTTCTTCATCGTGGGTATTAGATACCGGATGTGCTTCGCACATTTGTACTAATGTACAAGCGCTGAGAAATAGCAGGGCATTGACGAAGGGTGAGATAGACCTACAAGTAGGCAATGGAGCACGGGTTGCTGCTATTGCTGTAGGAACTTACCATCTATCTCTGCCCTCTGGGCTTGTACTAGAATTAGATGATTGTTGTTATGTGCCTGCTTTAACTAAGAACATTATATCTTTTTCTTGTTTGGACAAGAAAGGTTTTTCATTTATAATAAAGAACAAATGTTGTTCCATCTATTTAAACGAAATGTTCTATTGTAGTGCACCTCTGATAAACGGACTTTATATTCTAGACCTTGAGAGTCCTATCTATAACATAAATACCAAGAGGTTCAAGTCAAATGACCTGAACCAAACCTATCTCTGACACTGTCGCTTAGGTCATATAAATGACAAGCGCTTATCCCAGCTCCATAAGGATGGTTTATTGGACTCATTTGATTTTGAATCATATGAGATATGCGAGTCATGCCTACGAGGCAAGATGACCAAGACTCCCTTTAGTGGGCATAGTGAGAGAGCAACTGATTTGTTAGGACTCATACATAGTGATGTATGTGGCCCTTTCAATGTTGCTGCTAGAGGCGGTTATAGATACTTCATCACATTTACTGATGACTTCAGTAGATATGGTTATGTGTACTTGATGACACATAAGTCTGAATCCTTTGAAAAGTTCAAAGAATTCAAGAATGAAGTACAGAACCAACTTGGCAAGAGTATTAAGATACTTCGATCCGATCGAGGTGGAGAATACCTTAGCCATGAGTTCCGTGACTACCAAGCTGAGTGTGGGATTCTATCCCAACTCACTCCTCCTGGAACACCACAGTGGAATGGTGTATCCGAAAGGAGGAATCGTACCCTATTAGATATGGTACGATCTATGATGAGTCACACAGATCTTCCGACATACCTTTGGGGCTATGCTCTAGACACGACAACTTTTATACTCAACCGAGTTCCATCCAAGGCCGTGATAAAGACACCATATAGGATATGGACTGAGAGAGATGCCCAGGTGTCTTTCATGAGGATTTGGGGTTGTGAGGCTTATGTTCGACATCAAGTCTCAGACAAATTAGGACCCAAATCCGACAAGTGCTACTTTATTGGATATCCCAAGGAAACTAAGGGATATTACTTCTATATTCCCAGTCAGCACAAGGTAGTTGTGGCAAAGACTGGGGTCTTTTTAGAAAGGGACTTTGTTTCTAGAAAGACTAGTGGGAGCGCGTTTGATCTTGAAGAAGTTTAAGATGCGAACAATAGCACTGATGCCTCGATGGAAATTGAACTGGAACCACAAAGTGTTATGGATATTGTTGTTCCACAAGGAGTTGAGGAACAACAACCAGTTCAAGTAGACATACCTCTTCGCAGGTCTGATAGGGTACGTCGTCAGCCTGAGAGATACTCATTTCTCTTGTCTGACCATGATGACATTGTGTTCATAGAGGATGAGCCTGCTACCTATCAAGAAGCTGTGATGAGACCAGATTCCGAGAAATGGCTAGAGGCCATGAGATCCGAAATGGAATCCATGTACACCAACCAAGTATGGACTTTGGTTGATCCACCTGAAGGGGTAAAACCCATTGGGTGTAAGTGGGTCTTTAAGAGAAAGACTGACATGGATGGACTTATCTATAAGGGTCGCTTGGTAGCTAAAGGTTTCAAGCAGATTCATGGTATTGACTATGATGAAACCTTTTCTCCAGTAGCGTTGTTTAAGTCCATTCGGATCATGCTTCCTATTGCAGCCTACCATGACTATGAGATATGGCAGATGGATGTCAAAACCGCGTTTCTGAATGGAAACCTGCTCGAGGATGTGTACATGACACAACTGATGTGCGTAGATTATATACTCTTTTATGTATGTTTTTACACACATTTACATACTTTGAGCATGCTTGATCTATGCACTTTTATATTTCCAACTTTCCTTTTAGCATATTTACTCTTTTGGTTCGGAGATCTGCTTTTTGTGCATTTTCTGTACACAGGAGTCGAAATTGGTGAAGATTATGCGTCCTCGGGCAAGCTTGGAAGGAATTGAAGGGAGAGAGCATCAGGCCGTGTACCACACACGACCGTGTGGTTTTAACAGGAAGGGAAGAGGACATGACCGTGTGAATCTCACACGGCCGTGTCTTGATTGAAGAAATTAGAGCAGATGCCTTACATGGCCGTGTAGATCTACACCGCCGTGTGAGGTTTCCAGAGGCCAAGCAGGTGGTGGTCGTGTGCACCACACGGCCGTGTGAGGTTTCCAGAGGCCAAGCAGGTGGTGGCCATGTGCACCACACGGCCGTGTAGTATTTTCAGATAACAGAAGGGTCCTGGCCGTGTGAGTCACACGGTCGTGCAGCTTTGGCAGAGAAGGAACTGGACATGGCCGTGTGAATCTCACACGGCCGTGTCATGGGGCCGTGTGGCACCCGATTTCCTCCTCTATTTAAACCCTCCTTCATGAATTGAAAGGGGATCTCTCCCCCTTTGGGAGAAGGCAAGATTTGGTGGTTTCCTCCCATTCTTGGGAGGATTTCTGGGCGATTCGAGGGGAGTTCTTGACGATTTCGACTCTGGAGCGAGGATTGGATCCGAAGACGAGGCTTCTTCGTAGATAAGTTTTCTCCTTCCCCTTTTCTTGGTTTCTTGGATTGGGGATTTAAGAAATGCTTGTAATCTTTATTTCTTCGGGTATTCTTCCTCGATTCATGGAGTAGATCTTGTATTCTAGGATTAAGGGAGTATTTGTATGATGGATTGATGTAATCTCTTATGGATTTGCCATTTTCTTGTTTCAATGACATTGTCTTGCTTGTATCAATTAGATCTTGAATGATTAATGGTGATTTGTGCTTAATTCTCATTCTTGATTGATTGTTTGGATTTCTTGTGGACTTTGTAAAGATAAACTCTCACTCGATCATCCGAGGGATCCACGTGACAGGTGCAAGCCCGTGTAAGGACGTTTGAGAGATAATCTTGAAGAGGAAATAGGAATATTCAAGAGAGTAGGATGGATCTTGTGATTAGTTTCTTGTATCTTGATAGATTAATAAGTTGTGGGCTTCTATGTTGATATCCGAGGAAGGCATAGTAATAGGTGCGCTTCTGTGTAAGGACAATGTAGGTTCACGTCTAATTGATCATATTTAGATACATTTCTCAGTCCTTAGCCGGTTATCTATTGCAAGAGAGAACCGGCAACTTTCTACAAGTGTTTGGCGATTGAGGGATAAGAATTGGTGAACCATTTACATTCAAGAAATCTTACAAAGAAACCGAAACTCCTAGAATCTCCCTTTATCATAACCCAAAACACTAAATTCTTGTTTGTTGATCTTTAATATTAGATTTGTTTACCTTCACTTTGCATTTGAAACAATTGGATAGTTGTTTAGCTAATTCGCATTGAGACATTTCTAGTGCTTATTCCAGTCCCTGTGGATACGATAATCTTTTATATTACTTGCGACATTTTCGTACACTTGCGGAGCGTAACAAGTTTTTGGCGCCGTTGCCGGGGACTGCGCTATAACATTAGGAATTATCAATTGAGTTAGACTAAACTACATTTGTTTTCCTTTCATATTGCATAGTTGTAACTAATCATTAGATTTCTGTTTTTACTTTCTTGTATAACTTTTACTTCTTGTTAATTCTTTTTGTACAAATTCAATTCTGCATTTTTGATTCTTTTATTTTTCTCTTTTTCTGTTGAATTGTCATTTGCTATCTTGTTCTTGTGTATGTGAAGATCTAACTTTGCAGGGGAATTCTTTCCTTTTGACCCTGAGATTGACAGAACTTTCCATAAAAGAAGAATTCTGCAAAGGCAAATTGAAGAACAGGAACATTTGAACATGGCGAATAGACCACTCAAGGATTATGCTGCACCTTATGCAAGAGGTTTTCGATCTAGTATTTCAAGACCTTCAGTGGAAGCTAATAACTTTGAGATCAAACCCGCAATTATATCTATGGTGCAGCAGAACCAATTTGGTGGAGGACCTCATGAAGACCCCAATCAACACTTAGAGGTATTTTATGAAATATGTGGTACCATGAAAATGAATGGAGTTCCTTCAGAAGCAGTTAGATTATTATTATTTGGGTTTTCTTTAAGAGATAAGGCAAAGCGATGGATGAATTCTTTAGCCCCTAATAGCATCACCACTTGGGAGCAGTGTGAGCAACAGTTTCTTGATAAATTCTATCCACCAAGCAAAATAGCTCATATAAGGAATTTAATTGCAAGCTTCAAGCAAACTGACTCAGAATATCTTTTTGAAGCATGGGATAGATATAATAGTATGCTCAGACAATGCCCACATCATGGGTTGAAAAGATGGTTAGTGTTGCACACTTTTTATAATGGTATCAACTATCATACCAAAGTGTCCCTTGATTCAGCTGCTGGAGGGGCACTTATGAATAAAAGTTTAGATGAAGCTGAAGAAATTATTGACAGTGTAGCACGAAATCATCATCAATGGGCAAATGAAAGAAGTGGTGGCTATTCTTCTGTAAACCCAACAATTAAAGCATCAGGGAAGTTTGATGTAGATGCAGTCACTCTTTTGTCTGCAAAATTGGACGCTCTTACAAAGAAATTTGAGAATATGGGGACTAGTGCTAATATGGTCAATGCTATTAGTACATCTTGTGAAGTATGTGGGAGTTCAGAGCATTCAAATGACTCATGTCCATTGGGAGCTATCACTGCACAAATCAATCAACTGGAACAATGTGATGCAATCATGAGTTACAATCAAAGGCAGAACAACCCATACTCAAATACTTATAACCCTGGATGGAAGAGTCATCCCAATTTTTCTTACAGAAATAATCAAGATCAAGGACCATCTATGGGGGCAAGACCAAATTTTCAAGCTGGGCAACAAAATTTTCAACATCTATCTTCTCAAGGCTTACCAAAGTCAAATATTGAAAAGATGCTTGAAGAAATTATCTCAAGTCAGAATGAAATGAAGCAAGATTTAGCAAAGCTCATTCAGAGAATGGATAATTCTGAAAAGCATCAAAAGATCCAGGATAGTCAAATTGCCCAACTAGCTTCCTCATCATCCAGAGCACCAGGACAACTTCCAGGAAAACCTGATGTGAATCCTATGGAGCATTGCAATAGAATTGAGCTTAGGAGCGGACGGACCTTGGGAGACTCCCAAGTGACCGCTTCAAAAGGGATACAAAAAGAAGAAGAGCTCTCTCCTCTTATACCAAATCAGATTCAAGCTAATGAGGAGAGTACCATTGAGGTTGAAGAGACTCTTCCACTGAACCATCAGAGCAAAGCTGTCCCTTTTCCTCAGAGACTTACAATGCTTAAGAAAGATGAAGAATTTGGCAAGTTTTTAGAAAAAGTTAAGGAAATTTGTGTAGAGGTACCTCTTATTGATGCTATTCTTCAAATGCCTAGATTTGCCAAATTCCTGAAGGATCTCATGTCAAACAAGAGAAGAAGAGGAGAGGTTGAGACCATTGCGCTTAGTGAGGAATGTAGTGCTATTTTGGAGAAGAACACTTCCCCAAAACTAAAGGACCCAGGGAGCTTTTATATTCCTTGCAACATAGGAAAAGAATTTTTTGAAAAAGCTTTTTGTGATTTGGGGGCAAGTGTTAGCCTCATTCCCTATTCAATTTGTAATAAATTAGGTCTCAAAAACATTAAACTTACTACTATGGTACTTCAACTTGCCGATCATTCCTGCAGGTACCCTTTGGGTATTATAGAGGATGTGCCAGTAGAGGTGGATGGGAATGTTATTCCCACAGATTTTGTCGTGTTGGACATGGAAGAGGACCCCAGGATTCCTATCATATTAGGAAGACCTTTCCTTGCTACAGCTGGAGCTATAATTGATGTCAAAAATCATAAGCTTTCTTTGGTAATTGGTAAGGAAAGGTTGGAATATGATTTATCTAATATCTCTAACCATGTCTCGTCTCTTTTAAATGCTTGTAGTAGGACAAGCATTTATAAACTTGAGGAATGGAATTTCCATCCTCATGGAAGGCCACCAAACGAAGGAGACAATGTGGTGGAAGATATTGGGAGAAGATCTCCCAACAAAAACGAAAAGTGTATCTGTCCTCCAAGGGCGAGGAAAAGAAGTGAATGATCAAGTTTGGTCGAGCTAAAGACCTTAAACAAGCGCTTCTTAGGAGGCAACCCAAGGGTTCTTTTAGTTAGTTTTGATTTGTATTTTAATTTCTTTTGGTTTGATGCATTCTTTTGATTTTGTTTTCAGGTTAGGTGCAAAACAGAGCCCGGCCGTGTGCTATACACGGCCATGCAAAGGTTGCAGAGAAGGGAAGTGCTTGGGCCGTGTCATCCAGACACGGCCGTGTAGGATCTCCCGAGGAGAAAAAGGTCTTGGCCGTGTCCCAAACACGGCCGTGTAAAGAATCCCGAGAGGAAAGATGGAGAGGTCGTGTCCCAGACACGGCCGTGCGAAGAATCCAGAGAAGGAAGAGGGGGAGGCCGTGTGGATCTGCACGACCCATGTAGGAGAGTTATTAAAGTCTTCTTTCTACCTTACACGGCCAGATCTTGGCCGTGTTCCGCACACCCCCAACTCTCCAAAACATCTCTTTCTCTCCCAATCTCTTAAAAACTCCTCTCTAATCTCTCAAGATCTCTTAGATCCGGATTCTCCTCCTCTCTAAGACTTGGACTTTTTGTTCTCCTAACCTAAGATCTTTGCTCTTTGAAGTTTTGTTCTTTGAGTTCCATTTTTCCAACCCTAGACAATTCTTCCCCTATCTAAACTCATCAAGATGTCCAACATTTTGAAGAAACTTCGCAAAGGAGGTGGTGGATCCAGTGGAGACAAAGAGAAGGAGCCATCAAGGGACAAAGGAAAACAACCAGTGAAGGGCAAAGGCAAAAGGACTTCACGCAACGAAGGTAATGACAATGAATTCAATATTGTGTTTAGAAATGATGATCAAGTAACTAGATTTGCAATTCTTGTCAATAGAAAGATAGTGTGTACTAGATATATGGACCCAACTGTTCTTGATATGCTTGGAATTAGGGAAGATGTAGATTTGATGATTGGGTTTTTGGATTGGAGTGATATTATGTACACACATTTGCCTATATATTTATGATACTGATCAGGCTAGGATGAGAGATTTTATGCAGAGCATGATGCTTACTAGCCAACAAGTAGATGCTTTATATGAGTATCATAGATCCTTGGGTGAGATTCCAAGTTTTCCTAGTTTTCCTATTGGCCAACCACGTCGTAGACCTCCTTTCCCTCGTCCACCTCCACCTCCTCCACCATATTGATTTCATCGGGACGATGAAAAGTTTAAGTCTGGGGGGTGTCATGTAGTTTTTAGTTTTTGTTAGTTTTTCATGTTGGTTCTTATTTTCATTGCTTGTTGCTTTATTTTGCTTGTTTTTGAAATAATCATGGAAATTTTGAGAACATCAAATCTTCACTTATATGCTTTCTTGGATTCAAGTGAAATGTTAGCACGATTATTGTCTTGATTCATGATGTTCGAATGATGCTAGTAGTAAACTTTGTGTAGTTCTTTTTTCTATCTTGGGAAGCATTAATAAGCTAAGAATCTTATGGTGATGAGTTTTAGTTTTGGTTCAACCTTAAGGATTTTATCTTCACTACACTTGTGCTTGATGCTTGAATAGTTGATGTCATTGAAATAGTCATGATTCATCTTGTTTGCTTAGTACTTGGTTTCCATGGTGATTTCTCAACTTTCATTTTGGTTACTGGATGAGGCTCAAATCATTAAAGGTCATTTGGAAAAATCAAAATATCCCAACATGTGTGCTAAAAGTACATTTGTGAATAAGTTTTGCATAACACAAACACTTATAAAAAAAAAATAAAAAAAATAAGGGATATAAAAAATAGTTGTCATGAGTGTAATCTAGCAAGTCACCCCTTTGAGACCGAGTTAGGTTACTAGGGAAATGACTGCTTAGCTTCCCTTGAGATTGAGCACACCTTTGAGACCTTGGGTTAGTTGAGAAATATGAACCAAGTGAATGGTGAGTAAGTGCCTATCACTGGTTACTTGTCTTTCACTGGAAACACTAGGAATTCAAATTTGATGACGACTTGACTAAGACATGGATTGAAACTTGAAGGGTGTTGAGTTACTTTTACACTGTGCACAAGATTCTTATGCTTGAACCATACTTTACTTTTTTCCATGATCACGTTTGTTGATGAAACTTTTTGATAGAGTTAGGAAAGTGCACTAGGTTTTATGAATGTGTTGTAGAACATATGAATTTAGACTGCAGCATTTTGCTTGAGGACAAGCAATGTTTTAAGTCTGGGGGTGTGATGTGCGTAGATTATATACTCTTTTATGCATGTTTTTACGCACATTTACATACTTTGAGCATGCTTGATCTATGCACTTTTATATTTCCAGCTTTCCTTTTAGCATATTTACTCTTCTGGTTCGGAGATCTGCTTTTTGTGCATTTTCTGTACACAGGAGTCGAAATTGGTGAAGATTATGCGTCCTCGGGCAAGCTTGGAAGGAATTGAAGGGAGAGAGCATCAGGCCGTGTACCACACACGACCGTGTGGTTTTAACAGGAAGGGAAGAGGACATGGCCGTGTGAATCTCACACGGCCGTGTCTTGATTTGAAGAAATTAGAGCAGATGCCTTACATGGCCGTGTAGATCTACACGGCCGTGTGAGGTTTCCAGAGGCCAAGCAGGTGGTGGCCGTGTGCACCACACGGCCGTGTGAGGTTTCCAGAGGCTAAGCAGGTGGTGGCCGTATGCACCACACGGCCGTGTAGCATTTCCAGAGAACAGAAGGGTCCTGGCCGTGTGAGTCACACGGCCGTGCAACTTTGGCAGAGAAGGAGCTGGACATGGCCGTGTGAATCTCACACGGCTGTGTCTTGATTTGAAGAAATTAGAGCAGATGCCTTACATGGCCGTGTAGATCTACACGGCCGTGTGAGGTTTCCAGAAGCCAAGCAGGTGGTGGCCGTGTGCACCACACGGCCGTGTAGGATTTCCAGACCACAGTGGGGTCGTGGCTGTGGTTTCCAGAGAACAGAAGGGTCCTGGCCGTGTGAGTCACACGGCCGTGCAGCTTTGGCAGAGAAGGAACTGGACATGGCCGTGTGAATCTCATACGGCCGTGTCATGGGGCCGTGTGGCGCCCGATTTCCTCCTCTATTTAAACCCTCCTTCATGAATTGAAAGGGGATCTCTCCCCCTTTGGGAGAAGGCAAGATTTGGTGGTTTCCTCCCATTCTTGGGAGGATTTCTGGGCGATTCGAGGGGAGTTCTTGACGATTTCGACTCTGGAGCGAGGATTGGATCCGAAGACGAGGCTTCTTCGTAGATAAGTTTTCTCTTTCCCCCTTTTCTTGGTTTCTTGGATTGGGGATTTAAGAAATGCTTGTAATCTTTATTTCTTCGGGTATTCTTCCTCGATTCATGGAGTAGATCTTGTATTCTAGGATTAAGGAAGTATTTGTATGATGGATTGATGTAATCTCTTATGGATTTGCCAATTTTTTGTTTAAATGACATTGTCTTGCTTGTATCAATGAGATCTTGAATGATTAATGGTGATTTGTGCTTAATTCTCATTCTTGATTGATTGTTTGGATTTCTTGTGGACTTTGTAAAGATAAACTCTCACTCGATCATCCGAGGGATCCACGTGACAGGTGCAAGCCCGTGTAAGGACGTTTGAGAGATAATCTTGAAGAGGAAATAGGAATATTCAAGAGAGTAGGATGGATCTTGTGATTAGTTTCTTGTATCTTGATAGATTAATAAGTTGTGGGCTTCTATGTTGATATCCGAGGAAGGCATAGTAATAGGTGCGCTTCTGTGTAAGGACAATGTAGGTTCACGTCTAATTGATCATATTTAGATACATTTCTCAGTCCTTAGCCGGTTATCTATTGCAAGAGAGAACCGGCAACTTTCTACAAGTGTTTGGCGATTGAGGGATAAGAATAGGTGAACCATTTACATTCAAGAAATCTTACAAAGAAACCGAAACTCCTAGAATCTCCCTTTATCATAACCCAAAACACTAAATTCTTGTTTGTTGATCTTTAATATTAGATTTGTTTACCTTCACTTTGCATTTGAAACAATTGGATAGTTGTTTAGCTAATTCGCATTGAAACATTTCTAATGCTTATTCCAGTCCCTGTGGATACGATAATCTTTTATATTACTTGCGACATTTCCGTACACTTGCAGAGCGTAACAACAACCTGAGGGTTTTGTAGATCCACAACATACTAGTAGAGTATACAAGATGCATAGGTCCATTTATGGACTAAAGCAAGCTTCTCGGAGCTGGAATCTTCGATTCGATGATGCGATCAAACAGTTTGGTTTCATCAAGAATGAAGATGAACCTTATGTCTACAAGAAGGTTGTAGGGGACATAGTTGTCTTCCTCATATTGTATGTGGATGACATACTACTCATTGGGAAGGACATCCCTATGCTTCAGTCTGTCAAGACTTGGCTAGGGAGTTGCTTCTCAATGAAGGACTTAGGTGAGGCATCCCGCATTCTAGGGATACAGATCTATAGAGATAGATCTAAGAGGTTGCTTGGCCTAAGTCAGAGTACATACATTGACATGGTACTCCTTCGGTTTGCCATGCAGAACTCCAAGAAGGGATTTCTGCCGATGTCACATGGCGTGAGTCTTTCGAAGACTCAAAGTCCCTCTTCTAGAGAGGAGAGAGACCGCATGGATCAGATCCCTTATGCCTCAGCCATAGGATCGATCATGTACGCCATGCTATGTACTCGACCTGATGTCTCTTATGCTTTGAGCATGACTAGAAGATACCAGTCAGATCCAGGTGAAAGTCACTGGATAGCGGTCAAGAACATTCTTAAGTACTTAAGAAGGATTAAAAAATATTTCTTGATATATGGAGGCAATGATGAGCTAGCTGTAAAAGGTTACAGTGATGCTAGCTTCCAGACCGACCAGGATGACTATAGATCGCAGTCGAGGTTCGTGTTTTGCATTAATGGTGGTGCTGTGAGCTGGAAGAGTTCGAAGCAGGACACAGTAGTTGATTCTACGACAGATGCCGAGTATATTGCTGCATCAGAGGCAGCAAAGGAGGCAGTTTGGATTCGCAAGTTCATCACTGAACTTGGGGTGGTTCCTAGCATTGCTGACCCTATTGAGCTCTATTGTGACAACAATGGAGCTATAGCACAGACAAAGGAACCTCGCTCACACCAGCGGACCAAACACGTACTACGGCGCTTCCATCTCATTCGAGAGATCATCGAGAGAGGAGATGTGAAGATTTACAGAGTACCTACAGAGGCTAACATCACAGATCCCTTGACCAAGGCTTTGGCACAGAGGAAGCATGATGGTCACACTAGGTCATTGGGGCTTAGAGCCTACACTGATTGGCACTAGTGCTAGTGGGAGATTGTTAGCTAGAGCCCTAGAGCCAATCATTTGATGATTGTATTTTGGACTTATTGTATCATATTCTATATAAATAAAGGCATTTGGTTTTTGGTTATTATACTTACTTGTATTGGTGCCAAATAAACTAAGTATAATAACGTCCTTGAGTAGAAGGTTCTCACCTATATCAATCGGTTAGTTGAACCGATAGTGAGATGATATAGGGAACACTACTCTTAATCATTCCTAGTCGAGTATTAACATTCAGGGACAATGTTAATGCAATAAGACTAACATGTAGGTCAACTCGATGACTTGATCTCACAAGTCATGGATATAGAGATATCAAGTTGACACATGGGTATGCATTGGAGAATGTATACTGAATGACCCGCCATGAGAAAGTATCATGGATCGTTATATGAGTGTCATATACTTTCTCATTTGGCTATTAGTATGACTACTAGTCCTTAGACCTGAAGTCACCATGGTTTCCTACATAAGGAGTTATGTACTTTAGTTTCGTCAAACGTCACCCATAACTGGGTGGACTATAAAGGCGATTACTGGGTATGTAACAAATTATGCGGAGGGATGTGAGTGATGTAGATGGGATCTATCCCTCCTATATGACGGGAGAGACATCGGTATTCTTGATAGAGTGAGACCACGAAGTGCATGGCCATGCCCAAATGAGTCAATATGAGATATTGAGCTCATTTGATTGAGTGAGTCTACTTGGAGTTCAAGATTTAGATTGATTAGAGGATGACACGGTCTATGCCTCACATTGATCAATCTAGATGTCTAGGATAGAAGGATACTTGTCATATATTGTGAGGAGTCACAATTAGTAGTCACAAAGTGATGTTGGATCTCAACATTCTTGTAACTTGGGTAGTAATGATGTATTGCTAGATACCGCTCATTACTTATGTTTCTAAATGAGTTTAGTGGCATTGCCAACGTTACAAGAACCTATTGGGTCACATACAAAGAACAAGTGGATGGAGATTAGGATCATATGATGAACCAAGATGATTAGATTCATTTGATGAATCAAATTGGATTAAGAGTAATCCTAATTGGACTAATTGAGTTGGACTCAAGTTGATTCATGTGTTCAATGAGTCTAATTTAGATTATGACTCATTGAATCAATTTAATTAAATGAATTAGATTCATTATATTAAATTGACTTGAATTAAATGGTTGGATTAGATCAACCATGAGAGAGATTAAGTCAAGTTTGACTTGACTTGAGAGGAAGATGAAGAGTCAAGTTTGACTTGACTTTATGCCACCTCATTGGTGAGTTGGCATTAAGTTGATCAATGATGATGCTCCACATCATCATGGTTACTTAAGTGAAGTGCCACCTCATGGGAGTTACTAAGAGTTGTGACTCTTGGTATCCCATGGAGGTTACAAACCACTTAATTAGATGAAAAGAGTTTTATTTTGCAAGAGTAACTCTCATTCAAGTGATCTTCCTCCTCCTAAGCTCTCTTCTTGCTCCTTCTCTTCTCTTGGTCGTGGGTTTCAAGCAAGGGAGAAGAAAGGAGAGTGAATCTAATCCAAAAAGAAAGGTTAGTGAAAGTCACATAGAGATTTTAGAGGAGTGTGTTCTCTTCTTTTCCTTTCTTCTTCTTCCAATCCTACCCGAGAGCCCTAGAGAGTGCTAGCACACTTGTGGTGCTCTCTTCTCCATCCTTGAGTGTTAGAGAACACTTCTTGTTCGTGTGGATATCACTAGAGAGTTGTCTACGTTGACAACTTCGAGATCTGGCGTACCATTGGATGAGCGGGATTTGCGAGGGCACGCTTCAAAGGTATAAAATGTTTTTCCTTTATAGATCTACTATAGATCATAATTTGAAACTCGTACTCGTATTTTTGAAATCTATCCTTCGCACGAGATCCAGTGGCATGGGTGATTCGGGGTTTCCGCGACGCGAAAAGCAGTTTTCGCGGCCCGAAAATCCCAACAGTGGTATCACGGATCCAATGGATGTGATCCAATTTAATTAATTGCTTTTGTATGTATGTGATGCATGCTAGTTAATTAAGTAATTAATTAGTGCCTAACGATTAGATTAGATCTAAGTCGTGCACATGATGCACCCTTCGATTAGATTAGATCTATCGAGTATATGATACGCATCATCGTTTAGATTAGATCTAAATCACGTCAACTTGTAATGCCTACCATGCTGTGATACCTACCACTACCTCGATCGCATGTAGTTGTTGAATCTGCCAAAGCAGAGCAACACATACTATCTTGGTAGGGTACGGAGGGACAATCTTGGTCCCGCCTATCAACGCATGGGTGAGTACAACTCAATTAGATTGAGTATTCCTAGTTAACTCGGTTGGATCGAGTATAACTATAGGCATTCTTCCAATGGTTGGAATGTTAGGTCAAAATCACATATATATTAACTCTCGGGCGTATTAGCCAAAGCTAACTTGAGTTTTAATATAAATGCGGATTTTGATCCTATAAACAAGAGTTGCATAGAGATGTAATTGGTAATCGTTACCTACCGATCATACTAAGTCTTGGGCGTATTAGCCAAAGCTAACTCAAGGGTTAGTATGATGTGGATCTTGTCCCACATGAATTATAGAATTCAGTGGGAGCATCATTTAGTTAAAGGCCTAATTAAATGATTAAGAATATGATATTTATTTATGCTTTTTATTTCTGTTGTAGATTACCATGACGTCGAACACGAACACCTTCTCCCTGCGATCTGTCCTTGAGAAGGACAAGCTCAACAGAGCAAACTTCCTGGACTGGTACAGGAACTTGAGAATAGTTCTCACCCAAGAACGTAAACTGTACGTTCTGGAGTAGCCCATTCCGGAGGCTTCTTCTTCCACTACCCCGCGAGCTGACCGAGATGCTTTCAAGAAGCATCAAGATGATGCATTAGATGTGTCTTGTATAATGCTCGCGACCATGAACTCTGAGCTTCAGAAGCAACACGAGTTAATGGGCGCTTACGATATGGTTGAACATCTTCGTCAACTGTATCAAGGTCAAGCGAGGCATGAGAGATTTGAGATCTCAAGGGCACTGTTTCAGTGCAAGATGTCAGACGGGGCTCCTGTAGGCCCATATGTACTCAAAATGATTGGGTACATAGAGAACCTACAAAGGTTGGGGTTCCCACTTGGCCAAGAGCTGGCCACTGACCTGATCTTGCAATCCTTGCCGGATAGCTACAGTCAATTCTTTCTAAACTACAATATGAACGAGATTGACAAGCCACTGCCCGAGCTGCTTAGCATGTTAAGAACTGCTGAGTTAAACCTTAAGAAGGCTAAGCCCAACACTGTTCTGATGGTTCAGAAACATAAGGGTAAGGGCAAGCCCAAAGGCAAGGGAAAGTCCCAAGCCAAGGGCAAAGGCAAGGCACTGAAGCCTAAAGGAGGGGTCGCCAAGGATGCTACCTGCTTCCACTGCGGTCAGACCGGGCACTGGAAGAGGAACTGTAAGGTATACTTGGAGGATCTTAAGAAGAAGCGAAGTAAGACTTCCACTTCAGGTATATATGTTATAGAAGTCAATCTATCTATTTCTACATCATGGGTATTAGATACTGGATTTGCTTCTCACATTTGTACTGATGTGCAGGCGCTGAGAAATAGCAGGGCATTGACAAAGGGCGAGGTGGACCTACGAGTAGGCAATGGAGCACGGGTTGCTGCTGTTGCTGTAGGGACTTACTTTCTATCTCTGCCCTCTGGGCTTGTACTAGAGTTAGTCGATTGTTGTTATGTGCCTGCATTAACTAAGAACATTATATCAGTTTCTTGTTTGGACAAGAAAGGTTTCTCGTTTACTATAAAGAACAAATGTTGTTCCGTCTATTTAAACGAAATGTTCTATTATAGTGCACCTCTGATAAACGAACTCTATATTCTAGACCTTGAGAGTTCTATCTATAACATAAATACCAAGAGGTTCAAGTCAAATGACCTGAACCAAACCTATCTCTGGCACTGTCGCTTAGGTCATATAAATGACAAGCGCTTATCCCAGCACCATAAGGATGGTTTATTGGACTCATTTGATTTTGAATCATATGAGATATGCGAGTCATGCCTACGAGGCAAGATGACCAAGACTCCCTTTAGTAGGCATAGTGAGAGAGCAACTGATTTGTTAGAACTCATACATAGTGATGTATGTGGCCCTTTCAATGTTGCTGCTAGAGGCAGTTATAGATACTTCATCACATTTACTGATGACTTCAGTAGATATGGTTATGTGTACTTGATGACACATAAGTCTGAATCCTTTGAAAAGTTCAAAGAATTCAAGAATGAAGTACAGAACTAGCTTGGCAAAAGTATTAAGATACTTCGATCCGATCGAGGTGGAGAATACCTTAGCCATGAGTTTCGTGACTACCTAGCTGAGTGTGGGATTCTATCCCAACTCACTCCTCCTAGAACACCACAGTGGAATGGTGTATCCGAAAGGAGGAATCGTACCCTATTAGATATGGTACGATCTATGATGAGTCACAAAGATCTTCCGACATACTTTTGGGGCTATGCTCTAGACACGGCAGCTTTTATACTCAACCGAGTTCCATCCAAGGCCGTGATAAAGACACCATATAGGATATGGACTGGGAGAGATGCCCAAGTGTCTTTCATGAGGATTTGGGGTTGTGAGGCTTACATTTGACGTCAAGTCTCAGACAAATTAGGACCCAAATCCGACAAGTGCTACTTTATTGGATATCCCAAGGAAACTAAGGGATATTACTTCTATATTCCCAGTCAGAACAAGGTAGTTGTGGCAAAGACTGGGGTCTTTCTAGAAAGGGATTTTGTTTCTAGAAAGACTAGTGGGAGCGCGTTCGATCTTGAAGAAGTTCAAGATGCGAACAATAGCACTGATGCCTCGATGGAAATTGAACTAGAACCACAAAGTGTTGTGGATGATGATGTTCCACAAAGAGTTGAGGAACAACAACCAGTTCAAGTAGACATACCTCTTCGCAGGTCTGATAGGGTACGTCGTCAGCCTGAGAGATACTTATTTCTCTTGTCTGACCATGATGACGTTATGCTCATCGAGGATGAGCCTACCATCTATCAGGAAGCTGTTATGAGACCAGATTCCGAGAAATGGCTAGAAGCCATGAGATCCGAGATGGAATCCATGTACACCAACCAAGTATGGACTTTGGTTGATCCACCTGAAGGGGTAAAACCCATTGGGTGCAAGTGGGTCTTTAAGAGAAAGACTGACATGGATGGACTTATCTATAAGGGTCGCTTGGTAGCTAAAGGTTTCAAGCAGATTCATGGTATTGACTATGATGAGACCTTTTCTCCAGTAGCGATGTTTAAGTCCATTCGGATCGTGCTTGCTATTGCAGCCTACCATGACTATGAGATATGGCAGATGGATGTCAAAACCGCGTTTCTGAATGGAAACCTACTCGAGGATGTGTACATGACACAACCTGAGGGTTTTGTAGATCCACAGCATACTAGGCTGCATTTATGGAGTAAAGCAAGATTCTCGGAGCTGGAATCTTCGATTCGATGATGCAATCAAATAGTTTGGTTTCATCAAGAATGAAGATGAGCCTTGTGTCTACAAGAAGGCTGTAGGGGATATAGTTGTCTTCCTCATATTGTATGTGGATGACATACTACTCATTGGGAAGGACATCCCTATGCTTCAGTTTGTCAAGACCTGGCTAGGGAATTGCTTCTCAATGAAGGACTTAGGTGAGGCATCCCGCATTCTAGGGATACAGATCTATAGAGATAGATCTAAGAGGTTGCTTGGCCTAAGTCAGAGTACATACATTGACAAGGTACTCCTTCGGTTTGCCATGCAGAACTCCAAGAAGGGATTTCTGCCGATGTCACATGGCGTGAGTCTTTCGAAGACTCAAAGTCCCTCTTCTAGAGAGGAGAGAGACCGCATGGATCAGATCCCTTATGCCTCAGCCATAGGATCGATCATGTACGCCATGCTATGTACTCGACCTGATGTCTCTTATGCTTTGAGCATGACTAGAAGATACCAGTCAGATCCAGGTGAAAGTCACTGGATAGCGGTCAAGAACATTCTTAAGTACTTAATAAGGATTAAAAAATATTTCTTGATATATGGAGGCAATGATGAGCTAGCTGTAAAAGGTTACAGTGATGCTAGCTTCCAGATCGACCAGGATGACTATAGATCGCAGTCGAGGTTCGTGTTTTGCATTAATGGAGGTGCTGTGAGCTGGAAGAGTTTGAAGCAGGACACAGTAGCTGATTCTACGACAGAGGCCAAGTATATTGCTGCATCAGAGGCAGCAAAGGAGGCAGTTTGGATTTGCAAGTTCATCACTGAACTTGGGGTGGTTCCTAGCATTGCTGACTCTATTGAGCTCTATTGTGACAACAATGGAGCTATAGCACAGGCGAAGGAACCTCGCTCACACCAGCGGACCAAACACATACTACGGCGCTTCCATCTCATTCGAGGGATCATCGAGAGAGGAGATGTGAAGATTTACAGAGTACCTACAGAGGCTAACATCGCAGATCCCTTGACCAAGGCTTTGGCACAGAGGAAGCATGATGGTCACACTAGGTCATTGGGGCTTAGAGCCTACACTGATTGGCACTAGTGCTAGTGGGAGATTATTAGCTAGAGCCCCAGAGCCAATGATTTGATGATTGTATTTTGGACTTCTTGTATCATATTCTATATAAATAAAGGCATTTAGTTTTTGGTTATTATACTTACTTGTATTTGTGCCAAATAAACTAAGTATAATAACGTTCTTGAGTAGACGGTTCACACCTATATCCATCGGTTAGTTTAACCGATAGTGAGATGATATAGGGAACACTACTCTTAATAATTCCTAGTCGAGTATTAACATTCAAGGACAATGTTAATGCAATAAGACTAGCATGTAGGTCAACTCGATGACTTGATCTCATAAGTCATGGATATAGAGATATCAAGTTGACACATGGGTATGCATTGGAGAATGTATACTGAATGACCCGCCATAAGAAAGTATCATGGATCGTTATATGAGTGTCATATACTTTCTCATGTGGCTATTAGTATGACTACTAGTCCTTAGACCTGAAGTCATCATGGATCCCTACATAAGGAGTTATGTACTTTGGTTTCGTCAAACGTCACCCATAACTGGGTGGACTATAAAGGCGATTACTGGGTATGTAATGAATTATGCAGAGGGTTGTGAGTGATGTAGATGGGATCTATCCCTCCTATATGACGGGAGTGACATCAATATTCTTGATAGAGTGAGACCACGAAGTGCATGGCCATGCCCAAATGAGTCAATATAGGATATTGAGCTCATTTGATTGAGTGAGTCTATTTGGATTTCAAGATTTAGATTGATTAGAGGATGACACGGTCTATGCCTCACATTGATCAATCTAGATGTCTAGGATAGAAGGACACTTGTCATATTTTGTGAGGAGTCACAATTAGTAGTCACAAGGTGATGTTGGATCTCAACATTCTTGTAACTTGGGTAGTAATGATGTGTTGCTAGATACCGCTCATTACTTATGTTCCTAAATGGGTTTAGGGGTATTGCCAACGTTACAAGAACCTATAGGGTCACACACTAAGGGCAATTAGATGGAGATTAGGTTCATTTGATGAACCTAAATGATTAGGTTCATATGATGAACCAAATTGGATTAAGAGTAATCCAAAGTAGGCTAATTGAGTTGGACTCAATTTGGTTCATGTGTTAAGTGAGTCTAATTTGGACTTAGACTCATTTAATTAATTTAATTCAATGAATGGAGATTCATTAAATTAAAATTGACTTGAACCAATGGTTAGATTAGATCAACCAAGGGAGAGAAATGGTCAAGTTTGACTTGACTTAAGTAGGAAGATGAAGAGTCAAGTTTTGACTTGACTTTGACTTGACCAATGCCACATCATCAAGGCTTCTTCATTTGGTCAAGTTTGACTTGACCAAATGCCACCTCATGGAGGAGATCAAGAGACTTGACTCTTGATATTCCATGGGAGTTACATGCCTTGAAGTGGCCGGCCACTTTTAGGGGGAATGAGTATTGATTTTTTCATTCAAGTGTGGTAACTCCCTTCTTCTTCCTCTTGATTTTTTCTTCTTGCTCTCCCTCTCCTCCCTACTGATCTCTAAGGTTGCTAGCACATCCTTAGAGATTATTCTCCATCTCTTTCTTGTGTGGATACACATAGAGAAGTGTCTACTTTGACACTTTCGAGATCCGGCGAACCGAGGACAAGCGGGAACGCGAAGGGCTTCGCTTCAAAGGTATAACTCTTTATCCATGAAGATCTAGGAGTAGATCATAGCTTGAAACTCGTACTCATAATTTTTGAAATCTATCCTTCGCACGAGATCCAGTGGCATGGGTGATTCGGGGTTTCCGCGACGCGAAAACGCGATTTTCGCGGCCCGAAAAACCCATCACTCAGTGGTCTCACTCTATCAAGAATATCGATGTCTCTCCCGTCATATAGGAGGGATAGATCCCATCTACATCACTCACATCCCTCCGCATAATTTGTTACATATCCAGTAATCGCCTTTATAGTCCACCCAGTTACGGGTGACGTTTGACGAAGCCAAAGTATGTAACTCCTTATGTAGGAAACCATGGTGACTTTAGGTCCAAGGACTAATAGTCATACCAATAGCCACATGAGAAAGTATATGACACTCATATAACGATCCATGATACTATCTCATGGCGGGTCATTCAGTATACATTATCCAATGTATACCCATGTGTCAACTTGATATCTATATATCCATGACTTGTGAGATCAAGTCATCGAGTTGACCTACATCAAGTCTTGTCGCATTAACATTGTCCCTGAATGATAATACTTGACTAGGAATGATTAAGAGTAGTGTTCCCTATATCATCTCACTATCGATTCAACTAACCGATTGATATAGGTAAGAACCTTCTACTCAAGGACGCTATTATACTTAGTTATTTGGCACTAATACAAGTAAGCATAATAACCATAAACAAATACCTTTATATATATAAGAATATGATACAACGAGTCCATACAACAATCATCAAATGATTGGCTCTAGGGCTCTAACTAACAATCTCCCACTAGCACTAGTGCCAATCAGTATAGGCTTTAAGACCCAAAGACCTAGTGTGACCATCATGCTTTCTCTGTGCAAAAGCCTTGGTCAAGGGATCTGCGATGTTAGCCTCAGTGGGTGTTGGAGTGTATACTTAAAAGTTTAGATTTTGTACACATTTATTTTGAAATAAAGAATCACATTGGTCAAATGTTTACATTTATTTGTTAAATGTAATTGTTCAATTAATTTATATAGTAGATAACATGGAGTGTGGAGTCACACTTAGAAGATCATGTTGTCAGTTCTCTATAAATTATAAATAGTTGCTCACGACTAAGATGGAAAGGAACAAACCATCAGAATAGACGTAGTGTAATTAAGTATTAGTTTATCTTGACTAATAAATTACACTGATACACTTTAAGTGTATTGAGTAGGATCATTTAGGTAAGTTCTTTTTGTACTGACTTAGTAAAAGAACTAGACCTTAGTTATTATAGAAGTGTGTGCTCTTAATCCTAATATAATAACAAGCATGTATATTTAATATTTATTTCTTTGACTTATCAAAGGGTGAGGTTTAGCTCGATAAATCAATATGCCCGATAAGTTGGGAAATGATATTACTTATAGTATGTGTTGTTGATTATAGAAGGAATCTGTATCCTAGTTATCTAGGTTGAGAATGAACCCAAGAGGAGCTCATAAGGATTGCCATGTTAAACCCTGCAGGTGAACCTAGTCCAACATGACAATAAAGTTGAGTGGTACTACTCTTGGAGCTAGATATTAATTAAATGAGTTGTCAGTAACTCACTTAATTAGTGGACATTCGTAATCTTAAACACAGGGAGACTAACACACTCATGATAAGAACACGCCCATAATATAATTTGGGATTGGTACGGTAGTGCAGTAATAACTCTCTAGTGGAATGAGTTATTATCAATGAACTTGAGTTGTGTGTTTGGGGCGAGCACGGGATACTCAAGCTCATCGGAAGGCCAAAACCAATTTCTCCTCTAGGTCCCTGTCATAGCTCATTAAAGTCTCAAGTCCATCCAAATATAAGCCCATCTTGGTGTCCAAAAAGGGGGTTGGTCCAATGCTTGGTGACCAAGCAATGGTCGACCACATATTCTCTAGAAGTGGCCGGCCCTTGTCTTGGGCAAGGGGGTCGACCGCAATATTTATATTAGGAAGGTTGTTTTTGAATTTTTAAATTTCCTCAGATATTTATAATTTGTAAAAAGAGAGATTTTAAAAATTTATAAAATTTTCCTAATTTAAATTAGGCCACAAGGTTTTAAAAGAGAGTTGTAAAATTTATAAAACTTTCTTTTAAAAAAGAAATATTATTAGAGATGTTTTAAATTTTAAAACTTGGTTTTAAATTTTAAAACTTTCCTTTTAATATCCACATTAGAAAAAAAAAAGAGTTTGTAAAATTTTATTAGAAGTTTTCTTCTTTTAAATTTTATAAAAATTTTTTCTTTCTTTCCCTTTTAATAAGTGGCCGGCCACCTTGCTTGGTGCCCAAGCAAGGGGTCGGTCAAATAATTAAACATTAACAAATAGTTGTTTAATTAATAAATCAATCTAGGATTGATTAATTAAAAGGAAAGAAAAAGAAAAAATTAAAAGGAAATAGGAATGAGTCTAATTTTTTATAAAACTCTTTCTATAATTTTCCATTGAGAAACTAATATAAAAAGGGGGGAAGGGGAGGCCTTGAAAAATATAACAATTGATATTGTGTTGTTGGAGATCATCAAGTGGCCGACCCCTCTCCCTCTCTTCCCTTTGCTCTCTTTTGCTCCTTTGTGGTGGTGGTGGCTGAATTCTAGAGAAGGAGGAGAAGCTCTTCGGGTGGTGTTCGTATTGAGGATCGTCGCCCACACGACGTCCAAGAGGAGGCAAGGGATACGACAGAAGATCTCGAGGTTTTTAGCATACAAGGAAGAGGTATAACTAGTATTTAATTTCCGCATCATACTAGTTAATTTTTCTTTGTATAAATACCAAATACAAGAGGCATTCAATTCTTGTTTTTCGAATTTAAGTTTGATGTTGTGTTCTTTTTCTTTTTTCCTTGTGATTTGATTGTTCCTTTTGGTTAACCTAGAGTTATATAAGGAAATTAAATATTAACTTTCCTTAAAAGGCTTTATCTAGTCGGTGGTGGTTGCTCCCATATCTAAGAAGGCCAAGTGCCTCGCCATGCAGCACTGGAAGCCAATTTTGGAAACTAATATTTAATTAAACTTATAACCTAGGTGATTTGGATCAAACGTGTTAAGTTCCGCAGGAGATCCAAATCTAAACCTAAAAAGAACATATAAGTTAAACTTGGAATCAAACGTGTTAAGTTCCGCAGGAGATACAAGTTTAACTTCAAAGAACACATGGTAGCTAGGAAAGGTTCAGATCACAGTGGAACATTTAGGTTTTCGAGTAGCAACCAACAATTGGTATCAGAGCTAGGGTTTTGCCTCTGTGTATTTGGTATTAGTTTAATTATGCACATGTCATACATAATTTAGGTAGGTTAATAGTAGGATGTGCTAACTTTGTAGATGCAGGATCCAACTATTATGGCTTATAGTTATTATGTGTGTGATTGGACCCTTGGACATGTCAAGGGCATTTATTATGTGTGCATGATTGTATTATAAAATACAGCAGGACCTGTATTTAGTTTTAATAGGATTTTATTTTTTGATCTAGATACATATACATTCCTTTTATGGAATATAGGATCGATGGATGTAAATTTTATTTTATGTTCGATCTAGTTTACATGTACATTCCTTCGAGGAATATAGGATCGAAAAATGTAAAATTCTATTTATCTCGCGGATCAAATCTTGCAAGGCGTGGAACCTTTTGAGGATCAGAGTGGCGCAGCGGAACAAGGAGCAAGATGGATGTGACAACTAGACCCGGTGGCGGTGGACAAAGATGGCAGCAGCTAGGGATGATGTCACACGGAGGACAACAATAGATAAAAGTCATAATAGTTGAAAATTAGTTTTTCTATTTATTGCTTTTGTATTATGCTGTGTGTGAACGTTAGTGTACATGTTTAGTAGGCTAGCATCATCAAAATTCCTCACTTTAAATAACTAAGTGGGAGAGGAATTTATTTTAGTGAATTCCACGGTCTCCATTGCTGGTTTGTAAGTGATGCAAACAAACTTGCGCGTTGCCTCTGAGTGCCTTCCTCCATATCGAATGAGTTTGTTTGCGGATCACTAGACCAAACTTCCATTTCGGATGACTATAGAAAATTAATTAAGAGCGTGTGATCTTCCCCATCGGAAGGGGCACAATCTTATTAATGGACTTAGTGTCAAGTAATGGTATACACTTAGGCACGTCTAATAGTATCCTCCCCATCGGAGTCACTGCTATTATTTGTGTGACCGAAGGAAACCAACTATTAATTTTATTTGTCAAAAAGTTTGGTTGGCAAGATAAAAAAATTAATGGGATATACCCTCCTTTTACAAATGTTGAATTTGTATACGTCCACACTATCGTGGCATACAAAATTCACGGTGTTTCAAGGTGTTGGTTAATTTAATATAGTATTGTTTGAGGAATCAATATTATTCTAAATTTAGAGTTCTGACCAAAAGTTATTTTGTGATTCTTAGGATGACTTTCAACCCACTGGCCATTATTCTTAAAGAAAACATACTTACTAGTCCCAACTATATAGATTGGAAAAGAAACCTAGACATTGTTTTAACTGTTGAGGGCTATAAGTTTGTACTGTCAAAGGAATGCCCAGAACCACCTAGCAATGATTCTACCCCAGAGGAGATTCAGCATCATAGTAAATGGGTAAAAGCTGATGAGATGGCGCGGTGTTACATCTTGGGTTCGATGTCAAATGTATTGCAACATCAACATCAGGACTTACCAACAGCCTATGATATAATGAACAATCTCAAGGAACTCTTCGGACATCAGAATCGAGCTGCTAGGCAAGAGGCAATGAGAAATTGATGACAGCCACCATGACTGAGGGGACTCCCGTGAGGGATCATATTCTCAAGATGATGGCTTACTTAAACGAAATACAAGTTCTTAGAGGGGAAATTGATGGGGAAACCTAGGTCGATATCATCCTCCAAACGCTGCCCAGAAGTTTTGAGCATTTTCGCCTGAACTATAATATGAATAAAAGGATGTATTCATTGGCGGAACTTCTGACAGAACTTCAGGCAGCCGAAGGGTTGTTTCGTCAACATTCTCAAATTCACTATGCTGAAAATGGTTCTACTTCTAAGCCGAAAGGCAAGAAGAAGAAGAAACAAAATGGCTCAGCAAAGAAAGTGAATAAACCTCAAGGTGCAGGACAAAAAGCTGGAATAAAGAAGCCGAAGGGCAAGTGTTTTATTTGCAAGCAGACTAGACATTGGAAGGCGGATTGTCCTCGTAGGAAACAGAACAATAAAGGTATATCTCATACTCTAGTAGTTGAAACATGTTTAGCGGTGTTATCTACCAGCACCTGGTGTGTAGATACGGGAGCCACTGATCATGTCTGCACTTCTTTGCAGGGGTTCCAGGAAACCTGGCGACTATTTGATAGAGAGATAACTGTCTACATGGGTAATGCTACTAAGGTGACGGTTGTTGCAGTGGAAGACGTCTACTTATCATTTGATAGGAATAGGAAATTGGTTTTAAGTAATTATCTTTATGTACCTAGTTTTAGAAAGAATTTAATTTCAGTTTCTAAATTGTATTTGGATGGATATTCAGTTTCCTTTAGTAACAATGTGATTATAAAGAGAAATAAAGTGATTATCTGTTCTGGTGCATTGGTTGGCAATTTATATACTTTAAATCCAATTTCTCCCATAAAGCAAAATATGGAAATTAATAACACATCTTCTAACTCTAATAAGAGAAAAGAACCTTCGGAAATGAACCAAACACATCTTTGGCATCTAAGGCTTGTAGCCGATGGACTCTTGGGTCCATTAGAGTTGGAAAACTTTCCAACGTGTGAATCCTGCTTAGAAGCTAAGATGACCAAGAGACCTTTTAAGGCCAAGGGGTATAGAGCCAAAGAAGCGTTAGAATTGGTTCATTCTGATTTGTGTGGTCCTATGTCTATCCAGGCTAGAGGTGGCTTTGAATATTTTGTCTCTTTTATAGACGATTATTTAAGATATGGATACATTTACCTAATGCGCCGCAAGTCTGAGTGCTTTGATAAGTTCAAAGAGTACAAGGCTGATGTGGAGAAACGTCTAGGTAAAAGTATCAAGACACTACGGTCTGATCGTGGTGGGAAATACCTCTTAGGAGAGTTTAGGAATTGCTTATCAGAGGCCGGGATTCAATCCCAATTATTCGCACCTGGTACACCCCAATAGAATGGTTTGGCAGAATGAAGGAATAGGACTCTTATGGAGATGGTTAGATCGATGATGAGTTATTCAGAATTACCAAATTCGTTTTGGGGATACGCTCTGGAAACAGCAGCGCACATTCTGAACTTAGTACCTTCTAAATCAGTATCTTCTACTCCTACAGAATTATGGAATGGGCGGAAGCCCAGTCTAAGACATATTCGGATTTGGGGTAGTCCAGCACATGTGCTGAAACAAGATGCTGATAAGTTAGAATCTCGTACAGAAGTTCGTATGTTTGTGGGGTATCCCAGAGGAACGAAAGGCGGTTTAATTTATAGTCCTAAAGACCAGAAGGTCATTGTTAGCACCAATGCCCAGTTTTTAGAAGAAGACTATATAATGGATCATAAGCCCAGTAGTAAAATTGTTCTAGAAGAACTTAGAGAGGACACGTCTACTTCAGTACCAACAGTACAAGATGAAGTACCACAAGAGACTGCAACACGTGTCACACATGATACACAACCACAGACGATGCCTCGTCGTAGTGGGAGGGTTGTAAGGCAGCCCGAGAGATTCATGTTTTTGGGTGAGTCTTCGGACTTGATCCCAGACAAACGTGAACTAGATCCCCGGACATAAGATGAAGCACTCCAAGATATAGATGCAGTATCTTGGCAAAAGGCAATGAATTCCGAAATAGAATCTATGTATTCTAATAAGGTCTGGGAGCTTGTAGAACCACCTGATGGTGTAAAAGCCATTGGATGCAAGTGGATCCATAAAAGGAAAAGAGGGACAGATGGGAAGGTAGAAACCTTCAAAGCAAGGCTTGTTGCGAAGGGGTACACTCAGAAAGAGGGAATCGATTATGAGGAGACCTTTTCACCGGTAGCTATGCTTAAGTCTATCCGGATACTCTTATCCATTGCCACTCATATGGATTATGAGATTTGGCAAATGGATGTCAAGACAGCTTTTCTTAATGGAATTCTTGAAGAAAACATCCATATGAAGCAACCAGAAAGGTTCATTGAAAAAGGCAAAGAGCATCTAGTGTGCAAGCTTAATCGGTCCATTTATGGACTGAAGCAAGCTTCAAGATCTTGGAACATCCGGTTTAATGAAGTAATCTAGTCATATGGATTTATTCAGTGTCCGGATGAGTCTTGTGTATACAAAAAGTGTAACGAAAACATGGTGGTATTTATTGTACTATACGTAGATGATATTTTGTTAATTGACAACAATGTCAAGGTATTATCAGACGTAAGAGTATGGTTGTCCAAACAATTTGATATGAAGGACTTAGGAGAATGTGCACACATCCTTGGGATCAAAGTTATAAGGGATCGCAAGAAAAGAATGTTGTGCCTATCCCAAGTTTTATATATAGATACAATCCTTGCTCGTTTAAGCATGCAAAACTCCAAGAAAGGTTTCTTACCTTTTAGGCATGGAGTAGCCTTATCTAAAGAGATGTCTCCAAAAACATCAAAGGAGATTGAGGACATGAAGGCAGTTCCTTATGCTTCGGCTGTAGGAAGCCTTATGTATGCAATGTTGTGTACGAGACCTGATATCTGTTTTGCCGTGGGCATGGTTCAAAGTAACCCTGGACAAGGACTGCAGTAAAGCATATATTAAAGTACCTGAGAAGGACTAGAGATTATATGCTAGTTTACCAAACAGACGATTTACTCCCTGTGGGCTACACGGATTCGGACTTCCAATCAGATAGGGACAACAGTAAGTCTACATCAGGCTATGTGTTTACTTTAGGAGGTGGATCCATTGCATGGAGGAGTGTTAAGTAGAAATACGTCTTAGACTCAACCATGGAAGCTGAGTATGTGGCAGCCTCTGAGGCAGCCAAAGAAGCTGTATTGCTTAGGAACTTTCTAATGAACTTAGATGTGATTCCTGGTTTGCCCAAGATCGTCACAATTTATTGTGATAATAGTGGAGCAGTTGCAAACTCGAAGGAACTACGAGCCCATAAGGCAAGTAAACATATAGAGCGCAAGTACCACCTGATACGAGACATCGTCAAGCGAGGAGAAGTTGTCGTCGCCAAGATAGCATCAGCAGATAACCTGGCAGATCCTTTCACTAAGGCCCTTCCGGCGAAAGCTTTTGATCGACATGTGGAGGGGATGAGAATCAGATGTATGGCAATAGATATGACAGCTTAGACTTTTAGTATAAGTGGGAGATTGTTGGAGTGTATACTTAAAAGTTTAGATTTTGTACACATTTATTTTGAAATAAAGAATCACATTGGTTAAATGTTTATATTTATTTGTTAAATGTAATTGTTCAATTAATTTATATAGTAAATAACATGGAGTGTGAAGTCACACTTAGAAGATCATGTTGTCGATTCTCTATAAATTATAAACAGTTGCTCACGACTAAGATGGAAAGGAACAAACCATCAGAATAGACGTAGTGTAATTAAGTATTAGTTTATTTTGACTAATAAATTACACTGATACACTTTAAGTGTATTGAGTAGGATCATTTAGGTAAGTTCTTTTTGTACTGACTTAGTAAAAGAACTAGACCTTAGTTATTATGGAAGTGTGTGCTCTTAATCCTAATATAATAACAAGCATGTATATTATCAAAGGGTGAGGTTTAGCTCGATAAATCAATATGCCCGATAAGTTGGGAAATGATATTACTTATAATATGTGTTGTTGATTATAGAATGAATCTGTGTCCTAGTTATCTAGGTTGAGAATGACCCCAAGAGGAGCTCATAAGGATTGCCATGTTATACCTTGCAGGTGGACCTAGTCCAACATGACAATAAAGTTGAGTGGTACTACTCTTGGAGCTAGATATTAATTAAATGAGTTTTCAGTAACTCACTTAATTAGTGGACATTCGCAATCTTAAAAACAGGGAGACTAACACACTCATGATAAGAAGGAGCCCATAATGTAATTTGGGATTGGTGCGGTAGTGCGGTAATAACTCTCTAGTGGAATGAGTTATTATCGATGAACTTGAGTTGTGTGTTCGGGACGAGCACGGGATACTCAAGCTCATCGGAAGGCCAAAACCAATTTCTCCTCTAGGTCTCTGTTGTAGCCTCAATAAAGCCTCAAGTCCATCCAAAGAAAAGCCTATCTTGGTGTACAAGAAGGGGCCGATTCATTGCTTGGTGACCAAGCAATGACCGACCACATATTCTCTAGAAGTGGCTGGCTCTTGCCTTGGGCAAGGGGGCCGGCCGCAATATTTAAATTAGGAAGATTGTTTTTGAATTTTTAAATTTCCTCAAATATTTACAATTTGTAAAAAGAGAGATTTTAAAAATTTATAAAATTTTCCTAATTTAAATTAGGCCACAAGGTTTTAAAAGAGAGTTATAAAATTTATAAAACTTTCTTTTAAAAAAGAAATATTATTAGAGATGTTTTAAATTTTAAAACTTGGTTTTAAATTTTAAAACTTTCCTTTTAATATCCACATTAGAAAAAAAAAGAGTTTGTAAAATTTTATTAGAAGTTTTCTTCTTTTAAATTTTATAAAATTTTTTTCTTTCTGTCCCTTTTAATAAGTGGCCGGCCACCTTGCATGGTGCCCAAGCAAGGCCGGTCAAATAATTAAACATCAACAAATAGTTGTTTAATTAATAAATCAATCTAGGATTGATTAATTAAAAGGAAAGAAAAAGAAAAAAATTAAAAGGAAATAGGAATGAGTCTAATTTTTTATAAAACTCTTTCCATAATTTTCCGTTGGGAAACTAATATAAAAAGGGGGGGAAGGGGAGGCCTTGAAAAATATAACAATTGATATTGTGTTGTTGGTGATCATCAAGTGGCCGGCCCCTCTCCCTCTCTTCCCTTTGCTCTCTTTTGCTCCTTTGTGGAGGTGGTGGCCGAATTCTAGAGAAGGAGGAGAAGCTCTCTGGGTGGTGTTCGTATTGGAGGATCGTCGCCCACACGACGTCCAAGAGGAGGCGAGGGATACGGCAGAAGATCTCGAGGTTTTTAGCATACAAGGAAGAGGTATAACTAGTATTTAATTTCCGCATCATACTAGTTAATTTTTCTTTGTATAAATATCAAATACAAGAGGCATTCGATTCTTCTTTTTCGAATTTAATTTCGATGTTGTGTTCTTTTTCTTTTTTCTTTGTGATTTGATTGTTCCTTTTGGTTAACCTAGAGTTATATAAGGAAATTAAATATATATTTCCTTAAAAGGCTTTGTCTAGTCGGTGGTGGTTGCTCCCATATCTAAGAAGGCCAAGTGCCTCGCCATGCAGCACTGGAAGCTAATTTTGGAAACTAATATTTAATTGAATTTATAACCTAGGTGATTTGGATCAAACGTGTTAAGTTCCGCAGGAGATCCAAATCTAAACCTAAAAGAACATATAAGTTAAACTTGGAATCAAACGTGTTAAGTTCCGCAGGAGATACAAGTTTAACTTAAAAGAACACATGGTAGCTAGGAAAGGTTCAGATCACGTACAAAATTTTTGTACAGCGGAGCCATTTAGTTTTCCGAGTAGCAACCAACAGTGGGTACTCTACAAATCTTCACATCTCCTCTATCGCGGATCTCTCGAATGAGATGGAAGCACCGTAGTATGTGTTTGGTCCGCTGGTGTGAGCGAGGTTCCTTAGCCTGTGCTATTGCTCCATTGTTGTCACAATAGAGCTCTATGGGATCAGCTATGCTAGGAACCACCCCAAGTTCAGTAATGAACTTACGGATCCAAACTGCCTCCTTTGCTGCTTCTGTTGTAGAATCAGCAACTGTGTTCTGCTTCGAACTCTTCCAGCTCACAGCACCACCATTTATGCAAAACACGAACCCCGACTGTGATCGATAATCATCCTGATCAGTTTGGAAGCTAGCATCACTGTAACCCTTTACAACTAGCTCATCATCGCCTCTATATATCAAGAAATATTCTTTAATCCTTCTCAACTACTTAAGAATATTCTTGACTGCTCTCCAGTGACTTTCACCTGGATCTGACTGGTATTTGCTCGTCATGCTCAAAGCATACGAGACATCAGGACGAGTACATAGCATGGCGTACATGATAGATCCTATGGCTGAAGCATAAGGGATCTGATCCATGCGGTCTCTCTCCTCTCTAGAAGAGGGATCTTGAGTCTTCGAAAGACTCACACCATGTGACATTGGCAGAAATCCCTTCTTGGAGTTCTGTATGGCAAATCGTAGTAGTACCTTGTCAATGTATGTACTCTGACTTAAGCCAAGCAATCTCTTAGGTCTATCTCTATAGATCTGTATGCCTAGAATGCGGGATGCTTCACCTAAGTCCTTCATTGAGAAACAAGTCCCTAGCCAAGTTTTGACAGACTGCAGCAAAGGGATGTCTTTCCCAATGAGTAGTATGTCATCCACATACAATAAAAGGAATACAACTGTGCTCCCAACAACCTTCTTGTAGACACAAGGTTCATCTTCATTCTTGATGAAACCAAACTGTTTGATTGCATCATTGAATCGAAGATTCCAGCTTCGAGAAGCTTGCTTTAGTCCATAAATGGACCTATGCAGCTTGCATACTCTGCCAGTATGCTGTGGATCTACAAAACCCTCAGGTTGTATCATGTACACATCCTTGAGCAGGTTTCCATTCAGAAACGTGATTTTGATATCCATCTGCCAGATCTCATAATCGTGGTACGCTACAATAGCAAGCATGATCCGAATGGATTTAAACATCGCTACTAGAGAAAAGGTTTCATCATAGTCAATACCATGAATTTGCTTGAAACCTTTAGCTACCAAGCGACCCTTATAAATAAGTCCATCCATGTTAGTCTTTCTCTTAAAGACCCACTTACACCCAATGAGTTTGACCCCTTCAGGTGGATCAACCAAAGTCCATACTTGGTTAGTGTACATGGATTCTATCTCGGATCGCATGACCTCTAGCCAATTCTCGGAATCTGGTCTCATCATAGCTTCCTGATATGAGTTAGGCTCATCCTCAATGAGCACAACGTCATCATGGTCAGACAAGAGAAATGAATATCTCTCAAGCTGACGACGTACCCTATCAGACCTGCAAAGAGGTAGGTCTAATTAAACTGGTTGTTGTTCCTCAACTCCTTGTGGAACAACATTATCCATAACACTTTGTGGTTCCAGTTCAACTTCCATCGAGGCTTCAGTGCTATGGTTCACATCTTGAACTTCTTCAAGATCGAACGCACTCCCACTAGTCTTTCTAGAAACAAAATCCCTTTCTAGAAATACCGTAGTCTTAGCCACAACTATCTTGTGTTGATTGGGAATGTAGAAGTAATATCCCTTCGTTTCCTTGGGATATCCAATAAAATAGCACTTATTGGATTTGGGTCCCAATTTGTCCGAGACTTGACGTCGAACGTAAGCCTCACAACCCCAAATCCTCATAAAAGACACATAGACATCTCTCCCAGTCCATATCCTATATGGTGTCTTTATTACAGCCTTAGATGGAACTCGGTTGAGAATGAAGGCTGTTGTGTCTAGAGCATAACCCCAAAGATACATAGGAAGATATGTGTGACTCATCATAGACCGTACCATATTTAATAAGGTACGATTCTTCCTTTCGGATACACCATTCCACTGTGGTGTTCCAGGAGGAGTGAGTTGGGATAGGATCCCACACTCAGCTAGATAGTCACGAAACTCATGGCTAAGGTATTCTCCACCTCGATCTGATCGAAGTATCTTAATACTCTTGCCAAGCTAGTTTTGTACTTCATTCTTGAATTCCTTGAACTTTTCAAAGGATTCTGACTTATGTGTCATCATATACACATAACCATATCTACTGAAATCATCAATAAATGTAATGAAGTACCTATAACCATCTCTGGCAGCGACATTGAAAGGGCCACATATATCACTATGTATAAGTCCTAACAAGTCAGTTGCTCTCTCACTATGTCCACTAAAGGGAGTCTTGGTCATCTTGCCCAAAAGGCATGACTCGCATGTCTCATATGATTCGAAATCAAATGAGTCCAGCGAACCATCTTTATGGAGTTGAGATAAGCGTTTGTCATTTATATGACCTAAGCGACAGTGCCAGAGATAGGTTTGGTTCATGTCATTTGACTTGAACCTCTTGGTACTTATGTTATAGATAGGGTTATCAAGGTCTAGAATATAGAGTCCGTTCATCAGAGGTGCACTACAATAGAACATATCATTTAAATAAATTGAACAACATTTGTTCTTTATTATAAATGAAAAACCTTTCTTGTCCAAACAAGAAACTGAAATTATGTTCTTAGTCAAGGCAAGCACATAACAACATTCATCTAATTCTAGTACAAGCCCAGAGGGTAGAGATAGATAGTAAGTTCCTACAGCAACAGCAGCAACCCGTGCTCTATTGCCTACTCGTTGGTCTATCTCGCCCTTCGTCAATGCTCTTCTTTTTCTCAGCGCTTGTACATTAGTACAAATGTGAGAAGCACATCCGGTATCTAATATCCACGATGAAGAAATAGAGAGGTTGACTTCTATAACATATATATCTGAAGTAAAAATCTTATTTCTCTTCTTCTTAAGATCTTCCAGGTATCCTGTGCAGTTCCTCTTCTAGTGCCCTGCTTGTCTTTGATACAGTTGATGAAGATGTTCAACCATATCATAAGCACCCATCAACTCGTGTTGCTTCTGAAGCTCAGAGTTCATGGTTGCGAGCATGAGACAAGACACACCTAATGCGTCATCTTGATGCTTCTTGCAAGCATCTCGGTCAACTCGCGAGGTAATGGTAGGAGGTGCCTCCGGAATGGGCTGCTCTAGAACGTACAGTTTACGTTCCTGTGTGAGAACAATTCTCAGATTCACGTACCAGTCCAGGAAATTAGCTCCGTTGAGCTTGTCATTCTTAAGGACAGAACGCAGGGAGAAAGAGTTCGTATTTGATGTGATGACAATCTACAACAGAAAAATGTAGAAAAATAAATAAATATCATATTCTATTAATCATTTAATTAGGCCTTTTAATTAAATGATGCTCCCACTAAATTCTATAATTCATGTGGGACAAGATCCACATCATACTATGCCTTGAGTTAGCTTTGGCTAAATCGCCCAAGACTTAGTATGATCGGTAGGTAACTAATTACCAATTACATCTCTATGCAACTCTTGTTTATAGGATCAAGATCCGCATTTATATTAAAACTTGAGTTAGCTATGGCTAATACGCCCAAGAGTTAATATAAACGTGATTTTGACCTATCTACCAACCATTGGAAAATGCCTATAGTTAAACTCGATCCAATTGAGTTAACTAGTTGCTCAATCTAATTGAGTTGTACTCACCCATGCGTTGATAGGTGGGACCAAGATTGTCCCTCCGTACCCTACCAAGATAATATGTGTTGCTCTGCTTTGGCAGATTCAACAACAACATGTGATCGAGGTAGTGATAGTTATCACGGCATGGTAGGTATTACGAGTTTAGATGATTGAGATCTAATCTAATCGACGAGGTGTATCATATACGTGATTTAGATCTAATCTAATTGTTAGGGTGCATCATGTACGCAATTTAGATCTAATCAAATCATTAAGGCACATCAGGTACTCGATTTAGATCTAATCTAATTGTCGAGGTGTATCATATACGCGATTGATCAAATCGAATCGTTAAGGCGCTAATTAATTACTATTCTAGCATGCATCACATATACACACACAAGCAATTAATTAAATATTTTTATGATTAGTCATGGCCCTACTACGATCTTCTCAAGCCAATGAGAAGATCGGATGGTCAACCTAAGGTTAATAGCTTCTCAAGCTCCTTCCGGTGACCACCTTGTGTTGCTCGCACCCTCCTCGTAACTCCGTCTCGAGTGGACCTTCCACCGCTTCATTTTGTACATTACAAAGGTGAAACTCAAGTTACATTCGAGTCTAAACTATTTTACAATAGGAAATAAAATAGAAAAGGCACGATGCACAGGTCGCGTATCATATACAACACGCACATCACAGAAAATGGCACGCAGGCCATAATATAAATTACAACACAATTTTTTTAAATCAAACTAGGGTCTTTGGGCCATGACCATCACAAAATGATACATAATTCTAAATTATGTAATTTCTATAAATTTCTGTAAATTTTTCCACAATTTTTACAATTTTATGAGTAAAAATTCCCAGCGGTCCTGTTTAGCGATTTTCGAGCGCAATCGCGGAACGAAGCCCCTTGCGGGGTTAGGGGCAGCACCCCTACCCGAGATATAACCATCGCGAGTATTCCTAAGTGATCCTACAATGCCTTAGTCTGCTGTCCCAAAATGAATTGGGTGAAACCTTACCGTTTCGGAAAGGTTTTCTCGGTAGTCAAACCCTACAAGTGTCGAAACATTTATTGCTTCGCTTCTACGAGAAAATTACCCATAAAACATATAAAATTAGGAAATTCACAGAAAGTTACAGAACTGAAAGTTTTTCATAAAAACACAAAATAAACATGTACGCGCTTCGCACATGGCTCTGATACCACTGTTGGGGTTTTTGGGCCGCAAAAACCGCTTTTTGCGTTGCGGAAACCCCGAAACCCATGCCACGGATCCATGCAAAGTTTATAAAATTTCATAAAACTTCGTGTATGAGTTTCTCTAAGCTTGATCTACACTATATCTACAAGGAAGAAAGGTTACCCTTGATGCGAAGCCCTTCGCGTATCCCGCTCGTCCAGGTGATGTCGGATCTCGAGGTTGTCAAGTGTACAACCCTCTATGTGTATCCACACGAACAAGTCGATGGAGAGAACCTCTAAGGATGTGCTAGAAACCTTAGAAGATCAGTAACCATGGAGAAGAGGGAGAGAAGAGAAGAGCTTGAGGAAGAAGATGGGAGTTACACACAAAATGAAAAACTCCTCTCTTGAATAATTGTGGCCGGCCACATTAAGAGGTTAATAACCTCCATGGAATACCAAGAGTCACAACTCTTGGTAACTCCCATGAGGTGGCATCCCACTTAAGCAACCATGATGATGTGGAGCATCATCATTGGTCCACTCTTTGCCAACTCACCAATGAGGTGGCAAATGGTCAAGTCAAACTTGACTCTTCATCTTCCTCTCAAGTTAAGTCAAACTTGACCACTTCTCTCCCATGGTTGATCAAATCTAACCATTGGTTCAAGTCAATTTTAATTTAATGAATCTCTATTCATTGAATTAAATTGACTCAATGAGTCTAAGTCCAAATTAGACTCATCTAACACATGAACCAAATTGAGTCCAACTCAATTAGCCTAATTTGGATTACTCTTAATCCAATTTGGTTCATCACATGGACCTAATCCTTTAGGTTCATCAAATGAACCTAATCTCCATCTAATTGCCCTTTGTGTGTGACCCTATAGGTTCTTATAACATTAGCAATGCTCCTAAACCCATTTAGAAGCATAAGTAATGAGCGGTATCTAGCAACACATCATTACTACCCAAGTTATAAGAATGTTGAGATCCAACATCACCTTGTGACTACTAATTGTGACTCTTCACAATATATGACAAGTGTCCTTCTATCCTTGACATCTAGATTGATCAATGTGAGGCATAGACCGAGTCATCCTCTAATCAATCTAAATCTTGAATCCCAAGTAGACTCACTTAATCAAATGAGCTCAACATCTCATATTGACTCATTTGGGCATGGTCATACACTTAGTGGTCTCACTCTATCAAGAATATCGATGTCTCTCCCGTCATATAGGAGGGATAGATCCCATCTACATCACTCACAACCCTCCGCATAATTTGTTACATACCCAGTAATCGCCTTTATAGTCCACCCAGTTACGGGTGACGTTTGACGAAGTCAAAGTATGTAACTCCTTATGTAGGGAACCATGGTGACTTCAGGTCCAAGGACTAATAGTCATACTAATAGCCACATGAGAAAGTATATGACACTCATATAATGATCAATGATACTTTCTCATGGCGGGTCATTCAGTATACATTCTCCAATGCATACCCATGTGTCAACTTGATATCTCTATATCCATAACTTGTGAGATCAAGTCATCGAGTTGACCTACATGCTAGTCTCGTCGCATTAACATTGTCCTTGAATGCTAATACTTGACTAGGAATGATTAAGAGTAGTGTTCCCTATATCATCTCACTATCGATTCAACTAACCTATTGATATAGGTAAGAACCTTCTACTCAAGGACTCTATTATACTTAGTTATTTGGCACCAATACAAGTAAGCATAATAACCATAAACAAATGCCTTTATATATGTAAGAATATGATACAACGAGTCCATACAACAATCATCAAATGATTGGCTCTAGGGCTCTAACTAACATGATGGCAATGACATGTCCTGGTCACCCCTGACGCCAGTTAGCCATCTCACACACGATCGTGAGACTGAGTGGGTAGGGCTGTGACAACCGTGCACTCTGTCGTCACTGCTCCTGATGAGTGATCGAGTGGACGGGATGCTGTCGGAGTACACCTATCCTCCTACCCCAAATCATAAGTGGGGGAGCGCAATGTTGTCATCCCCTGAGACAATCCAGAGGAGGGATCCCTCCTGGCTACCACGCTGCGTCACACTACCCATGAGCGGACCAACGGAGCCAAACAAAGCAACCTGCTGCAACACACCCTGCTTGAATAAAAACCATTAACCCATGAGTGGTTGTGTGTGCATATCCATGTAACTGACGATGTGCTCAAAAATAATGGAGCCGACTACCGCACAGCATAGAATCACTCGAGATGGTGCATGACACTAAGCATACAAATCCTGACCATATCTACCTCCATAAAACATGTACCAAAAATAAATGGACCAAATAAACAGATCTATGTACACAGGTCAGATATGGTAAATGACTAGTCCATTATATTATATGACATGGTATGTCACTACCTCTATAACAAAAATAATAACCAAGGGCATAAATGCTAAATAGGTAACAAACAAAACATGCTCAGAAACAAAATAGTGGCATACCGATGTAGATATAAACATAATTATTATTACTTGTTAAAATCTACTAACCATATCAACAAGACATTATCTAAAAGATAAGTCAAGGTACCCGCCTCCAATAGAAATATCCAATCCGGTCCAAATCCGAATTCGAGATGCTCATTTTGTGTCAAAGTCCTATGTCACCAATATATATACATTTTTATTTAGCTACAACTCAAATAAATAGCAAAATAAAATACTTAAGAACAATTTAGGGAAAACCCTAAACCCTAAACCTCAACCTACCTAAATTACATCCAACGGTTAATTAGGGTTAGTTACCTAATCCCCAATCAACCCATTAGATTAATAATCCAATCCTAAATCAATTATACTAATCATGAAGTCTACCTCATACCTAATTCAAACATAAAAAACTAATCAATCTACACATGATCCATTATCTAACTACAATACGTAGCCAAATTCCTCCACCATACCTTAAGCTCAACCGCTGTTGAACAAAGATCAAGGTGATCTGTTGCTGGATTGAGTTGTTGAACCAAGAAAACTCCACAGAGCAAGACTCCTTGCTGGAATTCTTTGCTCTCCGATTCAAGGTGAGATAAAAAATAGAGATCACGGATCAGATCAAGGAATAGAGTTCACTAATTAAGCAACAACCTAATCTTACCTCAACCAAAACCTTAATCAGCAACAATGAAGAAGAGGTCTACTGATCCAATGCTTTCCTCCTAGTCCAGAATCAGAAAAATGACCATGAATCCAATAAGACAGATCAAGCAAGAAGTTCACTGATCAGATCAATACCACTCAATGATCAGATTCCCAAATCGCAGCTTAGGAAGAGTACCTACCTTCAAGATAACCACGAAGGTTAAGCTAGATGCTTGATCTTCTGGTGAGCTCTAGTGGCCGCGACCAGGAGAGGAGAGAAGAAGACTCGGCCGGTAGTGGCTCGAGCATCGCCGACACAATCGAGTGGCTGCTGCGATGTCGAGGAGGCCACTGCTCGGCTAACTCGAGGAGAGTGGCAGCGGCGTGCTCTCTCGCGACCGCCGGTTGGATCGAGAGGGAGGGGAGGTTAACGTTGCTCGAGAAGAAGAGGCGGCGATTCTCGGGCTAGGGCATGGAAGAAGGGGAAGAGGAAATGGGAAGGACTCGAAGCTTCTCCCGGCAGTTTTGTGTGCGAGGGGAGAAGAGGAAGCGCCGTTGGTTTGAGGGTGGTGATCGGTTGGCGCCACGCAAAGGAGAGGAGGAGAGGGGGTTCGAGTGAGAAATGGAGGAAAAGAAAAAGAAAATAAAATGGAAAAGAAAAATAAAACTTTTCCTCGTTCAATGGGGTAGCCTAAACAGGCTTTCCGGGGGCCCATTATTTATCCCCGTAACCCACGCCATACGATTTCCGAAAAATTCCCAAAAAATTTCTAAAAATTTCTGAAAATTCCCTTATGGTTATTCATTTTTTTTTGATATTTTACATTCTCCCCCACTAATAAAAATTTGATCCCCAAATTTTTATTATTACCATTAGTAAGTACTAACAAGAAATAGATAGTTTAAATGCTGAACGGAAATTAACTCACATACCTCAAGTAAAAAGATGGGGGTAGCGAGCTCGGATCGTATCCTCGAGCTCCCAAGTAGTCTCCTCGTTCGAATGATGCCGCCATCTAACTTTAACCAGCCAGATAGTCATGTTCCGCAGCTGACGCTCTTTCTGGTCCAAAATCCGTACCAAAACCTCCTCATAAATAACGTTAGGCTGAATGAGAACTGAGGTATCTGACAGCACATGTGTTGGGTCGGATATGTATCTCCTCAGCATAGACATATGGAATATGTCGTGACCGCCTGCTAGTGACGGTGGTAGTGACAGACGATAAGCTACCGCTCCAATCCTCTCCTAGATCTGGAAAGGTCCAATGTATCGCGGAGCTAGCTTACCTCTGAGGTCAAATCTCTTCACCCCTTTCATGGGTGAAACTCCCAGAAAAACTTGGTCACCAGTAGAGAACTCTAGGGGTCTCCATCTCCAATCAACATAACTCTTCTGGCAGTTCTGCGCCTTTGACATCCTCCGTCTAATAGTACGGACCAACTCTGCCTCCTACTAAGCTCTATGAGGCCCTAGCAATTGGGCCTCCCCAACCTCATCCCAGAGGGTGGGTGTTTGACAAGGCCTACCATACAACGCTTTAAACGGTGCCATTTTGATAGCCGAATGAAAACTATTGTTGTAGGCAAACTCTACCAATGGAAAATGGTCCTCCCAACTACCTCTGAAATCCAATACACAAGATCTCAGCAAGTCCTCTAGAATCTGAATGATCCGCTTTGACTGTCCATCTGTCTGCGGATGGAAAGTGTACTGAAACGGAGCTGAGTGCCCAAGTCCTGCTGTCGACTCTCCCATAATCGGGACGTAAACCGAGGATCTCTATCGGAAATAATACTCAAAGGAACACCATGTAATCTGATGATCTCCCGACAATACAGATCTGCTAATCAATCCAGGGAATCAGTCTTTCAGATCGTTAAGAAGTGCGCCAATTTGGTTAATTGATCAACGATTACCCAAATCGTGTCATGGCCTCGTCGTGCCCTAGGCAAACCCACCACAAAATCCATGGTAATATGTTCTCACTTCAACTCAGAAATAAGAATCCGCTAAAGTAATCTGGAAGGTCTCTGGTGCTCAGCCTTCATCTGCAGACAGACTAGACATCTAGTTACAAATTCTGCGATGTCTTTCTTCATGTCGTTCCACCAATAAGAACACCTCAAATCTCGATACACGCAGGTCCCGCTTAGGTGAATCATAAATCGAGAGCGATGAGCCTCCTGAAGTAGCTCTTGTAAGACCAGATGAGACTGAGGTACACATAATCTGCCTCGAAAATATATAATACCCTCCTCATCTCGTGTGAACTCGGTCGGCTGCCCGGAAGCTATCTAGCTGCCAATGGACTGTAAGTGATGATCACTGGCCTGGGCCTCTCAGATCCTCATCCTGATCGATGACTGAGCAACCATGGTAACCAACATACCCTGCTCTGTCTATCCCTGCTCCTGAAGGCCTAACTCGGAGAAATCCTGAATCAAATCCGTGACTGAAGCTCGGTGGCAAGCCAAAGTCCATCTAGACTTCTTGCTGAGTGCATCGGCAACCACATTAGCTCTCCCCGGGTGGTAGCTAATGGTACAATCATAATCCTTCAGGAACTCCATCCATCTCCTCTGTCGGAGATTAAGCTCCTTCTGAGTGAATAGATATTTGAGACTCTTATGGTCAATAAGAATCTCAAAGGTAATGCCGTATAGATGATGCCGCCAAATCTTCAAAGCAAAGATGATGGCAGCTAGCTCCAAATCATGTACTGGGTAGTTCTTCTCATACTCCTTCAACTAACGAGAAGCATAGGAGACTACCCTGCCGTGCTGCATCAGGACAGCGCCCAAACTCTGAAGAGATGCGTCGATGTAGATCACGAATCCGTCCTCTCCGGAGGGTAAACCAAAACTGGAGCTGACACTAATCTCTGCTTCAGCTCTTTGAAGCTGGTCTCACAATCTTCTATCCAAGTGAACTTCACGCCTTTCCTGGTTAGGCGTGTCAGCAGCATAGCAATCCGGGAGAAACACTTGACGAACCGTCTGTAATATCCAGCTAGTCCCTGAAACTACGGATCTCCTATACTGATTTCGGTTGCTCCCAACTGGTGATAACCTCGATCTTCTAAGGGTCTACTGAAATACCTCGGCTAGAAACCATGTGACCCAGAAAACTGACTGAAGATAGCCAGAAGGCACACTTGCTGAACTTCACATATAGCTGATGTCGTCGAAGAGTCTCCAAGACTGTGTAAAGATACTATGCATGTTCATCCTCGGAATGCAAGTAGACCAATATGTCATCTATGAAAATGATAACAAACTGATCAAGATACTCTAGGAAGATGCGGCTCATCAAATCCATAAATACCGCTGGAGCATTGGTAAGCCAAAATGGCATTACCAAAAACTCGTAATGGTCGTATCTAGTATGGAATGATGTCTTCTGAATATCAGATTCCTTGACTCTCAGCTGATGATATCCAGACCGCAGATCAATCTTAGAATACACTGATGTACCTCTAAGCTGATCAAATAAATTCTCGATCTTAGGTAAGGGGTACTTATTTCTGACGGTCACTATATTCAGCTGCCTATAATCTATGCACAACCTCAGAGTACCAGCATTTTTCTTCTTAACGAACAATACTGGAGAACCACATGGAGAAACACTAGGGCGAATAAATCCCCTGTCCAATAACTCATGGAGTTGGACCTTTAGCTCATCCAACTCTTTCAGTGTCATACGATATGGAGCTTTCGATGCTGGTGCGGTCCCCAGAATCAGCTCAATGGCAAACTCCACTTGCCTTATGGGAGGCAAGCCTGGTAGTTCCTCTGGAAATACATCCGGATACTCTCGGACTACCAGAACATCGAAGAGTTGAGAACTACCGCCGTCTTCAGTATTAATCAAAGATAACAGAAAACCCTAACAGCCATGTGACAGCAGCTTCTGAGCCTGAATCACTGAAATGATCGATATGCCATCGTCCCTGATGCTAGTGAAATCCCATGAGGGTTGGTTCAGAGGTCGAAATGTGACCACCCTCGTCTGGAAATCAACCATGGCATGATATGCAAATAGTTAATCCATGCCAAGGATAATATCGAACTCGACCATTTCTAGCACTAATAAATCAACCATGAGTATCATGTTGCCAAAATCTAACGGGTAACCTCTGACATCCTGAGTGACGTCTAATGCATCACCGGACGGTAGGGAGATGGTCAGTCACTGCGGTCTAAGAGTAGGTAGTCTACCTATGTCCCTCATAAAGGCACGGGAAATAAAAAAATGCGAGCTACTAGTATCTATCAGCATATCAGCGGATAATGCATAAAGTAAAACCATACCGCGGAAAATGGATCTGTCGGCCCGCTGTACATCTTCTCTGGTAACCGCATGAATATGTCCAGTCTCTGGCGGTGGTGGAGGTGGTAGTGCCGCCAAAGGCTGCTGCGCCTGAGTCTGAGCCTACCACTGTGACGGTACCGGGTATTGAAGTAGAGACGGATATATAGGTTGCGACTGATACTGGACTAGGGACTGAGTCGGTGACTGGTACTGAACTAGTGGCTGGGGCAGCATTTGATACTGAGGTCCCACATCAGAACCCTATGGTACCATAAGGGCACTGGAGTGCTCCTGTCCATGCATGCCATATGGAGCTGCTACCGGGGGAGCTGTCCTCTGCTAGCTATGTGAAGATTGGACTCTCTGCCCTCCTTGATAAGTCCCTGTCTGACTAGGCTGTCCTCCATGACCAGACACTCCGGAAGCTATATGCTGAGCCTTCAGCGAACAATCTCGGCTCAGGTGCCCAGGTAGTTTACAATAATAGCAAACCGACTGTCCCAAGGAGCAGGCTGTGGTGAGGTGGTCTTTGGACCCACATCTGGTGTAGTGTCGCTGAAGGGCTGTTTTCGGTTCTGCTGAGAAGACTGGGAACATCCTGATGAAGATTGCCTTGACTTCTGAGGCTGCCCAAAAGCCCTAGAAGTACCCTGACCTGGCCGACTGCGACCACTCTACTGTTGTCCGGTCGCCTGTGCCTGCTGGATCTGTCCTAATGCCCGACCCGTCTGCTTCCTTTTCCTATCCGGAAATGCTCTCCGCTGAGCTGACTCAATCATGAGGGTTGTGCCCAACGTCTCTAAATAGGATGAACTCCTAAAACCGGCAAGCTTTACTTGCAGATGCCCATCCAGTCCCTGGATCAACTGAAGCATGCGAGATCTGTCCTCAGCAACTAATTCTGGACAAAACCTGACCAACCAATTAAACTCAACATTATACTCTGTCACCGTGCGATTGTTCTGCCGCAGACTCAGAAAATCCTATCGGCGAGTCATCTAATATGCTCGTGGGCAATACCGGCTCTCAAAAGCCTCTCTGAAAACTTGCCTAGGTAATATTCTGCTCGCCTATGATGGAACGTTGAAAGCAATCAGCTCTGCTTTCTCCCACAAGGAGCAAGCCATGTAGAAGAAGGTCCGCTCCAAAGTCTCTATCCAGGACTGGGCCACACTCGGATTGGTCTCTCCGTGGAACACTATGAATCGACTTTTCATCGACTCTGCCAAAGCTGGGATCCGGGCTCGTGCCGCGACAATATTAGTGAGGTGGGTAGGGATCGTCGCGGGAACTGGCGGAATCCCCGGAGCTGGTGCTACAGGTAGTACCGCTGGATAGACCAAGGGAGGTACTCCCGGTACTGCTGCATAAACTAGGGCATATACCACTAGTGGTAATGTAGGGTCGAGATGGGTGGCCCCGGCTTGAGGTACAGTAGGTGGTGGTACCGGAAATGGAGCAACCGGTACCGCTGGCGGGGGTGCTGGGTACACTATAGGCACTGGGGGCACAGGTACCGAGGGTGTCGCTGGTGACGGGTATATGATAGGTCCAGGTGGCGGTGGTGCCGGGTATGTCGCAGGCTCTGTTGGTGGAGGTATCAGGTTTGTCACGAGTGGTATAGTGTGTACGGTATGGGTGGGTACCTTCAACGAAGCCATTGGAGTCTGAGAGCCCGACACACCCACAGTATCTTGAGTCTTTCCCTGACTGATAGGCTCAAACCTAGTAGGGATCTCTAGCGAGTTCGTTGCCAGAGATTCTAAAGTCCTTTTACGTGGTCGTCCAGCATAACGTCTCGCAACTACTCATGTAGATCTCCTCATATATGTTAAGTTACATCACAGATATTACTACAAGTAACTAAAATCATAAAATTACCTTTTTACCTATTTGCCGTCAGGAGATGTTCCGTTGCTGTCCAGTCCCCAAATATAACCTCGGAATCCTATACGAGAAAATCGACGGAAATCCGTACAAATCCAAAATGAAATTTCGAAACATGAACATAATTGAAATCCATACAAATCCGAAAGTGCCAGTTTGACTCGCAAACCTGGCTCTGATACAAAAAATATTGGTATCAGATTAACCCAAAAATTCAGAACACAAATATCTGAAACATGAAAAATAGGTATCACAAACCTGCTCTGATACCAAAAATATTGTCATGCCCTAGGTAGTCCCTGTCAGAAGAAATTTCGACAGCAACTCCCCTGTACGGGTGACAATCTGAAACTTTCTACAATGCCCTTAGGGCCACATATACCTCGGCCAACACGGGCGGAACAATAACAATAAAAAATAAGGCAAATACCCATGCAGTTTAATAGTAAAACTAAACTTATGCAATGATAAGAAAAATCCTTTCAAATATCCTACTCAACTACACCCATAAAACACAAATCCGACATCCTACTCAACTACACCCATAAAACTCAAATCATAAGTCCTACTCAACTACACCCATAAAACTCAAATCATAAGTCCTACTCAACTACACCCATAAAACTCAAATTTCCAACATACATCCAAATGAAAATCCATCGATAACAAGGGATCGTACAAGATCCAAGTTCCAAAAGATACAAGTCTGAACACATAGACAATAACATAATAAGAACAACCAAAATGTGCGAACTCGTCGCTATGAGAAGTGGTGGGGGACTATCGACTGGAACCTCCTTAACAGCCTCAACCTAAAAATAGTAATAACGGGGTGTGAGTCCAACACTCAGCGGATACCTAGTTGACATGTATAGTAAATAATAACCAGCAGTAATAAATATGTGTACAGTCTCCTGAAGTAATGAAACAATGCAAAACTGAAGATAAGGGAAAAGTTGTACTCACCAGGACCTCCTATCAAGGATAACAAGGTCGTCAGACTGAAAATACATGTTCCTGTATGCATGTCAATCATATGCATCCATCCAATATGTAGCAAACAAAGTGCAGCAAACACAAGCAATAAATGCATCATGCATATGATTCCAATGACATGTCCTGGTCACCCCTGACGCCAGTTAGCCATCTCACACACGATCGTGAGACTGAGTGGGTAGGGCTGTGACAACCGTGCACTCTGTCGTCACTACTCCTGATGAGTGATCGAGTGGACGGGATGCTGTCAGAGTACACCTATCCTCCTACCCCAAATCATAAGTGGGGGAGCGCAATGTTGTCATCCCCTGAGACAATCCAGAGGAGGGATCCCTCCCGGCTACCACGCTGCGTCACACTACCCATGAGCGGACCAACGGAGCCAAATAGAGCAATCTGCTGCAACACACCCTGCCTGAATAAAAGCCACTAACCCATGAGTGGTTGTGTGTGCAGATCCATGTAACTTGCGATGTGCTCAACAAAAATGGAGCCGACTATCGCACAGCATGCAATCATGCGAGATGGTGCATGCCACTAAGCATACAAATCTTGACCATATCTACCTCCATAAAACATGTACCAAAAATAAATGGATCAAATGAACAGATCTAGATACATAGGTCGGATATAGTAAATGACTAGTCTAGCATATCACATGGCACGATATGTCACTACCTCTATAACATAAATAATAACCAATGGCATAAATGCCAAACAGGAAACAAACAAAACATGCTCGGAAACAAATAGTGACATATCGATGCAGATAGAAACATATTTATTATTACTTGTTAAAATCTACTAAGCATATCAACAAGACATTATCTAAAAGATAAGTCAAGGTACCTGCCTCCAATAGAAAGGTTCAATCCGGTCCAAATCCGACGTCGAGATGCTTATCTCGCGTCAAAGTCTTGTGTCACCAATATATATACGTTTTTATTTAGCTACAACTCAAATGAATAGCTAAATAAAATCTTTAAGAATAATTTAGAGAAAAACCCTAAATCCTAAACCTCAACCTACCTAAATTACATCCAATGGTTAATTAGGGTTAGTTACCTAATCCCCAATCAACCCATTAGATTAATAATCCAAACCTAAATCAATTATACTAATCATGAATTCTACCTCATACCTAATTCAAACACAAAAACCTAATCAATCTACTCATAATCCATTATCTAACTACAATACGTAGCCAAATTCCTAAACCATACCTCAAGCTCAATCGTTGTTGAATAAAGATCAAGGTGAGCTGCTGCTGGATTGAGTTGTTGGACCAAGAAAACTCCATAGAGCAAGACTCCCTACTGGAATTCTTCGCTGCCCGATTCAAGGTGAGATCAATAATGGAGATCACAGATCAGATCAAGGAATAGAGTTCACTAATCAAGCAACAACCTAATCTTACCTCAACCAAAACCTCAATCAGCAACAATGAAGAAGAGGTCTACTGATCCGATGCTTTCCTCCTAGTCCAGAATCAGAAAAATGACCTTGAATCCAATAAGACAGATCAAGCAAGAAGTTCACTGATCAGATCAATACCACTCAATGATCATATTCCCAAATCACAGCTTAGGAAGAGTACATACCTTCAAGATCACCATGAAGGAAGAATCGACAACCATACTAGGGCACAGAGTCGTAGAGGACCAAAAGAAGAAGGTTCGACTAGATGCTTGAACTTTTGGTGAGCTCTAGTGTCCGCGACCAGGAGAGGAGAGAAGAAGACTCGACCGGTAATGGCTCAAGCATCACCTGTGTGATCGAGTGGCTGGTGCGACGTCGAGGAGGCCACTGCTCGGCTAACTCGAGGAGAGTGGCAGCGGCGTGCTCTCCCGCAATCAGCGGTTGGATCGAGAGGGAGGGGAGGTCGTCGTTGCTCGAGAAGAAGAGGCAGCGATTCTCGAGCTCGGGCATGGAAGAAGGGGAAGAGGAAATGGGAAGGACTCGAAGCTTCTGCCAGTAGTTTTGTGCACGAGGGGTGAAGAGGAAGCACCGTCGATTTGAGGGAGGCCGTCGATTGGCACCACACAGAGGAGAGGATGAAGGGATCGGGAGGAGAGGGGGTTCGGCTGAGAAACAGAGGAAAAGAAAAAGAAAAAGAAAAGAAAATGGAAAAGAAAAATAAAACATTTCCTCGTTCAATGGGGTAGCCTAAATAGGCTTTCCGGGGGCCCAATATTTATCCCCGTATCCCACGCCATACGTTCTCCGAAAAATTCTCAGAAAATTTCTAAAAATTTCTGAAAATTTCCTTATCATTATTCGCTATTTTTTCGGTATTTTACATGATATGCATATTTATCATATTTTCACATCGCCTAACTGGAGCATTTATTGGTTATCTAAGTACATGCCCGTACCATTTTAAACGTGTCTTACGAAGTTTTTCCTCAATAGATGCAACTCTGACTTTCTCTCTAATGCTCTCATTTCTTATTTTGTCTATCCTTGTATGCCCACACATCCACCTTAACATTCTCATCTCTGCAACTCTCATCTTCTGCTCATGTGCTCAAGTCATAGCCCAACATTTACCTCTATATAACATAGCAGGTCTAACTGCGGTTTTATAGAACTTAACTTTAAATTTAATAGGTACTTTATGGTCACATAAAATACTTGATGCTCCCCTCCATTTCACCCATCCTGCTTGTATTCTATGAAAGACATCTCTCTCAATCTCTCCATCATTTTGTAAAAATGATCCTAAATATTTAAATCTCTCAGTTCTGGGCAACTCATCCTCTCCTGTCTTAACAAGTGTTTCATTACTTCTAATATTGCTAAACTTAAATTTCATATATTCTATCTTTAATCTACTAAGCTTAAAAGCTTTCCCTTCTAGTGTTTCCCTCCAAGATTCTAGTTTAGCATTTACTCCTTCACGTATCTCATCTACCAAAATAATATCATCTGCAAACAACATGCACCACGGTACTGTGTCTTGAATGTGCGCAGTGAGTTCGTCCATAATTAGTGTAAAAAGATAGGGACTTAGAGCTGATCCTTGATGTAATCCTATCTTTATTGGAAATGCTTCAGTTACTTTGCCTGAAGTCTTTACTCTGGTCGTTACATTCTCATACATATCTTTAATTAGTTCAATATATGTTACGCTAACACCTCTCTTTTATAAAATTCTCCATATAATTTCTCTTGGGACTCTATCATAAGCTTTTTCTAAGTCAATGAATACCATGTGTAGATCTTGTTTTTGCTTCCGATATTTTTCAATAAATTGTCTAAGAAGATGTATAGCTTCTATTATCGACCTTCCAGGCATGAACCCAAATTGATTTTCTGTCACTGTGGTCTCCTTCCTTAATCTTTTTTCTATTACTTTTTCCTAAATTTTCATAGTATGACTCATTAGTTTAATACTCCTATAGTTTGCACAAGTTTGTATGTCTCCCTTATTCTTATATAAGAGAACTAGAGTACTTATCCTCCATTGATTAGGTATTTTTTTCATTTTCAATATCATGTTAAATAATTTTGTAAGCCATTCAATACCTTGTGTCCCTAAGCACTTCCATACCTCTATCGGAATATCATCTGATCCAACGACTTTTCCGAAAGGAATAAAACCTTGATTTTGAAAAATTATCTTTATGTACCATGTTTTAGAAAGAACTTGATTTTTGTTTCTAAATTATTTACGGATGGATATTTTGTTTCTTTTGATGACAAAGTAGTTGTTAAGAAAAATAGGGTGGTTATCTATTCTGGTGCGTTGGTTGACAATTTGTATACTCTTAATCCAATAACTCTCACGATGCAACAAATGAAAATTAATAACACATCTTCTAATTCTAATAAGAGAAAGCAACCTTCAGAAATGAACCAAACATATCTTTGACATTTAAGGTTGGGTCATATTAACTTGAGTAGGATTCAAAGGTTAATAGCCGATGGACCTTTGGGTTCATTGGTAGTGGAAAACTTTTCGACCTGTGAGTCTTGCTTGGAAGGAAAAAAGACCAAGATACCTTTTAAGGCAAAGGGGTATAGAGCCAAAGAAGTGTTGGAATTAGTTCATTCTGATTTGCGTGGCCCTATGACTATCCAGGCAAGAGGTGGTTTCGAATATTTTGTCTTTTTTATAGATGACTATTCGAGATATGGGTACATTTACTTGATACGCCGTAAGTTTGAGTGCTTTGATAAGTTCAAAGAGTACAAGGCTGATGTGGAGAAACGTCATGGTAAAAGTATCAAAACACTACCGTCTGATCGTGGTGGAGAGTACCTCTTAGGAGAGTTTAGGAGTTACTTATCAGAGGCTGGGATTCAATCCCAATTGTCTGCATCTGGTACACCCCAACAGAATGGCGTGGTGGAACAAAGGAATATGACTCTTATCGAAATGGTTAGATCAATTATAAGTTATTCAGAATTACCAAATTCATTTTGGGGATATGCTCTGGAAATGGCGACGTACATTATGAACATGGTACCTTCTAAGTCAATACCCTCTACACCCATAAAATTGTGGAATGAGTGTAAGCCTAGTTGGAAACACATTTGGATTTGGGGTAGTCCAGCACATGTGCTGAAGGGAGACGCTGATAAGTTGGAATCACGTACAGAAGTTCGCTTGTTTGTGGGATATCCTAGAGGAACAAAAGGTGATTTGTTTTATAGTCCTAAAGATCAGACGGTCATTGTTAACACCAATGACCAATTTTTAGAAGCGGACTATGTAATGAACCACAAGCCCATGAGTAAAATTATTCTTGAGGAAATAAGAGAGACCACTTCTACTTTAGTACCAATGGTATAAGATGAGATACCATAAATAACTGCAACACGTGTCACAAATGATGCACAATTATAGGTAGTGGCTCGTCGTAGTGGGAGGGTTGTTAGGCAACCTAATAGATTCATATTTTTGGGAGAGTCTTCGGACTTAATCCCTGGTGAACATGAAATTAATCCCTGGACATATGATGAAGCACTCCAAGATAAAGATGTAGCATCTTGTATGCAAGCTCAATCGGTCTATTTATAGACTGAAGCAAGATTCGAGATCTTGGAACATCCGGTTTAATGAAGTGATCCAGTCTCATGGATTCATTCAGTGTCCGGATGAGTCTTGTGTATACAAGAAAAGTGACAGAAACGTGATGATATTTCTTGTACTATACGTAGATGACATTTTGCTCATTGGTAACAATGCCAAAGTGTTGTCAGACGTAAGGGTATGGATGCCCAAGTAGTTTGATATGAAGGACTTAGGAAAATGTAGACATATTCTTGGGATCAAAGTAATAAGGGGTCGCAAGAAAAAGATGTTGTGCTTATCCCAAGCTTCGTACATCGATACTATCCTAGCTCGTTTTAGCATGCAAAACTCCAAGAAAGGTTTTCTACCTTTTCAACATGGAGTATCTTTATCTAAAGAAGTGAGTCCTAAAACATCAAAGGAGATAGAGGAGATAAAAGCAGTTCCTTATGCTTCAGCTGTAGGAAGCCTAATGTATGTGATGTTATGTTCGAGACCGGATATCTATTTTACCGTGGGCAACATTAGCAGATATCAAAGTAATCCAGGACCCGGACATTGGACTGCTGTAAAGCTGTTAGAGTGTATACTAAAAGTCTAGCTTTTTGTAAACATTTATTTTTAAAATAAAGAATCAAATTGGTCAAATGTCAACATTTATATGCTAAGTGTAGTTGTTCAATTAATTTATATTATAAATAACATGGTGTGTGGTGTCACATACAGAAGATCAATGTTATCAATTCTTTATAAATTATAAACAGTAGCTCATGACTAAGATGGAAAGGAACAAACCATTGGAATAGTCGTAGTGTAATTTGGTATTAGTTTATCTTAACTATAAAATTACACTAGTACACTTAGAGTGTATTGAGCTAGACCATTTAAGGTAAGTTCTTTTTATACTGACTGAATAAAAGAACAAGACTTTTGTTATTATGGAAATGTGTGCTCTTAATCCTGATATAATAACAAGTACATATATCTAGTATTTATTTCTTTGACTTATCAAAGGGTGTGATTTAGTTTGATAAATCAATAGGCCCAACAAGTTAAGAAATGATATTATTTATAGTGTATTGTTGATTATAGAAGGAAACTGTGTCCTAGTAATATAGGTTGATAATGCCCCCAAGAGGAGCTCATAAGGATTGTCATGTAACCCTGCAGGTGGACTTAGTTCGACATGACGATAAGGTTGAGAGTTACTACTCTTGGAGCTAGATATTAATTAAGTGAGTTGTCAGTAACTTATTTAATTAATGGGCATTCGATATCTTAAACACAGGGAGACTAACACACTCATGATAAGGAGCCCAAAATGTAATTTGGGATTGGTGCGGTAGTTCAATAATAATTCTTTTGTGGTATGAATTATTATTGATGAAATTAAGTTGGGTGTTCGGGGCGAACACGAGAAGCTTAATTTCATCGGGAGACCAAAACCAAGTCCTTCTCTCGGTCCCTATCATAGCCTCTTATTTATAAAGTGTTATACCCACATATACCCACCTTCCTACCCAACCTTAGGTGGTCAGCCAAGCAAGCTTGGTGTCCAAGCTTGGGCCGACCAAGCCAAAGGTTGAGCCAAGTAAAGGTGGCCGGCCATAGCTTGGAGTCCAAGCTTGGTGTGGCCGACCATATAAAATAAAAGGATTTTATTTTTAAAATATTTTCTTATGTGGATACCATGGTTTTAAAAGAGAGTTAAAAATTTAAACATTTTCTTTTATAGCTTTCTACAAAAGATTAAGTGAAAGGTTTAATATCTTTCCTTATTTGTAGTTAAAAGGAAGATTTTAATTTTTTGATAAAACTTTCCTTTTTTGTAACCATCTTCATGATTTAAAAGAGAGTTTTAAAATTAAATATTTCATATTATAGTTTCTACAAAAGATTAAGAAAAGATTTGATATCATTCCTTATTTGTAGATTGAGAGGAAGATTTTAATTTTAAAGAAAACTTTTCTTTTTGGAAATCATCCACATGTTTTAATAGAGAGATTTTAATTTATAAGATTTCCTTTTATAACCAACCATGAATGGAAAAATTATTAGAGAAATTTTTATTTTAAAAATTTCCGAAAACAAATAAGGAATTTTTAATTTTGTGTTTAAAACTTGCCTTATTTGGAGCACATGAGGTGGTCGGCCATGTAAAGTGTTAAAAAGAATTTTTAATTAAATTTTCCTTATTAACCAATGGCAAGGAAAATAAGGAAATTTTAAATATAATTAAATTTACTTATATGCCAAGACCAAGGAATATGAAAGAGGGGGTAGAGGTGCCTCACCTCACAACATATCTTCTAGTATTCCCCTCTTTTCCTTGTTGTGGCCGACCCTATTCTTCTCCTCTTCTCTTCTTCTTTAGTGGCTGGTGCATCCCTTTCTTGGAGTTCTTGTTGGTGGCTGATTCTTGCTAGGAGAAGAAGGAGAGAAAGAAGGCTTTGCTCTTGCATCCCTTGGATCTTGAAGGTTGGTGGCCGAAACTTGCAAGAAGGAAGGAGTTTTGGTGGTTCTCATCTTGGTAGATCGTTGCCCACACAACGTCCGAGATAAAAAGAGGAATATGATAGAAGATCAAGAGGTTGTTACTTACAAAGAAAGGTATAACTAGTAATTTTATTTCTCATTATACTAGTTTTTCCTTTGTAAGAATTTTGAAATACCAAACACAAGAGACATATGATTCTAAGTTTTGAATTTGTGATCCGAGTTTTGTGTCCTTCTCTTTTCTTTTTCGATCTTGTGATTCGATTGTTTTTTTTTGTTAAACCTAGGGTTACTATAAGGAGATTGAATATTGAATTTCTTTAAAAGGCTTTGTCAAGGATGTGGTGGATGATCCCATAACCAAGAAGGCCTAGTGCCTCGCCATGTTTAACTTGGAAGCCAATTTTAAAAATAAATATTTAATCAACTTTGTAACATGGGAGGATTTGGATTAATAATGTTAAGTATCATTTGCGATCCAAGTCTAAACCTTTAAGAATAGATAAGTTAAATTTGGAATCAATAATGTTAAGTTCCGCTTGCGATTCCTAATTTAATTTTTAAAGAACACAATAGGTTGTTAGGAATGGTTCACGACTTGTACAAAATTTTTGTACAAGAGAACCGGTACGATATTCCGAGTATCAACCAACAAAAGCATATATTAAAGTACCTGAAAGGACTAGAGATTATATGTTGATTTACCAAGCAGATGATTTGCTCCCTGTGGGTTACACGGATTCGGACTTCTAATCAGATAGGGGCAACGGTAAATCAACCTCGGGGTATGTGTTTACTTTGGGAGGTGGAGCCATAACATGGAGGAGTGTTAAGCAAAAATGTGTTTCAAACTCCACCATGGAAGCTGAGTATGTGGCAGCCTCTGAGGCATCCAAAGAAGTTGTATGGCTCAGAAACTTCTTGATGGACTTAGATGTGATTCCTGATTTTCTCAAAGTTATCACAATTTATTATGATAATAGTGGTGCAGTAGCAAACTCGAAGGAACCACGAGCCCATAAGGCAAGTAAACACATTGAGCGCAAGTACCACCTGATACGAGACATCGTAAAACGAGGAGAGGTTGTTGTCACCAAGATTACATCAGCAGATAACCTGGTTGATCCTTTCACTAAGGCCCTTTCGGCGAGAGCTTTTGATAGACATGTTGAGGGGATGAGAATCAGATGTATGGTAACATTTATGGCAGCATAGTCTGTTAATATAAGTGGGAGATTGTTGGAATGTATACTATAAGCCTAGCTTTTGTATGAACATATATTTTGAAATATTTTGAAATGAGAATCACTTTGGTCAAATGTTTGCATTTTATATTTATATATATGCCAATGGAGTTGTCCATTTAATTTATATTGAGATAACATGGTGTGTGGTGCCACATAGAAGATCATGTTATCAGTTCTTTATAAATTATAAATAGTGGCTCACAACCAAGATAGATTGGGATAAATCATTGGAACAGTTGTAGTGTAATTTGATATTAGTCTGTCTTGACTATAAAATTACACTAGTACACTATGTGTGTATTGAGCAGGACCATTTGAGGTTGTTCGATTTATATTGATTACATAAAAATAGAACCTCTGTTATTATGGATGTGCGTCCTCTTAATCCCTATATAATAACAAACATGTATACTTATTATTTATTTCTTTAACGTATCAATGGGTGAGATTTATTTATTAAATCAATAGGCCTGATGAGTTGGGAAATAGTACTGTTTATATGGTGTGTTGTTGATTATAGAAGGAATTTGTGTCCTAATTATTTAGGCTGATGATGCCCCCTTGAGGAGCTCATAAGGATTATCATGTAAACCATCCAAGTGGACTTAGTCTGGCATGATAATAAAGTTGAGTGGTACTACTCTTAGAATCAGATGTTAATTAATTGAGTTGTCAGTAACTCATTTAATTAATGGACATACGATATCTTAAACACAGGGAGATTAGCACACTCATGATAAGAAGGAGCCCATATTGTAATATGAGATTGGTGTGATAGTTCAATAATAACCCTTTAGTGGTATGAGTTATTATTGATAGACTTGGGTTGGGTGTTTGGGCTGAACACAAGAAGCCCAAGTTCATCAGGAGGCCTAAACCAAATCCTCCTCTAGGTCTCTATTGCAACCTCTATATAAAGCCTTTCATCCACCCATCCATAACTTAGTTTGGTTTAACTTGGTTTGGTTTAACTAAACTTGGTTTGGTTTAACTTAACTTGATTTGATTTAACATAACTTGGTTTGGTTTAACTTAACTTGATTTGGTTTAACTTGGTTTGGTTTAACTTGGTTTGGTTTAACTTGATTATAGAAAGAGAGATTTTTTTCTAAACAGAATTCGGTTATAGAAAGAGAGATTTTTTCTAAACAGAATTCTATTATTTTTCTTTCTTTATAACCTAAGGCAAGCCTATAAAAAGGAGTAGGTGGTGGCTCCTAAAATCTAATTTTCTAATTCTCCACAATCCTCTTCTCTCCTTGTGGCCACCACCCCTCTTCGCCTGCTAGGGCCGGCGCCCCTCCTCACCTTGCTAGGGCCGCCCCTCCTCACCTTGCTAGGGTCGCCCCTTCCTCACCTTGCAAGGGATGCCCCCCTCCTCTCCTTGCTTAGGGCTGGTGCCCCCTTCCTCTCCTAGCTAGGGCCGACGCCCCTTCCTAGCAATCCATTGGTGCCCGACAGCTTGAAGAAGAGGAAGAAGATTAGAAGGTGCCCCATCCTAGCGCATCCTTTTGTAGTCGGAGGTTTGGAAACTGAGAAGAGAAGAAGGGTGGTGTTGTCTTGGTAGATCATCACCCACATGACATCCAAGAAGAGGAGAGGAATATGGCAGAAGATTAAGAGGTCTTTAGCTACAAAGAAAAAGGTACAACTAGTTTTTTAATTCCGCTGCGTAATTAGTTAGTTTTCTTTGTATCATGTTTTTTGGAATACCAACACAAGAGACCAGCGATCTTGTACTTCGATCAAGGTGTGCTTTGATCATTCAAGAACTTGCTTGATTGATCAAAGACATGTCAGATTGAACATGTGGTTTGCTAGGAATACTTCTGTGTTTGTACAATTTTTGTACGGGGAAATTTAAATAGAACGGAATTCCAGCGCCTTCAAAATATTCTCATGGCGGGTCATTCAGTACATATTTTCTAATATATACCCATGTGTCAACCTGATATCTCATATCCATGACTTATGAGATTAAGTCATCAGTTGACCTACATGCTAGTCTCAACGCATTAATATTATCTTTGTATATTAATGTTTGATTAGGAATAGTTAAGAGTAGTGTTCAATATATCCATAATATCTCATTATCAATTCAATCAATTGATATGTTGTAGACTAGAACTTACTACCCTAGGATATTACTATACTTATTCATTCAGCACTGAATTGAAGTAATATAATAACCAGCTTTGCCTTTTATTAATAAGTGATATATGATACAAAAAGTGTCTTTGTCAATCATCTCATAATTGGTACTAGGGAAAATCATTTATGATGTAATGTAGAAAGTCTAACTAAATTCCGACACTCCCCCGCAGTGGTCATGTTGGAATATTGCTCTATTGATTACTCGATACCTCTAGGTAGTAGAGATAACCTAGGATATCCGATTAAAGGATGACCCTTTATCAGTTAGGGATCACAGTCATTCAATCCTAAATTATATAATAAACCTATTAACATAGAATAAGTAACAACCTATTAAGCCTAATTAGGTACTTTCGTGTAAGAGACTATCCTCCCTTTCAAGGCGATCTCTTAAAAGTCCCGTTACCCCCTATCACGAGGTCTTTGGACATATAATCTAGAGCATCCCTTCTATGGGGTGAGTGATATATACATCCAATTAACTAAACATGGAAATTAAATACAAACACATCACACATACATTTAATCAAATGGATACAAGGCATAAACATGTCATTAGAAGGGAAATTGGCAAATCCATAGAGTTGACATCAATTTCACACTACAATTACTCCCTTGATCCCAGAATAATTGAATCTACTCCATGACAAGGATAATTGAACCCAAAGGCATAAATATTACAAACTTCTAAACAATTCTAGAGAGAAGAGGGAAGGAAAACTTATCCAAGTGCGATGTAGGATCTTTAGATCCAATCGTTGTGTTCGAAGAAGATAGAGACGTTAGAAGTGGCCTTTGATCATAGAAGGAGGCAAAGAGCATGGATATTGACCTAGAGTCTCCCCAAGGGGAACCTTCTCCTCTTCCTCAAAGGGGGGAAGAACTCCCCTATTTAAAAGTAAGGCATGACCTAATGAGACACGGGTCATGTCACGGTCGTGCCAACTTGGCACGGCTGCATCTTGAGTACTTAGATCTAAGGGGGAATGGCCATGTCTCCTGGACACAGACGTGTCTTGATGTCTTGGAGTAGAGGAGGCATAACCATGCAGATCCACATGGCCACCTACCTAGTGTTGGTGTAACACCCATAGAGTACTTAGCAAGATTTTAGATATTTTTTTTATCATGAATAAAAATAGGCCTTATGTGTAAATTTGCAAAAATAATATAAATAGAACCAAAAAGAGATGACCAAGGTTTGAACCTTGGATCTCTTACTAGATACATGTATGTGTTAACCAATAGACCAAGAGAAGTTATTGTTAGAGAGAGAAGTGACAATATAGTTAAGAGTAAGAAAAGAGCTTCTTTCATTTAGAAGGAGAAGTTATTGTTAGAGAGAGAAGTGACAATATAGTTAAGAGTAAGAAAAGAGCTTCTTTCATTTAGAAGGAGAAGTTAGAGTAGCCTTCTTCCTCTCAAAAGAAAAGAGGATTCTTGCTTCCTCATTTCATTAAGGAGGAGTAAAAGAAAGAAGAAGGAAAAGTGCATTTTCCCTTCCTCCTCTCATGATGAATAAAAGGGGAAATTAAAGAAGAAAATTCATTTTCTCCCCTTCCTCCTCCCTCCTCCTCACCGTGACCAAGAGCCTCTCCCCACCTCCATTGCCGAAACCCAAACAAAGCAAGAAGCTCCTCTCTAGGAAGGTTCTACAATCAAAGATTTCTTCCCTAAGGAAATCAAACAAAAGGATGTAAGTATCCCCTCACCTGTCGTACAAGTCGCTTACGAAATTTCCGTGAGGTTAGAATGCTTAAAAAAATAAATAAATAAAAGAAAGAAACCTATGCTCATGGATCTCATTATGTTATGATATGAACTTAGTTAAAGATTTATGTTGGATGTTGTTTAAAGCATGATCTTCTTCTTTATATGTTTCGGCCATGAATGTTTTAGGGCCTTAAGAAGCGTAAAAATCTAATCTAACATGCTTATAGACTCCCTTATGATATGATGAGAACTTGGCTAGGTACTCATGTATATATGTTGCTTGGAAATTTTATTTTCCTTTATGTAAAGTTTCAGCCATGATAGATTCTAGGGTTTCAAGAATCTCAAAACCTAATTTAACTTGCTTATAGATTCCTTTGTGATATGATATGAACTTGACTAAATATCCATGTTTGTATATTGCTTAGAAATTTTAATTCCTTTATAGTAAAGGTTCGGCCATGATGGGTTTAGGGTTTCAAGAAGTTTAGAACCTAATCTAACATGCTTATAGACTCCCTTATGATATGATAAGAACTTGATTAGGTATTCATGTTTGTATATTGCTTGGAAATTTTATTTTCCTTTATGAAAAGGTTCAGCCATGATGGATCTAGGGTTTCAAGAAGCATAGAACCTAATCTAACATGCTTATAGACTCCCTTATGATATGATAAGAACTTGATTAGGTATTCATGTTTGTATATTGCTTGGAAATTTTATTTTCCTTTATGAAAAGGTTCGGCCATGATGGATCTAGGGTTTCAAGAAGCTCAAAACCTAATTTAACTTGCTTATAGATTCCTTTATGATAGGAGATGAACTTGACTAAGTATTCATGCTTGTATGTTGCTTGGAAATTTTATTTTCCTTCATGTAAGGGTTCGGCCATGATGGAGCTAGGGTCCCAAGAAGCTTAGAACCTACTCTAACATGCTTATAGACTCCCTTATGATATGATAAGAACTTGGCTAGGTATTCATGGTTGTATGTTGCTTGGAATTTATTTTTCCTTTCCTTGAAGTTTCGGCCATGATAGGGTATGGAGTTCATGAAGTTTAAAACCTAATTTAACATGCTCATAGACTTCTTTATGATATGATATGAACTTGGCTAGGTATTCATGTTTGCATGTTGCTTAGAAGTTTATATTTTTTTTATGAAGTTTCGGCCATGATAAATTTTAGGGTTTCATGAAGCCTAAAACCTAATTTAACATACTCATAGACTTCTTTATGATATGACATGAACTTGGCTAGGTATTCATGTTTGTATGCTACTTAGAAGTTTATTTCCTTTCATGAACTTTCGGCCATGAATATATTCTAGGGTTCAAGGAAGTTTAAATTTAAACTTAGCAAGCTCATGGATTTCCCTTATGATATGATATGAAGTTAGCTTGGTATTCTTATGCTTGTATAAAACTTAGTTTCATGCTCTTAAAGGTTCGGCCACAACCAAGTTAAAAGGCCTAGGAAGCTTAGAACCTACTACCTATGCTCATGATATTCTTTATAGTTTATGACATGAAATTAATTTAAGGTTCACATGCTTATATGTTGTTGTAACCTAAAACTAAGCATGGTGACTTTCGGCCACCATATGAAATTAGGGTTAGAGACCCAATTATGACTTTTCTAGGTGTCTCACATACTAGGATATGAATTAGGAGATGCTAGTAAATGTTTTCCATGTATGATTATGTTTTCCTATGATGCTTTATATGCTTATTTAAGTATGCTCATGAACTATGCATGATGATGACTCTTATGATGTGTTTTATGCTTAAGTATGCATGCTTTATGATAAGACAAGTAACATGCCTATTTATGTATGTTTATGAACTATGCATGAAATGATTCTTATGATGACTATGTACCCAAGCATGTATGATTTCAAATATGTAGCATGCTCATTTACGTAAGCTTATGAACCAGGCATGATAATATTTTTATGATGGCTATGTGCCCAAGTATGTATGCCTTATGATATGATAAGAAAATGGTTAAGAGTTGCTTCCCTTAAGTTGGGATTAAGAGCACTCTTCATGTTAAGACAAGAGCATGACATTTATGATGATATGATATGACAGTTATGATGATATGATATGCATGACATGTATTTTACTTTGTATGTCTTGTACCAAGGGTGAGCTCCATAAGCGCCCCTAGGCCGACGGACTATGAACGGGTCTAGTAAAAAGGGATGGGCTCCTTAGTACGCCCCTAGGCCGACGGACTATGAACGGGTCTAGATCCCTAGTAGGTTCGGGGCTAGCTACCCTGTCCTAGGGATTGCGCGCATTTATGTATGTATGTGGTACAAGCCGGGCCCTCATGATGATGATATTATGTTTAAGAATTAAAAGATATGTTTAAAGACATCTTGCACTTGACATGACATATGTTTTAAAAAGACATTTTGCACAATGCACCCATTCATAATATGATATGTTTTTTTATGAATTATATGACATGAAGTTATGTCATACTCTTATGACTTATAGGACATGATGTTATGAGATGTTTTGTTTATGATTCATATGACTTGATGATATGTTATGCTTCTATGATTCACATCACATGATTCCTTTATTTATGATATGTTAGAGTATGATGTTTCTTAATAATATGATATGATAAGAGGCTATGTTCACATGATATAATGTTAGATGATTATGTCTCCATTGATTATATGCTTGTATGACTATGATATGAGATACGGTTTTTGTGAGTAGGAAAAGGATCTTACTGAGCCTGTGTGCTCATAGCTTACTTTCCTTGTACCACAGATAAAGGCAAGGAATGAATGATCTAAGGGAGCTGCAGGAGAGGCAAGCAGGTGTGTGTGGCAGTGGCTCGGCTAAGACAAATAAAGACCTGCTATGTTATTTTTGTTATGTCTGACATAAACCAAGTGTATTTATGTTACATTCCATTATAACTTCATGATATTTCCGCTGCTTTATGTTACTAGAAAGAAATTTTAAATATGCATGTGTATCCTGGAATAGTTAAGTAAGTAAGTAGCCCCGTCCCTTTAGTAGCAGGGAGGGCGGGCGTTACAGTTGGAACCCCAAGGTTGTTTTGGTGTGATCAACAAGTTAAGTTAGGTCCTGTGTGTTTCTAACCTTGTGTCTAACTGTGCAGGAGCTTAGGAGCACAGGTAGTCGAGCAGAAGACGCAGCTAGCGAGAAGGACAGCACGCGGTGCGTCCGAGGGATGAGGCGCTGCGGAAGAGTACACCGGCGAACGAGGACTAAAAGAATAGGCAACAAGAATAAAGGAAATGATAAGGGATATTCTAGGAGTTTTAGTTTCTTTGTAATGTTCTTAAATGTAAATGATCTACCAAATCCTTTTTCTCAATTGTACATCATTTGTAGAACGTTGTTGGTTCTCTCTTGCAATAGAGAACCGACCTAGGACTGAAATCCATACCTAGATTGATCAATTAGAAATGAATCTATGTTGTCCTTACACGGGCTTGCCTGTCACGAGCATCCCTCGGAAAATCAACATAAGAATCCATCACTCATCAACCCATCAAGATATAAAGATTAATGCATAAATCTATCCTACCCTCTTGGAATACCTAATTTCCCCTTCAAGATAATCCCTCAAACGTCCTTACACGGGCATGTTCCTGTCATGAAGGTCCCTCGGAAAATCGAATGAAGAATTACCTCTACAAGATCCACAAGATATCCAAACATTCAATCAAGCATGGTAATTAGGCACAATCACAACAATCCACACAAGATCAAATAAATACAAAACAGGACAAAATCATAAAAATGGGAAATTGGCATATCCACAACAGTTTTACATCAAGAATTCCTTATAAATACTCCCTCCATCCTAGAACAAGATATCTACTCCATAAATTGAAGAAAGAATCCGAAAGAAACAAAGATTACAAGAATTTCTAATCCCTCAAATCCAAGAAAGGAGAGAAAGAAAACTTATCTACGGAGAAGAATAGTCTTCGGATCCAATCCTTCGATCTTGGAGTCGAATCGGTGAAGATCTTCCCTTAGATCACCTAGAAATCCCCCCTAGAAATCGCCCAAATCTTCCTTTCTCCCAAAGGGGAGAAGATCCCCTTTCAAATCTTGAAGGAAGCCTTATATAGAAGAGGGGTTTGGGCGCCACACGACCCCGAGGCATGGCCGTGTGAGGTTCACACGGCCTGCTCCACTCTCTTCTCTGCCAACCTCACACGACCGTGTGAGGTACACGACCATGCCTTGCCTCTATCAACGCTCCCCTTGCACGGCCGTGTAGATCGACACGACCTTCACTGCCTTCACCTCTGGAAACCTGGCACGTCCGTGTGGTGCACACGGCCAACACTCTCCTGCTCTCAGGAAACCTCACACGGCTGTGTAGTGCACACGGCCGAGGCTTCTCCTGTCTTTGGAAAACTGACATGGTCGTGTGGTGTACACGACCCAAGCTTCCTTGGGCTTTAAAACTTGGCACGACCGTGTGAGGTTCACACGCCCATGCCATCTTCCTTCTCTGGTGCATCTACACGATCTCTCATCCTTACACGGCCTGGGCAACCCCCCATGGCAGGGCCATGTAGGGTTCAAGTGTCATGGCTTCCTCTATCACGTTGCTTGCAGATTTGGTCTCGAACACGCATCTTTCACCAGATTCAACTCCTACGTACAAAAAAATGCACAAAAACAGATCTCCGAACAAAGAGAGTAAATATGCTAAAAAAGTAAGCTGAAAGTACGAAAATTTATAGATCAAGCATGCTCAAAGTATGTGAATGTGCGTCAAAACATGCTAATAAGTGTATACAATCTACGCACATCAGTAATCATCAAGTTTGAATTCCTAATGTTTTCGGTGAGAGACAAGTAACCAGTGAAAGGCACTTACTTGCCACACACTTAGTTCATATTTCTCAATCAACCCAAGGTCTCAAAGGCGTGCTCAATCTCAAGAGAAGCTAGTAGTCATTTCCCCAGTAACCTAACTCAGTCTCAAAGGGGTGACTTGCTAGATTCCACTCACGAGAACTGTTTTTTATATCCTTTATTCACTTTTTTTTTCTTTGTTTTATTTTCTTCACAATTTTTTTTTCATAAGTATTTGCATTGTGCAAATTTTATTTCACAAATGTACTTTTAGCACAAATGTTGGGATATTTTGATTTTTCCAAATGAGCTTACATGAGTTGAGCCTCATCCAGTAACCAAAATGAAGTTTGAGAAATCACCATGGAAACCAAGTACTAAACAAACAAGATGAATCATAACTATTTCAATGATATCAACCATTCAAGCATCAAGTCAAAGTGTAGTGAAAATAAGATCCTTAAGGTCAAGACAAGACTAAAACTCATCTCCATAAGATACTTAGCTTATTTCATACTACCCAAGATAGAGAAAAGAGGTACATTAAGCATACTACTAACATCATTTCCAAGAATTTACCAAACTCTTCATCCTTCTCGAGCATTACAAGTCTTTAAGGAAAAGGGACTACTCTACTTTGTTGGTTAAGTGGAAGAGTCTCTTCAACCTTAGTGGTACTCTCCTCATCATCTTGAATCTGATTTGACATTGGAGGAGAGAGCTCTTCTTCGGTTTGCACCCCTTTTGGAGCAGTCACTTGGGGATCTCCCAAGGTCCATTCACTCCTAAGTTCGATTCTATTACAATGCTCCATAGGATTAACATCAGGTTTACCAAGTAGTTGTCCTGGTGCTCTAGAAGATGAGGAAGCTAATTGGGCAATCTGACTATCCTGGATCTTTTGATGTCTTTCAGAATTATCCATTCTCTGAGTAAGCTTCAAAATGTCCTGCTTCATTTCATTCTGATTAGAGATAATTTCTTCAAACATCTTCTCGATTTTAGACATAGAAAAGCCTTGAGAAGATTGTTGTTGAAAATTCTGCTGCCTAGACTGAAAATTAGGTCTTGCCCCCATAGATGGTCCTTGATCTTGATTATTTCTATAGGAAAAATTAGGATGACTTTTCCACCTAGGGTTGTATGTATTTGAGTATGAGTTGTTCTGCCTTTGATTAAGACCCATGATGGCATCACATTTCTCTAATTGATTGATTTGTGAAGAAATAACTCCCAAAGGACATGAGTCATTAGAATGTCCAGAGCTTCTGCATACTTCACAAGATAAAACTATGGCATTGACTGTACTTGAAGGAGCTCCCATGTTTTCAAATTTCTTTGTAAGAGCATCCAGTTTTGTAGCCAATAGAGTAACTGCATCAACATTAAACTTCCCTGATGCTTTTGTTGGGTTTGCACAGGAATAGCCACCACTTCTTTCATTCGGCCATTAATAATGGTCAATCAACGAAGCATGGTACTTAGGTCCAAACACAACAATCCACACAAGATCAAATGGATACAAACAGGGCAAAATCATAGAAATAGGAATTTGGTAAATCCATAAGAGTTTTACATCAAATCTCCATTACAATTATTCCCTCCATCCTAGAACAAGAGATCTACTCCATAAATTGAGGTAAGAAATCCAAAGAGAAGAAGATTACAAACATTCTTGATCCCAAATCCAAGAAAAGAAAGAAAGAAAGCTTATCTACGATGAAGAACTTCTTCAGATCCAATCCTCGATTCCAGAGTCGATGCCTTGAAGATCTCCCCTTGAATCGGTGCAAAATCCCTCCAAGATGGAGAAGAATTGCCCAAATCTTGCTCTCTCACAAAGGAGAGAAGATCCCTTTCAAATCTTGAAGAAGGCCTTATATAGAAGGGGGATTTGGGCGCCACACGCCCCGCAGACACGACAGTGTGAAGCTCACACGGCCTGGCTCACTCCCCTCACTGCCTATCTCACACGGCCATGTGGTGTACATGGCCGGGCATGCATCTGCCACTGCTCCCCTTGCACGGCCTTGTAGATATACACGGCCCACACTGCCTCCAGCTCTGGAGCTCCTGGACGACCGTGTGGTGCACACGGCCAAGGCATTCTTGGGCTCTGGAAATGCTGCACGGCCGTGTAGATCTACACGGCCGTGTACAACTTTAGTTCTGGATGGCTTGTAAGGTCATGTGGTGCACACGGCCATGAACCTTCTTGGCTTCAAACCTAACACGGTCGTGTGATGCTCACAGGACCATGGCTTCTTCCTTCTCTACTGCAGCCACATGGGTGGTGATCACCACACGGCCTGGGCAACCCCCTTGTCATGGCTGTGTGTCACACAGGGCTTGTGCCTTCCTTCTTCGTTCAAGCGTCAAATCTTCTGCAAAATCGACTTCTGCACACAGAAAATGCCCAAAAAGAATATCTCCGAACAAAAAGAGTAAATATGCTGAAAGGAAAGATGGAAGTATGAAAATGCATAGATAAATCATGCTCAAAGTACGTGAATGTGTGCCAAAATATGCTAAACAAGTGTATACAATCTACGCACATCACACCCCCAAACTTAAACCTTTGCTTGTCCTCAAGCAAAATGTCGCAATCTAAATTCATATGTTTTACAATGCTCTCATATCCCTAATGCATTCTCCTAACTCTATCAAAAAGTTTCATTAACAAGTATGATCATGGAAACAAGTTAAGTATGACTCAAGCATAAGTCTCTTGTGCACAGTGCAAGGTAACTCAAAACTCTTCAAGTTTCAATCTATGTCCAAGTTAAGTCGTCATCAAATTTGAATTCCTAATGTTTTCGGTGATAGACAAGTAGCCAGTGATAGGCACTTACTTGCCACACACTTTGTTCATATTTCTCAATCAACCCAAGGTCTCAAAGGCGTGCTTAATCCCAAGAGAAGCTAAGCAGTCATTTCCCCAGAAACCTATCTCGATCTCAAAGGGGTGACTTGCTAGGTTCTACTCACGACAACTATTTTTTTTATATCCGTTATTCACTTCTTTTTTTTCATAAGCATTTGCATTGTGCAAAACTTATTCACAAATGTACTTTTAGCACAATTGTTGGGATATTTTGATTTTTCCAAATGAGCTTACATGATTTGAGCCTCATCCAGTAAACAAAATGAAGTTTGAGAAATCACCATGGAAACCAAGTACTAAACAAACAAGATGAATTATGACTATTTCAATGATATCAACCATTCAAGCATCAAGTAGAAGTGAAGTGAAGATAAGATTCTTAAGGTCAAGCCAAAAATAAAACTCATCTCCATAAAATGCTTAGCTTATTTCATGCTACTTAAGATAGAGAAAAGAGGTTCATTAAGCATACTACTAGCATCACTTAAAACATCATGAATCTAGATAATGAACATGCTAACATTTTAACATGAAGATAAGAAAGCATATAAGTGAAGTTTTGATGTTCTCAAGATGTATGCCACAAAAATTTCAAAAGATAGTCAAATGACTATCAAAAACAAGCAATCAAAGTAAGAACAAACACAAAGAAAAACTAAACATGCAAAAAACTTTTCAACAAACACAAAGAAAATCAGGTTATTGACACCCCCCCCTAGACTTAAACTTTTCATCGTCCCGATGAAATCAAAATGATGGAGGAGGTGGAGGTGGACGAGGGAAAGGAGGCCTAGGCTTACGAGGTTGGACAATGGAAAAACTAGGTGTTTTATTCCTAATGATTCTTCAACTCCTTTCTTACTTCTCCAATACTTCCATGCCCATGAAAAAAAAATCATGGCCAGCTCATGGAAGTGAATTTTAACCTGAAAACAAAGAAAAAATAAAGTAAAAACACTACAATGAAAAAATAGAAACATGAAATGGAACTAACTAAAAGAACCCTTGGGTTGCCTCCCAAGAAGCGTTTGTTTAAGGTCTTTAGCTCGACCAATCTTGATCACTCTTCTCTTTTTCTTCCCCTTAGAGGGCAGACATATTTTTCATTTTTTTTGGGAGGCCTTCTCCCAACATCTTCCACCATAATATTCTCTTCATTTGGTGGCCTCCCATGAGGATGGAAGTTCCATTCCTCAAGTTTATAAATGTTTGCCCTACTACAAGCATTCAAAAGAGAAGAAACTGTTGGTGCGGGTAGCACTAACGGTCTAACCTAGGTTTTGATGAATGGCAAATAGGTTAAGTTAGTTTTGTTGTTGTCTGACACTTTGATCAAGTGTGCAGGAAAAGTCCAGACAGGTCGACGGGCTGACCGGATGTCTGGCACGAAGTCCAGCTAGGTCGACGGGCTGACCGGATAGCTGGCGAGAAGTCCAAACGGGTCGACGGGCTGACCGGACGCTTGGCGAGAAGTCCAGCTAGGTCGACGGGCTGACCGGATAGCTGGCGAGAAGTCCAAGCGGGTCGACGGGCTGACCGGACGCTTGGCGAGAAGTCCAGACGGGTCGACGGGCTGACCGGACGTCTGGCAGGTAAGTCACTGGAGGGGAGTGACTGTGAGGACGCGTTCCCGGGAAGGGGACATTAGGCGTCGATCCGGCTTAGATCCATTTCGGATGTCTAAGTCGAGATCGTGACTAGATTCCGGTCTCGGAAAGACGGAATCTAAGTCATACTCTCTTTATCTATCTGTTGAACTTTAACTGTGCTAACCATTTGTTTTACAGGATATATATTTGCCTCGGACTAACCTTGTTTTGCAGGAAAAGGGAGTCTTTCTGGAACAAGGTGGTCCGGGCGCCCGGAGGTCCGGGCGCCCGGAAGGCAAATTTTATCCAGACACCTCGTCGCTACGTGGAGCATCTTGATTTGAGCAGTCACGTCACACTCCAGGCGCCCGGAAGGGATCCAGGCGCCCGGAACAGCATATAAAAGAAGCCCCAGACAGGAGCTTCAGAATCAACTTTGACTGAGAACTCTTCTGCTGATCTTGCTGCTCGACGTTCAAGTGCGACGTCAACGACGCTCCGACAAAAGTGCTCTTCCGGTTTTTGTTTAATTTTTTCTTTGTTGGTATTGCTTTATTATTACTAGCATCTCCTGTACTTTTTCTGTAATCATATTTCGATCTGCTAGTGATTGCCCAACGAAAGTGGTCAAGGACCACGGGCCTTCGAGTAGGAGTCGTCACAGGCTCCGAACGAAGTAAAAATATTTGTGTCTACTTTATCTTTTTCCGCTGCGCTTAAACTCTTGTGTTTTCGAATCGATATTCACCCCCCCCCTCTATCGAATCTAATGGTCCTACAAGTGGTATCAGAGCAGGTACCGCTCTGATTTGGTGCAACCACCAATCAGACAGGGGTGAATTTTTTTTAATTAATTTTAAAACTGGTGTTTCGATAACTTAATATTTAACTAATCAATTTAAATTAGTGCAACACGAATCTAGTTTTTTTTTATCTTTTTTCTTCCCGCACTACTAATCCAAGACCAAGTCTTGGGATATTTTTTTTCTTGGTTATTTATCTGTGCACAGAATGTCCCAACAAGAAGGATTCAGCACAGTGCGACCTCCACTCTTCAACGGGGACGACTTCCCTTACTGGAAGAAGCGCATGGAGGTCTACCTCAAGACAGACTTCGACCAGTGGATGAGCATTACGAAACCTTACAAAATTCCAGTGGACAACGCCGGGAATCTAGTGGATCCTGAAGAGTGGACAGCAGATCTCAAGAAAAAAGCATCAACAGAAAATAAAGCGATCAACACTCTACAGTGCGGATTGACAAGAGAAGAACTGAACCGAGTCGGTCCACACAAAAACGCTAAAGAACTATGGGACAAGCTGATCGAACTGCACGAGGGAACAAGCGATGCTAAGGTAACAAAACGAGACCTGCTTCTAAATAAAATTTTTAATATAAAAATGCAGGAAGGAGAAACAGCAAATCAACTACACGCGAGGATCAAGGACATCCTCAACGGGCTTCATGCAATAGGCCATCAAATGGAGAACAGAGACTTAATAAGGTACGCTCTAAACGCTTTTCCACGTAATAGTTTGTGGGCATCAATAGTGGATGCCTACAAAATTTCTAAGAATCTTTCTAAATTAAAATTGGATGAGCTTTTCTGTGAATTAGAATTGCACGAACAAACTAATGCTGGAGCCGAGAAAGGTATAGCACTATTTGCAGGTTCCTCCAAAGAAAAGAAAGGCAAGCCTGAACTTGAAGAAGACTCCGACCAAGACTCCGAAAACGAAGAACATCTGGTGAACTTGGTAAGAAAAATGTTCACCAGGAAAAAGAGGAGCTTCAGCAAAAAGGATCTTCAAAAGATCAGCTCTCCTTCAGAACAAAAGAACGTGACTTGCTACGGTTGCAACAAAAAGGGACATTACAAGAACGAATGTCCAAAACTAAAGTTCGACAAACCAAAGCCAACCAAAAAGAAGGCACTCAAAGCAACGTGGGACGACTCCTCGGATGAATTGGAGGAAGAAGAGCAGAAAGATCAAAGCCACCTCGCACTGATGGCCCACGAAGCCGAAACAGATAACGAGTCGGAAGATGACGACGGGTCTGAACCCGAAACAAGCCACGAGTCCGTACTCGTTTCCGAAGGCTCGAATGAGGTATACTTAAATTTAAACAAAAAAATTTTTAGAATTATTTCCTGTCTAAATAGTAAATTAACTAAATTAGAAAATGAAAACAAATCACTTCTTGAGGAAAATCAAAAACTCAAGGAACAATTAAAGAATTCAAATCCAACTCAAAATCTAACACTTGAGGAGGAGAATTTATCATTAAAAAATGAAATAAACAACTTAAAAGAGATGTTAGAAAAATTTACAACAAGATCAAAAAATTTAGATTTAATCCTAAATAATCAAAAAGCATGTTATAATAAAACCGGACTAGGATATAAGTCGAATTCAAATAAAACCTTCAAATCATTAATAACCCAATACAAGTCAACCAATCTAGCTTGAGTCCCGAAAGCGTGTCTGACCACGCAAGTAGGACTTAATCAATATTATATACCTAAAGAAAAAATACATTATATAAAATTAAATAAACCAAATCAAAATCCAAAATACAAACCTAAATCAAATTCAAAATCTAAACAGTTTAAAAAACAATAAAATTATCACCAAGTTAACTATAACTATAAAAAGAATCGACACAAGCCTAAAATCAAAACTTAAATTAATGGCCAATAATTCAGGAGGAGGCTCCAGAATAGCTGGCACCTCCAAAACTAACTTACCCGATAGGGTAACCCAAAATTTACCAACCCGGCAGGGTAATTAGGATTAGTTAAAAAGAGACCAAGTTTAACTTGAAACATGGTACTGGTGAAATTTTTGGATGATAGTACGTTAGGGAAACTTGGGCATCGCATGTCTAGAAAGATATGGTTTCGATCTGGTGCATTTGGCCAAGTGGAACTGGCCGAAGCTACCCTTAAACGAATCCTAACCAGTTAGACCAAGATGTAGTACTAAGTTCCGTGAATAGGACTATTCGGAAAACCTCGAAAGGTTGGTTACTTCTAATGATGTCCTTGTGACTCACCAAGCTTAGAAGTTTATTCGAAGAATGCCTATTTGTGGAAACCAAAGCTAAGTCTGAATCTAACACAAGTTAAACCAAAACTCTGTAATCAAACCAATTTCATCTCACAAAATCATAGGATTCCTTGATTGATAATATAGATCGGGTGAGATCAATAAGGCTTAAAAATTAATTTCAAAATTTTAATTTTAATACTAAAATTAATTTCAAAATTTTAATTTTAAAACTTAAAAATTAATTTCAAAATTTCAATTTTAAAACTTAAATTAATTTCAAAATTTTAATTTTAAAACTTAAAAATTAATTTCAAAATTTCAATTTTAAAACTTAAATTAATTTCAAAATTTTAATTTTAAAATTTAAAAATTAATTTCAAAATTTCAATTTTAAAACTTGAATTAATTTCAAAATTTCAATTTTAAAACATGAATTAATTTCAAAATTTTAATTTTAAAACTTAAAAATTAATTTCAAAATTTCAATTTTAAAACTTGAATTAATTTCAAAATTTTAATTTTAAAACTTAAAAATTAATTTCAAAATTTCAATTTTAAAACTTAAATTAATTTCAAAATTTTAATTTTAAAACTTAAAAATTAATTTCAAAATTTCAATTTTAAAACTTAAATTAATTTCAAAATTTTAATTTTAAAACTTAAAAATTAATTTCAAAATTTTAATTTTAAACCTTAAAAATTAATTTCAAATTTTCAATTTTAAAACTTAAATTAATTTCAAAATTTTAATTTTAAAACTTAAAAATTAATTTCAAAATTTCAATTTTAAAACTAAAATTAATTTCAAAATTTTTAATTTTAACTTAAAAATTAATTTCAAAATTTTAATTTTAACTTAAAAAAAATTTCAAAATTTTAATTATAACTTAAAAATTAATTTCAAATCTTTAATTTTAACTTAAAAAATTAATTTCAAAATTTTAATTTTAACTTAAAAATTAATTTCAACTTAAAAATTAATTTCAATTTTAACTTAAAAAAAAAATTTCAAAATTTTAATTTTAACTTAAAAATTAATTTCAAATATTTAATTTTAACTTAAAAATTAATTTCAAAATTTTAATTTTAACTTAAAAAAAAATTTTCAAAATTTTTATTTTAACTTAAAAAATTAATTTCAAAATTTTAATTTTAACTTAAAAATTAATTTCAACTTAAAAATTAATTTCAAAACTTTAATTTTAACTTAAAAAATTAATTTCAAAATTTTAATTTTAACTTAAAAATTAATTTCAAAATTTTTAATTTTAACTTAAAAATAATAATAATAATTAATTTTAAATTTTTAATTTTAACTTAAAAATTAATTTCAAGATTTTAATTTTAAAAATTATTTTCACAATTTTAATTCTAAAACTAAATTTTAATTTCGAAATTTTATTTTTAAACTTAATTTCAACCTTTAAACTTAACTTCAAACATAATTTAAAAAAAAAAAAAAAAAGTCAAAAACCAGGGGCGGGCGCCCCTGGTATTCACCTCCGGGGCGCCCGGAAGGGATCCGGGCGCCCCGCCCTAGCAACCCAGGGCTCCCAGAAGGGATCCGGGCGCCCGGAATCCCCTATAAATAAGGGGCAGCAGGCGCCCCCAACCTTTGCCCCATCAATTCTCACTTTTGCCAAGGTTCACTTTGAACCTCAATGCGAAAGTACTCTAAATCAAAATTTTCTTGCGGTGAAGACGCTGTTGCGATTCAACCGAGGTCGTCAAATCTATATTTTTCGATGGCTCCTCGCTAAAAAATTCTTCCCCTCTCTAAAATTTTATTCTTTTTATCTTCTCAATTTTCTTAGAATATTCTTTTATTTATATACAGTAGGAAACGAACTAATACTGGTGCTGGACCCTCCAATGCTAGTACAGACCCTAGGTTTCCCACAGACGAACTTAGGATTAAGTTTGAGTCCACCATTTATAAGGCCATTAGGACTACCTGCATAGATAGATCGTTCTTTCTAAGGTCATGTCCCTCTGCTTTAGAGGTTATAGGCCACTATAACTTAACGAACCTTGTCGAATGTACCAGTCCTATAAACATAAGTCTGTGTGCCGAATTTTGCAATAACCTAGTAAAAGTAGACGATTTCACCTATACCACTAGGGCAGCAGGCACTGATATCGTATTTTCCCCTACGACTATCCGAGAGTTTTTAGAGTTGCGTCCATCTACTTGCTCCTTTTTGTGCTATCCTCCGAGAGATCTACCGTTCGAAGATCCCTACTCACATATTACTCTCGATACGATTTATTCGTATTTTTTCGGGGGAGAGAGAGATCCCACTGTGACACAGTTTAGGTCAGTAGAACTTCGAGTCCAGGACTACGCTCTTTATAGGGTTGTAGTCCTTTGCATTTTACCACTGACTACTCGGGACATCGCTGTGATGCGCCCATTCCATTCGTTCTTACTTTATGCCCTGATTCATAGGTTAGACATTGACATTAGCCTACACATCTTCTCCACCATCATCTATTCAGCTGGATTTGTGACTGACAGTCGAGTCCATATACCATTTGGTCACATTCTGACAGCCTATATGTCCTCGTTGCACATTGATGTCACTAGGGGAGACGTTGCCCATATGACCGAGTTCGATGTTATAGCCGCTCGAAACTTTTCCCTAGCCGGTATCCACATAGATAGAGATGACGGGACTATGTCTTGGTGGAGGGGGGCACAACACCAGCCCGATCCAGACGCACAGGTGGACGAGTTCATGCTCGCACTATTTCCAGAGGAAGCCGCACCGGCTCCACCACCACCCCCAGCTCGAGCACCACGACACGCTCCCCGCACTCTAGCCGACCGTATGACCGGACTAGAGAGAGCTATGGCGAGTCTCCAGCAGGAGAACTCTAATTTTCATCGGGACATGCGGCGAGAGGTTGCCGAGTTACGAGTTGCCGGAGTCACCCGACACACTGAGCTGATGGCACTTCTTCGATCCTTGGGATCTGGACCACCCCCTTCATCATCTCAGTAGCCTTAGTGATGACCTACTTCTGTAGCTACACTACTTGTAAAATATTTTGGATTTATCTAGTGACATTTCAAACTTACATTGAATATGTTCTATCTTAATAGGCTAGGATCTTTCAAAAATACTTTCAAAAATGATTTTACCAACTTATACGCTAAACTTGTTTGTTTTCAAACTTTCCATTTTTTAGACTTTCGAAAACAGTTTTGGCCTTAGACTAGTTTTACATCCTTAGAAAGCATGTACCCATAGGACTAGTTTTTTGAGCATCTCACCAACACCTTAGGTTTACCTTGCTTGTGTTTGATAAACATAGAAAGGGGTGAGACGCATAGGCCAAATGTCTGGACTTAAGATGCTTATTTCAGTGCATCAACATAAGTCTGGACGTTAAATACAATTCAGATATTAATCAGATTAAAGTTCATCAGTCAAGTCAAACACTGACTGGTTGTAATTAACTTAATCTGACTAACCAAGTGAAAGCTACTATCTTCTGATAGTTAGTTAGTACCTAATTGGTTAGACAGCTGGTTAAAGTTATGTCAGGTTCAGGGGGAGGAATTAATTAAAAATTTTCCTTTATATAAAATATTTTAAATTTTGTTTGAAAAATGTTTTCTTAAAAATTTCTTAAACCTACTTTTGAAAACTAACTCTTATAAAACTAAGCTGTTTCTAAGAATTAGGTGTTACATCTTATTGAAAATTGATTTTGAAAATTAGATTTAACTTAGTTTTGAAAATTGTGGAAATTAGATTTTCCAAAACTTAAGTTTACAAACTAAGCTTCTCAAAATCTTTTTCCTTAATTTTGAAAATCAAAGTTCAATAATCAATCTTCAAAATCAACTTGCTTAAAATTGTAAAATTTTTTAAATCAACTCAAAATTGTTTGTTTTAAATCACAAACTTTTTATCCTTATTACTTAGTCTTTGAAAACTCAACTTTTCAAGTATTTTAAACCATGGTTTTGAAACTAGTACTTTTGAACTTTAAAAGTTTGATTTTTTTTATTTTACTTTATCAAAGTTAGTTCTCCCAAACTCCTTTGAAAACTAAAAGTAAAGTTCAAAATCAATATTTGCAAACTGAAATTTGATTTGCAAAACTCAGTGTTGAAAATTATGAAAGTTAGATTTTTCAAACTTAAATCATTGTCAAAACTTAAGTTTTAAATTAAATCGTTTACAAACTTAGTGTTGAAAAATAAATCAGTTTTTGGAAAAATAAATTTTTCAAACTTAGTTTTGGAATTTTGGTGTTTGAAAACTTATGTTTGTAAATGAAACTATCTAAACTTAGCTAGCTTTCTAAAAGCTAAAAGCTAATGCTTTAAACAAATTTTCAAAAGTTTAAATTCCCCCAGATTATCTTGACATTTCAAAAAATCTATGCTTATTTTTTTACAATAACTCTACACTATGACTGTTTACCCTTGTTTTTTTTTATGAATGCCAAAGGGGGAGGAGGGTTAGGTGGTTAAGTTAGCTAAACCAATTTGAAAATACAAACTAACTTTAAAACCACATAAATACATATTGCTTCTTGCATATGTTTTCACTAACTTAACCAAGTTGTCATTCCATCAAAAAGGGGGAGATTGTTGGTGCGGGTAGCACTAACGGTCTAACCCAGGTTTTGATGAATGACAAATAGGTTAAATTAGTTTTGTTGTTGTCTGACACTTTGATCAAGTGTGCAGGAAAAGTCCAGATAGGTCGACGGGCTGACCGGATGTTTGGCACGAAGTCCAGCTAGGTCGACGGGCTGACCGGATAGCTGGCGAGAAGTCCAAACGGGTCGACGGGCTGACCGGACGCTTGGCGAGAAGTCCAGCTAGGTCGACGGGCTGACCGGATAGCTGGCGAGAAGTCCAAGCGGGTCGACGGGCTGACCGGACGCTTGGCGAGAAGTCCAGATGGGTCGACGGGCTGACCGGACGTAGTAAGGTAAGTCACTGGAGGGGAGTGACTGTGAGGACGCGTTCCCGGGAAGGGGACATTAGGCGTCGATCCGGCTTAGATCCATTTCGGATGTCTAAGTCAAGATCGTGACTAGATTCCGGTCTTGGAAAGACGGAATCTAAGTCATACTCTCTTTATCTATCTGTTGAACTTTAACTGTGCTAACCATTTGTTTTACAGGATATATATTTGCCTCGGACTAACCTTGTTTTGCAGGAAAAAGGAGTCTTTCTGGAACAAGGTGGTCCGGGCGCTCGGAGGGGATCCGGGCGCCCGGAGGTCCGGGCGCCCGGAAGGGATCCGGGCGCCCGGAAGGCGAATTTTATCCAGACACCTCGTCGCTACGTGGAGCATCTTGATTTGAGCAGTCACGTCACACTCCAGGCGCCCGGAAGGGATCCAAGCGCCCGGAACAGCATATAAAAGAAGCCCCAGACAGGAGCTTCAGAATCAACTTTGACTGAGAACTCTTCTGCTGATCTTGCTGCTCGACGTTCAAGTGCGACGTCAACGACGCTCCGACAAAAGTGCTCTTCCGGTTTTTGTTTAATTTTTTCTTTGTCGGTATTGCTTTATTATTACTAGCATCTCCTGTACTTTTTCTATAATCATATTTCGATCTGCTAGTGATTGCCCAACGAAAGTGGTCAAGGACCACGGGCCTTCGAGTAGTAGTCGTCACAGGCTCCGAACGAAGTAAAAATATTTGTGTCTACTTTATCTTTTTCCGCTGCGCTTAAACTCTTGTGTTTTCGAATCGATATTCACCCCCCCCCCCTCTATCGAATCTAACGGTCCTACAGAAACATGGTTAGAGGCATTAGATAACTCATATTCTAACCATTCCTTACCAATTACCAAAGAAAGTTTATGATTTTTAACATCTATAATAGCTCCCGCTGTAGCAAGGAATGGTCTTCCCAATATGATAGGGATTTTTGGATCCTCCTCCATGTCTAACACAACATAGTCTATGGGAATTATACTCCCACCTACTTCTACTAGCACATCTTCTACGATACTCATAGGGTACCTGCAGGAATGATCAGTAAGTTGCAGTGTCATAGTAGTAAGTTTAAAGTTTTTGAGACCTAATTTATTACAAATAGAATAAGGAATGAGGCTAACACTTACCCCCAAATCACAAAAATCTCTCTCAATAAATACAGTTCCTATATTGCAAGGAATATAGAAGCTTCCTGGATCCTTCAACTTTGGGGAAATACTCTTCTCAAAAAGAGCACTGCATTCCTCTGTAAGTGTTATGGTCTCTATATCTCCTCTTCTTCTCTTGCTTGACATGATGTCCTTCAAGAATTTGGCAAACTTGGGCATTTGTAAGATAGCATCAATAAGAGGCACTTCAACCCATATCTCTTTAACTTTCTTGAATATCTTGTGGATCTTGTAGAGATTGTTTGTCATTCGATTTTCCAAGGGACGTTCATGATAGGTGTTGGAATGTATACTAAAAGCCTAGTTTTTTGTATTAACATTTACTTAGAAATAAGAATCATATTGGTCAAATATCTATATTTATAAGTTAAGTGTAGTTGTTCGATTAATTTATATTGTAGATAACATGGTGTGTGGTGTCACACATAGAACATCATGTTATCAATTCCTTAGAAATTATAAATCGTAGCTCACGACTGAGATAGAAAGGAACAAACCATTGGAATAGTCATAGTGTAATTAGGTATTAGTTTATCTTGACTGATAAATTACACTAGTACACTCTGAGTGTATTGAGTAGGACCATTTAAGGTAAGTTCTTTTTATATTGACTTAATAAAAGAACAAGACCTTAGTTATTATGAAAGTGTGTGCTCTTAATCCTAATATAATAACAAGCACATATATTTAATATTGATTTCTCTGACTTATCAAAGGGTGAGATTTAGCTTGATAAATCAATAGGCCCGATAAGTTATGAAATGATATTACTTATAGTGTGTGTTGTTCATTATAGAAGGAAACTGTGTCCTAGTAATCTAGGTTGATAATGTCCTCAAGAGGAGCTCATAAGGATTGTCATGTTAAACTCTGCTGGTGGGCTTAGTCCGACACAACAATAAGGTTGGGTGGTACTACTCTTGGACTAAGATATTAATTAAAATGAGTTGTCAGTAACTCAATTAATTAGTGGACATCCGACATCTTAAACACAGGGAGATTAACACACTCATGATAAGAAGGAGCCCAAAATATAATTTGGGATTGGTGCGGTAGTTCAATAATAATTCTTTAGTGGAATGAATTATTATTGATGAAATTAAGTTGAGTGTCTGGAGCAAACACAGGAAGCTTAATTTCATCGGGAGACCAAAACCAATTCCTACTCTCGGTCCCTATCGTAGCCTCTTATGTATAAATTGTGATACCCACCTATACCCACTTTCCTGCCCAACCTTAGGTGGCTGGACAAGCAAGCTTGGAGTCCAAGCTTGGGCCGTCCAAGCCAAAGGTTGAGCCAAGTCAAGGTGGCCGACCCTAGCTTGGAGTCCAAGCTTGGTGTGGTCGGCCATGTAAAGAATAAAAGGGATTTTATTTAAAATCTTTCCATATGTGGAAGCCATAATTTTAAAAGAGAGTTTTAAAAATTATAAATCTTTCCTTTTATAACTTTCTACAAAAGATTAAGTGAAAGTTTTGATATTTTAACTTATTTGTAGTTAAAAGGAAGATTTTAATTATTGATAAAACTATCCTTTTATGAAACCATCCTTATGATTTTAAAAGAGAGTTTTAAAATTAAATCTTTCCTTTTATAGTTTCTACAAAAGATTAAGAAAAGATTTGATATCTTTCCTTATTTGTAGATTGAAAGGAAGATTTTAATTTTAGAGAAAACTTTCCTTTTTGTAAATCATCCACATGTTTTAATAGAGAGATTTTAATTTAGAAATGTTTCCTTTTATAACCAACCATGAAGGGAAAAATTATTAGAGAAATTTTTATTTTAAAAATTTCCGGAAGCAAATAAGGAAGTTTAATTTTGTGTACAAAATTTTCCTTATTTGGAGCTCTTGAAGGTGTCAGCCATATAAAGGGTTAAAGGAAATTTTAATTAAAATTTCCTTATTAACTAAAGACAAAGAATATAAGAGATTTTTAATAATAATTAAATTCCCTTATTTGTCAAGACCAAGGAATATAAAAGAGGGGGTAGAGGTGCCTTCACCTTACAACAACTCTATTCTATTTTTCTCCCTCTCTTTCTTGGTGGTGGCCGGCCCTAGTCCTTGCTCTTCTCCTTTTCTCTTCCTCCTTGGTAGCCGGCGACATCAACCAAGAGGAGTCCTTGGTGGCCGGTTCTAGCTAGGAGAAGAAGGAGAGAAAGGAGGCTTTGCTCTTACATCCCTTGGAGCTTGAAGGTTGGTAGCTGAATCTTACAAGAAGGAAGGTGTTGGTGGTTCTCATCTCGGTAGATCGTTGCCCACACAACGTACGAGATAAGAAGAGGAATACGGTAAAAGATCAAAAGGTTATTGCTTACAAGAAAGATATAACTAGTAATTATTTTTCGCATCATACTAGTTTTTCTTTGTATGAATTCCACACACAAGAGGCTAGAAATTCTAGATGTTCGGATTTGTTTCGAATTTGTGTTTCTTTAATTTTTTTGATCTTGTGATTCGATTGTTCCTTTTGGTTAAACCTAGAGTTATATAAGGAAATTAAATATTAAATTTCGTTAAGAGGCTTTGTCGAGGCAGTGGTGGATGTTCCCATACCTAAGAAGGCCAAGTGCCTCGCCATGTTTGACCTGGGAGGTGATTTTTGAAATAAATATTTAATTAAATTTGTAATCTAGGTGGATTTGGATCTATAATGTTAAGTATCGTTTGTGATCCAAGTCTAAACCTCTAAGAACAGATAAGTTAAATTTGGAATCAATAATGTTAAGTTCTGTTGCGATTGCGAATTTAATTTCTAAAGAACACAATAGGTTGTTAGGAAAGGTTCGACACTTGTACAAAATGTTTGTAAAGTGGAACCAGTACGATCTTCCTAGGACCAACCAACAGTTGATATCAGACCTAGGGTTTGCCTCTGTGTGTTTGGTTTTTAGTTTAATTATGCACATGTCATACATAATTTAGGCAGGATAATAGTAGGATGTGCTAACTTTGTGGTTGCAGACTCCAACTATTATGGCTTATAGATATTGTGTGTGATTGGACCCTTAGACATGCCAAGGGCATTTTATTATGTGTGCATGATTGTAATATTAAATACAACAGGAGCTGTATTAATTATTAGGATTTTACATTTTTGTTTCGATCAAGATTACATGTACATTCCTTTGTGGAATATCGATATATGTAAAATTCTATTTTTGTCACGGATCGTATCCTTGCGAGGCGTGGTACTATTTGTGGACCAAAGGCACAGCGGAAAAGGAAGCAAGATAGATGCAGCGACTAGACACGATTGCGGTGGCTAAAGATGGCAGCAGCTAGGGTTGACAGCACACAGAGGACAGTGATGGAAAGGGCCATAATAGTTGGAAAATTAATTTCTATATTTATTGCTTTTATTTACTGTGATGTGTGTGTGCATGTGATGTGTACTTACTAGGTTAAAATTCGTCACCTTAAATAACTAAGTGGGAGAGGGATTAGTAGATAAATTCAACGGTCTCCATTACTGGTGTGTAAGTGATGCGATAAACTTACGTGTTGGCTCTGAGTGCCTCCCTCCCCATCGGATGAGTTTGTTTACAGATCACTAGATCAAACTTCCTTTATGCATGGTTATAGGAAATTGATTAGGAGCGTGTGATTTTCCCCATCGGAAGGGCATAATCTTATTTAATGGACTAAGTATCGAATAATGGTATACACTTAGGCGCATTTAATAGTTTCCTCCCCATTGGAGTCACTGCTATTATTTGTGTGATCGAAGAAAAACTAACTATTAATTTGTCATAAAGAAAGGTTGACAAGATAATAAAATTAAAACCTCCTCTTACAAATGTATGATTTTGTATACGTCCACACTATCGTGGCATACAAAATTCACAGTGTTTGAGGTAATTTTATTTGTTAGGTTGACAAGATAATAAAATTAATGGGTAAAACCCCTCTTACAAATGTTTGGATTTGTATACGTCCACACTATCGTGGCATACAAAATTCACGGTGTTTGAGATAATTTTATTTGTCATAAAGAGAGATTGATAAGATAATTAATGGGTAAAACTCTCCTCTTACAAATGTTTGAATTTGTATACGTCCACACTATCATGGAATGTAAAATTCACGGTATTTGAGGTGTTGGTGAATTTAAATGATATTATTTTGAGGAATCAATATTATTTTAAATTCAAATTTTTGACCAAATATTTGATCAAAGAAAGACTGACTATTAATTTTATTTGTCATAAAGTTACATTGATAAGACAATAAAATTAATAGATAAATCACTGGGATTTTGAGGTGTTGGTGTTGACCAAATATTTTTAGGATTCGTAGGATTTCAAATGTTCGTCAATCTCCTAGTTGTTATACTATAGAATAGACTTAGTAGTCCCAATAATGATTGGAAACCAAACTTGGACACTAAGGTGGACTGTCCTCTCAGAGCTGAGAACAATAAAGGTGTTTTTTTTCTGTTGTTGAAACATGTTTGGTAGTGTTATCTACCAGTACCTGGTGTGTAGATACGGGAACCACTGATTATGTCTGTAATTTATTGCAGGGGTTCCAGGAAACCCGACAACTATATGAAGGAGAAATCATCGTTTACATGACCACTACTGCAAATATAACAGTTGTTGCAGTGGGAGATGTTTATTCTCTGTTAGGAATAAAACATGGATTTTGAGAAATTTTCATTACGTACCAAGTTTAGAAAGAACTAGATTTCAGTCTATAAACTATTCAAAGAACCTGACATTCTGTCTCTTTTAATAACAAAGTTGTTATCAAGAAAAAGAGGAAAGTTATCTGTTCTGGTACGTTGGTTGGTAATTTATATAAATCCAATAAATTCCACGATGAAACAAATGGAAATTAATAACACATCTTCTAACTCTTATAAGAGAAAGCAACCTTCGGAAATGAACCAATCATATCTTTGGCATCTAAGGCTAGGTCATATTAACTTGAGTAGGATTCAAAGCATAATAGCCGATGAACTTTTGAGTTCATTGGTGGTGGAAAACTTTCTAACCTGCGAGTCTTGCTTGGAAGGAAAAATGACCGAGAGGTATTTTAAGTCTAAGGGGTATAAAGCCAAAGATGTGTTGGAATTGATTCATTTTGATTTGTGAGGACCTATGACTATCTAGGCAAGAGGTGGTTTCGAATATTTCATCTCTTTTATAGATGACTATTCGAGATACGGGTATATATACTTGATGCATTGCAAGTCTAAGTACTTTGATAAGTTTAAAGAGTACATGGTTGATGCGGAGAAACGTCAAGGTAAAAGTATCAAGACACTGCGGTGAGATCGTAGTGGTGAGTACCTCTTAGGAGAGTTTAGGAGACACTTATCAGAAGTCGGGATTAAATCCCAACTGACTGCACCTGGTACACCCCAACAGAATGGTGTAGAAAAAAGAAGGTATAGGACTCTTATGGAAATAATTAGATCGATGATGAGTTATTCAGAATTACCAAATTTGTTTTGAGGATATACTCTAGAAACAGAAGTGAATATAGTACCATCTAAATCAGAACCCTCGACTCCCATCGAATTATAGAATAGACGTAAGCCTAGTCTAAAGCATACTCGGATTTGGGGTAGTCCAGCACATGTGCTGAAGGGAGACATTGATAAGTTGGAATTAAGAACAAGAGTTCACTTGTTTATGAGTTATCCTAAAGAAATGAAAGGAGGTTTATAGTCCTAAAAATCAGAAGGCCATTGTTAGTACCAATGCTCGATTTTAGAAGAGGACTATGTAATGAACCACATGCCCATAAGTAAATTTGTTCTTAAGAAAATAATAAAGGACACATCTAATCTAGTACCAACAGTACAAGTTGAGATACCACAAGAAACTGCAACATGTGTCACAAATAATGCACAATTACAGACAGTGTCTCATCGTAGTGAGAGGGTTGTTAGGCAACCTGAAAGATTCATGTTTTGGGAGAGTCTTTGGACTTGATCCCTGGTGAACATGAACCTGATCCCCGAACATATGACGAAGCACTCCAAGATAAAGATGTAGCATCTTGGCAAAGAGCAATGAATATTGAAATAGAATCTACGTATTCTAATAAAGTCTGGGAGCTTGTAGAACCACTAAATGGTGTAAAAGCCATTGGGTGTAAATAGGTCTACAATAGGAAAAGAGGGATATATGGGAAGGTGGAAACTTTCAAAGCAAGGCTTGTTGAAAAAGGAAACTTTTTCACCAGTAGTCATGCTTAAGTCTATCTGAATTCTTTTATCTATTGTTGCTCATATGGATTATGAGATTTGACAAATGGATGTCAAGACAACTTTCCTTAATGGAAGTCTTGAAGAAAGCATCCATATGAAGCAACCAGAGGGGTTTATTGTAAAGGGCAAAGATCATCTATTATGTAAGCTTAATCGGTCTATTTATGGACTGAAGCAAAGCTTCAAGGTCTTGGAACATCCGGTTTAATGAAGTAATCCAGATCTATGGATTTATTCAGTGCCCGGATGAGTCTTGTGTATACAAGAAGTGTGATGAAAATGTGGTGGTATTTCTTGTACTATACGTAGATGACATATTTGGTAGTTGGAAACAATATCAAAGTGTTGTCGGAAGTAAGGGTATGGTTGTCCAAACAATTCGATATGAAGGACTTGGGAGATTGCACATATTCTTGGGATCAAAGTAATAAGGGATCGCAAGAAAAGAATATTATGATTATCCTAAGCCTCATATATCGATACAATCCTAGCTCATGTTAGCATGCAAGACTCAAAGAAAGGTTTTCTACCTTTTAGACATAGAGTAACTTTATCTAAAGAGATGTCTCCGAAGACATCAAAGGAGATAGAGAACATGAAGGCAGTTCGTTATGCTTCGGCTATTGGAAGCCTAATCCATGCTATGCACGAGACCGGATATCTGCTTTGCCGTGGGCATGGTTAGCAGATATCAAAAGTAACCCTGCACAAGGACATTGGACTGCTGTTAAGAATATATTAAAGTACCTGAGAAGGACTAGAGATTATATGCTGGTTTATCAAGTAGATAATTTGCTCCCTGAAGGTTACACGGATTTTGACTTCCAATCAGATAGGGACAATAGTAAGTCGACCTCAGGATTTTGTGTTTACTTTAGGAAGTAAAGCCATAACAATGGAAGAGTGCTAAGCATAGGTGCTTTTCGGATTCCACCATAGAAGATGAATGGCTCAGAAACTTCATGATGGACTTAGACATGATTTCTGGTTTGCCCAAAATTATTACAATTTATTGTAATAATAGTGGTGTAGTAGCAAACTCGAAGAAACCATGAGTTTATAAGGCAAGTAAACACAATAGAGCGCAAGTACCACCCAATACGAGATATCATATAACGAGGAGAAGTTGTTGCCGCCTAGATTGTATCAGGTGATAACTTGGGAGATCCTTTCACTAACGCCCTTAAGGCAAGAGCTTTTGATGGGCATGTTGAAGGGATAAGAATCAGATGTATGGAAGGATATATGACAGCAAAGTCTTTTAGTATAAGTGGGAGATTATTGGAATGTATACTAAAAGCCTAGTTTTTTGTATAAACATTTACTTAGAAATAAGAATCATATTGGTCAAATATCTACATTTATAAGTTAAGTGTAGTTGTTCAATTAATTTATATTGTAGATAACATGGTGTGTGGTGTCACACACAGAAGATCATGTTATCAATTCCTTATAAATTATAAACAGTAGCTCACTGATGTGCGTAGATCTTATGATAATTTATGCATGTTTGGACGCACATCTACTTGTATTTCATAGCATATTCAATGTTTATTGCACTCTATTTCTATATAATGTCATACTTTCATTATATTTATTCGGAGATCTGCTCTTTGCTTGTTTACCTGTTGACAGAACGTTATTTGGAGCGAAAATGGAGCAAAAGTGCACACAGGAGCTTGGGACGTGCAAGGCCACACGACTGTGTGGCCATGAGCATGTTCCGACCGTGCCAAATGGCACGGCTGTGCTTGCAATCCAGAGATGAAGAGGGCCTTGGCCATGCTGAATGGCACCATAATGCCAATCAACCCGTGGCCAAGCAGCACACGGTCGTGCCAAATGGCACGGCCGTGCCAACATTCCAGAGGGGAGAAAAGTCACGGCCGTGTGAATCCACACAGCCGTGTGACCTCGGCAGAGACGAAGAAGGCCATGGCCGTGTGACCCCACACGACCGTGTGAATCAATCCGAGAGGAAGCCATGTGAGGCCGTGTGGATTCCACACGGCCGTGCAACGAAGAACACGGGTTGTGCCATGCCAAAACAGAGCTGGGCTAAATTCTGGGCAAATTGCAGACTGATCATAATTCGGCCATAACTTTGTGCTCCGTTGGAGTTTCTGGCTGTTCTTTATACTGAAACGTAGCTGACTTCAAGATCTACAACTTTGCTTCATCTCTAATAGAGAGAAAGAATTGTTTTCCCATGCTAAATGGCACGGCCGTTCCTCCCAACTGCGGGTTCAACTGGACCTCCGCACAGACTGCAGACCAAACTTTGAACTGGCATAACATTTGGCTCGGTTTGACCCAGGGCTCGATCCAAGTATCTGATTGAAGATAATTTCAAGGGATACAACTTTAGTTCAGGGTGAAGATTGAGAAAACTTGGTTTAATGGGTGAAAAACCTAGTTTACCAGACGCCTGTAATCCTGGTTTTCCTAGGCAGCATGGAGGAGGTATAAAAGGGTCAAGAACCCTATTCTTTGATTATCTTTGGTTCAGGACTTCATCCCTCCCCTTGAGGAAAGCCTTCGAGCTTCTTCCACCACCATCTCTTCATGATCCGGCCATCTCCGGAGCAAGAAAGCATCCCCAAGACATCGGAATCATCAAGCATCTCTTCTTCCTTTCCTTCTAAGGTTGTAAGTATACTTTTCTTTATGTTATGGGGTTGTTCTTGCCCCACAATGGAGAAGACGTCCTCTTATAGGATTAGGGAGTATTTGTAATATGATGGAGATGCAGAACTATGTAGACTTACTTTGTTTCTATACGATGGCTTGTTAATGTCTTGTTCATGCTTGTGTGAGATGTTTATATTTCTATTATTTGATTGATTGATGTGGAGGATTGTTGATCCCACAAAGGGGATACCTTAGAGCATATTCACCAAGGTACCCTAGTGACAGGGGTAACCCTTTCCGGACGTCTAAGATGTTCCCTCAAAAGGAGAGACAATCCCTTAGGAACTGCTGCTCTCATAAAGAGAGTGCTCTAGATCGTATACCCGAGGGGCCCTAGTAACAAGGGTAACCCATTCACGGACGTCTAAGACATTCTCTTGAAAGGAGAGGCAATTCCTCCATAAGGAAGTAGGTAACCGTACCGAACCTCTATCCTTATCCTTATCGTTCTTTACTAGATATGTATCCCAGTGATCTACCGAGGCGCCCTCATGATACAGGATTTCACAGGGATCGTCTCTATGTGATACTTAGGGATACTGGCCAATCTAACTTCCTGCAAGAGCATTGACATATAGGATAGAAACTAAACAATCTATGTAGTATCTCCTAGTATTACAATGAAACCGAAATCCTAGAATTCATCTCCCGAAGCTCATTCCATCCAAGATCAGTTCTTTCTCTTTCTTTCATCCTTCTCTTTCCCTTTTCAATCACCCTCATTAGTTTTCAAACGCCAAAGCCAACTTTTGACCGTCTAGATAACTTACCTTGCGACATCTCTAGTGCTTAATCAACAGTCCCTGTGGATTCGATATTTTTTATTACTGACAATTAAACCGTACACTTGCGGTTGCGTAACAAGTTTTTGACGTCGTTGTCGGGGATTGTTCGCATTAACATTAGTAGATTAGCAATTTAGTTAGTCTAGACTTGTGAATAGTTTTTGTTTTTCCATCTTCATAATTCAAAAAAAAAGAACCTGCATTTTTTATTCCTAGCAATTTGAATTCTGCGTTTTGTTTCTTGCTTTTCATATAGCATTTTATTTCTTATCTTTAATTCTTCATTTTTATTTTTCTCTCATAATTTTTTCTTGAATATCTTGAGCACTAACATGTCAAATAGGACTTCAAGAGAATTTTTCACACCCATGAGTGCAAGATCTTCCATTAATGAATATTATGATTCAGAAGATGATCAATTTGAGTTCCTCTTTGGAGTGTATAGTAGCACATCTCATCCAGCTGCTATTTGCCATTTTCTCCAAAAATCTACTAAGACTCTGGAACTTCAGTGTTTGGTTCAACCTCAACATCAAGATACATATGAGCAAGTTCCTGATAGTTATGGCTATGACTGGGAAGATCATCAAATTCAGAACTTTCAACCTCAATTAATTCTATAGCAGAGTGAGCAGTCATTTCCCCAATAGCAGAACTTTGACCCACCTCAGCACTACAATCAGGATAGAAGAGATTATCAATACTTTGATTATAGAAATGTGCAAGGTGTTGATCATTCTTTTCAAGCATCTTAAAGTTTCTTAGAGATTCAGGATGATTTCTCACTGGATAGACCACATCATTAACAACCAGATGAGCAGATTGACTTGGAGGACTCCCAACGCACAAATATCCTTGCTCCAAGTCAGATGGAGACCACAACACAAGTTTCTGAAGAGCTAATGGTGCAACGGGGGATCTCAGCTTTACGAATATTATTTCAAATTTCTAATAAAATTGTTGATTCCTCTATTGATACTATTGATGTTAGTGGACTCTTCAGTACTTATGATAATGATATGGTGGATAAAAGTGTAGGGACATGTACTATGGAGGAAATGTCCCAAGGATCACCTCCTTGAATCACACAACCAATTGATGCTATGGAAGTTGTAAGAATGGAATTGGTTGATGATAAATGTGTAGGGACTTGTGCAATAGAAGCAAAGCCCCAAGAATCACCACTTTTGGAGGCACCACCACTTGAACCAGAACCAATTCCTAATTTTGAAGAAGTCACAGTCACATCCCATTGTTTAGAACTTTCAGGTACATCTCAACAATGCAAGGTAAGTATTCTTAGTGATCTTTTAGAAAATTTCATAGATCTACCTATAATTGATTTTATTGGATGTGATTCAATTTTTGATACATACTTAATTCATATTAATAAGGTTCTAGTTCCATCTAATATACCATGCTTGGGAGAGGTATGTTTTTCTTTTGGGTGTGCAGATTTTCATGGGGCCTATAATTGGAAGCTCGATCTGAACTATCTTCGACCTCCTGAAAGAATTTCCAAGAAGACGAAGATGGAGAGAGTGATTCTTCACTTTTTGATGAAAGCTCCCTCCATAATAAGAGCCATTGGTAAGAGAGTTCTAAAATATCTTACCCCTCCAAGAGCGAGATTTCGATGAATCTAATGAGGTGGTCGAGCTAATGACCTTAAACAAGCGCTTCTTGGGAGGAAACCCAAGTTCATTTTCCTTGTTTTCTTTTATATCTTTAGTTTTTCTTTATAATAAACATGTATCCTCTACTTAATTTTTGTTGTCTATCTTCTTTTATAGGACTCAAAGATTAAGAGGAGTGCAACTACATGATGGAGAAGTTAATGACATGGATACTTGGCACGCATCATTTGGTAACTTCTCTTACTTTTAATCTCCTCCACTTTATTTTTAGTTTTCATTGGGGCAATGAAAAGTTTAAGTCTAGGGGGATACATTAGATGCATTTGGTTTTTATTTTTGTTTTCTTCTTTTTGCATAATAAAATTTTTGCTAGTTGCATCTTACATCACATCATGATTGTTTGTTCCTTATTGCAAAATACTAGCACGTTTATTCTAGATTTTATGTGTTACTTATGGTGCTAGTATGTTTAGTGATATATCTTTTTCTATTTTTGATAGCATGAAGTGAGCAATGCTTTTACTATAAGATTTTAAGTATTGGCCTTGTTTTAGGATCTCTATACAGTATGTCTATTTTTGATGGTTGATAACTCTAAAATAGTCATGATTCATAGAATTGGACTAATACTTGTGCTTCTATGGTGACCTCTCAACTACATTTTGGTTACTGGATAAACTCAGATCATGTAAGCAAATTTGGAAAAAAAATTAATCCCTAAAAAAAAAATTTGAAAGTTTGTTCAAGTTTGGTACTTTGCGAACATTCAAAAAGAAAAAAAAATGAATGAAAAAAAGGGATAAAAAATTTTTATTGTGAGTGGACACTAGCAATTCACCCCTTTGAGACCAAGTTAGGTTACTAAGGAAATAAATGCTATCTTTCTCCAGATACTGAGTATTCCTTTGAGACCTTGTGTAGACGATGCATAGCATTTTTGAGGGGAACGAACCTTGCGTGTGGCAAGTAAGTGTCTATCGCCAAAAGCATAAGGAACACAATTTTTTGACGACTTGACTAGACTTAGGGATTGAAACTTGATAAATTTATGCCACTTTTCGCACTGAGCACGGAGGACTACTACTTAGGTCATACTTAAACTACTTTTGTATCTTGCTCACCAATGAAATCATTTGATAGAATTAGATTGACTTGCTAGAGATTATGATACACTATCTAACCACATGAATCTAGATTGTGGGTTTTGCTTGAGAGCAAGCAAAGGTTTACGTCTGGGGGTGTGATGTGCGTAGATCTTATGATTATTTATGCATGTTTGGACACACATCTACTTGTATTTTATCACATATTCTATGTTTTTTGCACCCTATTTCTTTATAATGTCATACTTACATTATATTTGTTCGGAGATCACCTCTTTTCTTGTTTTCTTGTTGGCAGGACGTTATTTGGACCGAAAATGGGGAAAAAATGCACACAGCAGCTTGGGTCGTGCAAGGCCACACAGCCGTGTGGCCATGAGCATGTTCCAGCCATGCCAAATGGCACGACCATACTTGCAATCCGGAGATGAAGAGGGCCTTGGCCGTGCCAATCAACCCATGGCCAAGCAGCACACGGCCGTGCCAAATGGCACGACCGTGCCAACATTCCAGAGGGGAGAAAGGTCACGGTCGTGTGAATCCACACAGCCGTGTGACCTCGGCAGAGACGAAGAAGGCCACGGCGGTGTGACCCCACACTACCGTGTGACTCAATCCAAGACGAAGCCGTGTGAGGCCGTGTGGATTCCACACGGCCGTGCGACGAAGAACACGGGCTGTGCCATGCCAAAACAGAGCTGTGCTGAATTCTGGGCAGATTGCAGACCGATCATAATTCAGCTATAACTTTGTGCTCCATTGGAGTTTTGGGCTGTTCTTTATACCAAAACGTAGCTGACATCAATATCTACAACTTTACATCATATTCAACAGAGAGAAAGAATTGTTTACCCATGCTAAATGGCACGGTCGTGCCTCCCAACCGCGGGTTCAACTGGACCTCCGCCCAGGTTGCAAACCAAACTTCGAACCACCATAACTTTCAGCTTGATTTGACCCAGGGCTCGATCCAAGTATCAGATTGAAGATAATTTTAATGGATACAACTTTGGTTCAGGGTGAAGCACGAGAAAACCTAGTTTAATGGCTGAAAAATCTGGTTTACCGGACGCCTGTAATCCTGATTTTCCTGGGCAGGGTGGAGGAGGTATAAAAGGGTCAACAACCCTATTCTTTGATTATCATTGGTTTGGGACTTCATCCCTCCCCTCGGGGAAAGCCGTCGAGCTTCATCCACCACCCTCTCTTCACGATCCAACCATCTCTGAAGCAAGGAAGCATCCCCAAGACGTCGGAATCATCAAGCATCTCTTCTTCCTTTCGTTCTAGGGTTGTAAGTATATTTTTCTTTATGTTCTGGGGTTGTTCTTCCCCCAAATGGAGTAGATGTCCTCTTATAGGATTAGGGAGTATTTGTAATGCGATGGAGATGCAGAACTATGTAGATTCACTTTGTTTCTATACAATGACTTGTTCATGTCTTGTTCATGCTGGTGTGAGATGTTTATATTTTTATTTTTGATTGATTGATGTGGAGGATTGTTGATCCCGCAAAGGGGATACCTTAGAGCATATTGACCAAGGTACCCTAGTGACAGGGGTAACCCTTTCCGGACGTCTAAGATGTTCCCTCAAAAGGAGAGACAATCCCTTAGGAACTGCTGCTCTCGTAAAGAGAGTGCTCTAGATCGTATACTCGAGGGGCCCTAGTGACAAGGGTAACCCATTCACGGACGTCTAGGACATTCTCTTGAAAGGAGAGGTAATTCCTCCATAAGGAAGTAGGTAATCGTATCGAACCTCTACCCTTATCCTTATTGTTCTTTACTAGATATGTATCCAAGTGATCTACCGAGGCGCCCTCGTGACAGGGGGGTTAACCATTACAAGATTTCACAGGGATCGTATCTACTTGATACTTAGGGATACTACCCAATCTAACTTCCTGCAAGAGCATTGACATAGAGGATAGAAACTAAGCAATCTATGTTGTATCTCCTAGTATTACAATGAAACCGAAATCCTAGAATCTTTCTCCCGAAGCTCATTCCATCCAAGATCAGTTCTTTCTCTTTCTCTCATCCTTCTCTTTCCCTTTTCATTCACCCTCGGTAGTTTGCAAATGTCAAAGCCAGCTTTAGACCATCTAGATAACTTACCTTACAACACCTCTAGTGCTTAATCAACAGTCCCTGTGGATTCAATATTTTTTATTACTGACAACGAAGCTGTACACTTGCGATTGCATAACACTCACGACTGAGATGGAAAGGAAAAAACCATTGGAATAGTCATAGTGTAATTAGGTATTAGTTTATCTTGACTGATACATTACACTAGTACACTATGAGTGTATTGAGTAGGACCATTTAAGGTAAGTTCTTTTTATACTGACTTAATAAAAGAACATGACCTTAGTTATTATGGAAGAGTGTGCTCTTAATCCTAATATAATAATAAGCATATATATTTAGTATTTATTTTTCTTTGACTTATCAAAGGGTGAATTTAGCACGATAAATCAATAGGCCTGATAAGTTGGGAAATGATATTACTTATAGTATGTGTTGTTGATTATAGAATGAAACTGTGTCCTAGAAATCTAGGTTGATAATGTCCTCAAGAGGAGCTCATAAGGATTGTCATGTTAAATCCTGCAGGTGGACTTTGTCCGACACAACAATAACGTTGAGTGGTACTACTCTTGGACTAAGATATTAATTAAAATGAGTTGTCAGTAACTCAATTAATTAGTGGACATCTGACATCTTAAACATAGGGACATTAACACACTTATGATAAGAAGGAGCCCAAAATGTAATTTGGGATTAGTGCGGTAGTTTAATAATAATTCTTTAATGGAATGAATTATTATTGATGAAATTAAGTTGGGTGTCTGGGGCGAACACGAGAAGCTTAATTTCATCGAGAGACCAAAACCAATTCCTCCTCTCAGACCCTATCATAGCCTCTTATTTATAAAGTGTGATACCCACCTATACCCACTTTCCTACTCAACCATAGGTGGTCGGCCAAGCAAGCTTGGAGTCCAAGCTTGGGTCGGCCAAGCCAAAGGTTCAGCCAAGTCAAGGTGGTCGGCCCTAGCTTGGAAAAGCTTGGTGTGGCCGGCCATGTAAAGAATAAAAGGGATTTTATATAAAATATTTCCATATATTGAATCCATGGTTTTAAAAGAGAGTTTTAAAAATTATAAATCTTTCCTTTTATAACTTTCTATAAAAGATTAAGTGAAAGTTTTTATATCTTTCCTTATTTGTAGTTAAAAGGAAGATTTTAATTTTTGATAAAGCTTTCCTTTTATGAAACCATCCTCATGATTTTAAAAAAGAGTTTTAAAATTAAATCTTTCCTTTTATAGTTTCTACAAAAGATTAAGAAAAGATTTGATGTCTTTCCTTATTTGTAGATTGAAACGAAGATTTTAATTTTAGAGAAAACTTTCCTTTTTGTAAATCATCCACATGTTTTAATAGAGAGATTTTAATTTATAAAAGTTTTCTTTTATAACCAACCATGAAGGGAAAAATTATTAGAGAAATTTTTATTTTAAAAATTTTCGGAAGCAAATAAGGAAGTTTAATTTTGTGTACAAAATTTTCCTTATTTGGAGCTCTTGAAGGTGTCGGCCATATAAAGGGTTAAAGGAAATTTTAATTAAAATTTCCTTATTAACCAAAGACAAAGAATATAAGAGATTTTTAATAATAATTAAATTCCCTTATTTGCCAAGACCAAGGAATATAAAAGAGGGGGTAGAGGTGCCTTCACCTTACAACAACTCTATTCTATTTTTCTCCCTCTCTTTCTTGGTGGTGGTCGGCCCTAGTCCTTGCTTTTCTCCTTTTCTCTTCCTCCTTGGTAGCTGGCGGCATCAACACAAGTGGAGTCCTTGGTGGCCAGTTCTAGCTAGGAGAAGAAGAAGAGAAAGGAGGCTTTGCTCTTGCATCCCTTGGAGCTTGAAGGTTGGTGGCTGAATCTTACAAGAAGGAAGGTGTTGGTGGTTCTCATCTTGGTAGATCGTTGCCCACACAACGTCCGAGATAAGAAGAGGAATACGGTAGAAGATCAAGAGGTTATTGTTTACAAGAAAGATATAACTAGTAATTATTTTTTCGCATCATACTAGTTTTTCTTTGTATGAATTCCACACATAAGAGGCTAGAAATTCTAGATGTTCGGATTTGTTTCGAATTTGTGTTTCTTTTATTTTTTTTCAATCTTGTGATTCTATTGTTCCTTTTGGTTAAACCTAGAGTTATATAAGGAAATTAAATATTGAATTTAGTTAGGATGCTTTGTCGAGGCAGTGGTGGATGTTCTCATACCCAAGAAGGGCAAGTGCCTCGCCATGTTTGACCGGGGAGCCGATTTCTGAAATAAACATTTAATTAAATTTGTAAACTAGGTGGATTTAGATCTATAATGTTAAGTATCGTTTGTGATCCAAGTATAAACCTCCAAGAACAGATAAGTTAAATTTGGAATCAATAATGTTAAGTTTCATTTGCGATTCTGAATTTAATTTCTAAAGAACACAATAGGTTGTTAGGAAAGGTTCGTCACTTATACAAAATTTTTGTACAGTGGAACCGGTACGATCTTCTTAGTACCAATGGAAGGACATTTGAGGGGCGTTCCGAGAAACTGTAATAATTTTGTGGATCTTGTAGAGATTGTTTCTCATTCGATTTTCCGAGGGACGTTCGTGACAGGAACTGTAACACCCACGAAATTATAAGATAAGTATATGGGTGTTATGTGCTTTAGAGCTTAAAAGTAAGAAGAATCAAAAGAAAAAGAAAAAGAAATAAGAGAAATAAAAAGAGAGGTGAAGGTTTGAACCTTGGACCTCTCACAAAAGATAGAAATAAAATTGTATGATAACCACTAGGATAATGAATAACATATGAATGGAAAATGATGGGAATTGTAGTTAAAAGTGAGGATATAATTAAGTAAGGGAACAAGAGAAAATCAAGTAGCTTTCTTCCTCTTGTTTACCTCTTGGTTAAGAAAAGGAATAAGCAAAAGACAAGTTGTCTTTTTTTTTCTCTTTTCTCTCTATTTTTCGTGGGAATTAAGAGAGTGAGGATGAGAAGAATTAAAGGAGATGAATGGGGGCATATTCTCATTAGGAAAGGATATAAATGAATTAAAGAGAAAGGGAAGCAAAGTTCATCTTTGTTTTTTCCACCTACTTAGCATAAAAAGGAAAGAGAGGAAAGGATTTCATTTTCTTCCTTCTTCCTCACCATTGCCGAAACTAGAGCTCTCCTCCCTCATCTCCATAAGCCATGTTTAGGTTTTCTCTCTAAGAGAAAAATAAATTTCAAGAAGGAGCCTTCAAGGTGTACCCTTCCAAGCAAGAGAAATCAAAAGGAGTGCTAGAAGAAGAAGCTCTCTTCTTCCTCTTCACCAAGGGTACCATTTCCTTAAGGATCAACAAGTGAACACTATGTAAGCTTCCCCTCACCTGTGGTACAATAGCTCATATGGTTTTCATGAAGATAGATTGCTTAAAAACCTAGGGTTGCTTCATGGAAATTTCGGCCAAGACAAAAGGAAGAGTCTAAGAAATTTTAAACTAGATATGCTTATTATATTTCTTGCGACATGTATCTTATGTAGGAGGTTAATCTAATGTTTCCATGCTAGAATGATTAATGAGAACTTAGATCCATGAACCTTAGACTCTCGGCCAAGCATGAACAAGAGGAGTAGGTAAGCTTAAGACTCAAACTAAACATGCTCCCTTGTTCTTGTGTTATGTACCCTATGATAATGGTGTTGTTAACTTTTTCTCTTACTTGTATGTTGATTGAAACTCCATTTTCATGCTCATGAATATTCGGCCATGGAAGAACCAAAGGCCTAGGAGAGCTTTAAACCTAAAACTAAGCATGCTATGATTTTTCCTAAGACAAGATATGAAGCTAAAATGTTATGCCCATGATTGTATGTTGGTTTGAACTCTATTTCATGCTTATGAAGATTCGGCCATGTTGAGATTTGAGGCCTAGGAAAGTTTAAAACAAGTCTAAGATGCTCATGACCTTCTTGATGAAATGATATGGAACTAGTTTGATGTTCTTATGTTTGCTTGTTACATAGAAATTTGGTTACATATGACTTTCGGCCACACAAATTTTTAAGTCTAGGATGCTTAGATTTTAAACTAAGTTTACTCATGTTGTTTCTTGTAATGATGCCATGAAAATTGTGTAGGGTTTCCATGCTTTTAGGCCACATGAAAAACAAATCTATGCCTCACATGTTTCTGCCACTATTGGTCTAAAGGCCTAGGGAAACTTAGAACCCAACTTAGATATGCTCATGATGTTTCTTGTAATAAATGCTATGAAATGTGTTTGTGGTTTCCATGCTCTTATGCCACTAGAAACCTAGTTTCCATGCTTAACATGTTTCGGCCACCTTAAATTAATGGGCTTAGGAAGTTTGGAACTTGACCAAATGTGCTTATGATGTTCCTCAAGAAATGTGTAGGATATTGGCTTAAGGTTCAACACTTTCATGCTACTTGTAACCTAGAATGAGGCTTGCTAGGGTTCAACCATGATAAGGTTAGAAGCTTAGGGAACTTAGAACCCAAACTAAACATGCTCAAGTTGTTCCTTATGAAATATGATATGATATGAGTTTAGGGTTTACATGTTTGCATGTTGCTTAGAACTTGTTTGCTCTTCATGAAGGTTTCGGCCATGAAAGAATTAGAAACCTAGCAGGGCTTAAAATTTAGGTTAACATGCTTATGATCTTTCTTATGATAGGATGTGAAGTTATCATGAGATTATTATGTTTATATGTTGTCTAGAGTTCATGTCCCTACTCTTGAACTTTCGGCCATAATAGGTTTAGTGACCTAGATGTGCCTCACATGCTATGTTATGAATTAAGAGATGTTATTTAATGATTTCATGTATGATTATGACTTTCTATGATAGGTGATATGTTCATTATGTATGCTTATGATCCATGCATGTGCTATGTGCCCAATTATGCATACTTTATGATATGATAAATGACATGTTCATTATGTATGCTTATGATCCATGCATGTGCTGTGTGCCCAAATATGCATGCTTTATGATATGATAAATGACATGTTCATTATGTATGCTTATGATCCATGCATGTGCTGTGTGCCCAAATATGCATGTTTTATGATATGTTAAGAAATATGATATGCATGAAATGATAAGAACTATGATATGTATGACATGCTACTTTACTTTATGTATGGCTTGTAACAAGGGTGGGCTCCATAAGCGCCCCGGGGTCGATGGACTAAGAAACGGGCCTCGTTAGGGATGGGCTCCTAAGTGCCCCTAGGTCGATGGACTAAGAAACGGGCCAAGTATGTATGCCTTGTAGGGTTCAAGACTTGCTACCTTGGACCTACATAGGACGCGCGCGTATTTATGTATGTGGTACAAGCCGGGGCCCTAATCATGTTGAGATTATGTTTAAGTATGTATATTATAAGTTTTTCAAAAGACATGTTGCATATGTTTCATGATACATGTTTAGGAATTCACCTTGCATATACTTTATGATTATGCCATAATATTTATGATGATGTTATGCTATGTCAGGATACATTTGATGTTCATGTTAGAATATGTCATGATACTTTATGATGATTATGTTACAATATGCCATGATATGCTGCTTGATATGATAAATTTGTCTCCATGCATTTTGACTTGTGATTTTGATATGCTATACGGTTTTTGTGAGTATGAAAGGAACTTACTAAGCCATGAGTGCTCACAGCTTACTTTCTTGTACCACAGATAAAGGCAAGGAATGGATGAACTAGGGGAGCAGCAGGATGGGCTAGAAGGCTGTGTGTGGTAGTGGCTTGGCTAAAGGGAAAGACCTGCTTTTGTTTAATAAGAAATATGCCATGTTTATGTTATTACTTTATGACTCCATGACATTAAGTATGTGTTTGGGTATTATCACTCAAAAATCATGTTAAGTATGCTATGTGGTTTTTTTATGTCCATGGTGATTTTAAAGTAAGGAAAAGTTTTTAAATTCTCTAAGTAAGACTTCCGCTGTAGTAAGTAGGTATGTATGTCTAAGTAACCCCCGTCCCCTTAGCAGGAGGGGCAGGGCGTTACAGGAACTAGCCCATGTAAGGACATTTGAGGTGTAATCTTGAAGGGGAAATTAGGTTATTCAAGAGGGTAGGATAGATTGTATGCATTAATATTTATATCTTAATGAGGTTGAGAAGTGATGAATTCTTATGTTGATTATCCGAGGGGCGCACGTGACAGGTAAGCCCATGTAAGGACAACATAGGGTTCATTCCTAATTGATCACATTTAGATATATTTCAGTCCTAGGCCGGTTGTCTATTGCAAGAGAGAGCCGACAACTTTCTACAAATGACGGACAATTGAGGAATAAGATTTGTTAGAGCATTTACATTGAATATCCTTATAAAGAAACCAAAGCTCCGAGAACATCCCTTTATCATTGCCCTTATTCTTGTTTCTTATTCTTTTGTTTCTATGTTTTACTTTTTATAGTTACACTTTGCCTTTGTGAATCAATTGATTAGTTGTTTAGCTAACTCGCATTGAGACATCTTTAGTGGTTATTCCAGTCCCTGTGGATACAATATCTTTTATTATTACTTACGACATTTTCGTACACTTGCGGAACGTCAACAGTTAAAGAAGAAGAGAAAAAGACTTTGGAGCTGCAAATACAGAGTCTATCCTCTCAGTTGAGTGTTGAAATAGCCAAGAAAAATTAGGATATCTCAGATGCTACTCTCAGATCTTCTATCCTAGAACAGTTTCAGACTTCTCTAGATCTACAGATTCGTCTCAAGAGTTGGCCTCTCGGAATTTTTAGCTATTACAGCTACAAGAGAGATCAAAAGCTCAAGATTCAGAAATAGATTTCTTCACTAAAGAGTAGAGTGTCTCAAAACTGAAAGGGCCATTTTCCAAGAGAAAGCGGAACGCGTTGAGCCAGAATTTCAGGCATATAAGGCTGGTGAAGAGGAAAGATGGGAAAGCCATCGTCGAGATTACCTGACTTCTCCTGAGTTCAGGGATGAGTTCGCTAGTCGCATTGTGGGGACCTTGACCCATTCAGTCGATGGGGTTCTAACACAATTGCGAGAAGGAGGGTTCTTGCCTCAGGAACCTCCTCCCCGATTCATAGACCGTTGATGACTTAACAAGGAGCTACCCAAGCACCTCATCAGTAGTTTTAAGTGAGCCTTGTGTGGATGAACTGGTTGTAAGACTAACTATGGGTGCTTGCTCTCCATCATTCGGTGAGCCTTGTGCCACAAAAAACATTACTAACTCGTGACTTGGTGCATATATGTATATATTTCAGATTATGGTAAATACACTTGCAAATCTCTAAAGCAGGTATGTGTTAATCCTAGCCTGTTAGACATATTCACAGGCTTCTAAAGAAGACATGTGATAATTATGGTATCAGAAATGAATATAGAGTAGTTATTTGTATGTACGATAGGTGAATATTCAGGAGGTGATACTTACCTGTTCACCTACCGATCTTTAAGGTTGTTAATCCAGAGAGCCGCCCTCGTTTTATGGTCCACTGTCTTCTGGCACCTCCCCCTTCTCAAATCTATTTCTGTTTTACTTATAACATACAAGAGGTAAAGAGTAGGTGCTTTAACGAAGTGGTCCTGAAACAATGCAACCCCATAGGTGGGTATGTAACGGGACAAGTGATTAAACATAAGCATTTTTCCCTATTGTTGTCACTTGAAGATGTATTGGTAGAAATCAGCACTTACTTGTTTCTTGTGAACTATGTACCTTTTTAGAGTGAACCATGTTGGTATAAGCGATTCCATCGACTCTTGTACTTTGGTCAAGCTTCATATGTAAAAATTAAAGGGCTATGCCATCTTGGTCGGGGATATGCTCCCATGTGGATTTGAAATTAATATATTTCGATGAAGAATATATTCCCTAACGAATCTGAAATAATACTTGAAATCCAGAAAATTGATATATTTCGGTCAGGAATGTACCTCCGAATGAATCTAAAATTAATATGAGAAGGCCAAAATATTGCCACATTTTGGTCGGGAACACCCTCCCGAGCGAGTCTGAATTAATATGAGAAGGCTAGAATATTGCCACATTTCGGTCGGGAATGTCCTCCTGAGCGAGTCTGAATTAATATGAGAAGGCCAGAATATTACCACATTTCGATCGGGAATGTCCTCTCGAGCGAGTCTGAATTATTATGAGAAGGCCAGAATGTTGCCACATTTCAGTCTGGAATATCCTCCGGAGCGATTTTGAATTATTATTAGAAAGTCAGAATATTACCACATTTCGGTCGGGAATGTCCTCTGTTATGATTCCGCAAGTGCACGGATTCGTCGTCAGTAATAAAGATTATTGATCCCATAAGGACTGGTTATAAGCACTAGAAATGGTTCACTTAGGATTAGCTAAACTATCGATAGTTATACATTTTCTAAAGAAAAGAGATTGGGAAATGGAAACGAGAACTAGTGAAGAGAGAATAATTAACTTGGTTTATGAAGAGTTCTAGGAGTTCAGTTTTATTGTGGTAATATTGATGTATCACATTCTATCCTTTACTCATTGTCTATCAACATGCATTCGCCAGAAGCTAAAGCAACCGTCCTTAAGCACTAAATAGAGAAGATCCTTATGAAATCCTGTCACGGTTAACCCCTATCACTAGGGCACATTGGTAGATCACAAGAACGCAACTCTAATTGGTGTCATTAAGGATAGAAATAAGAGCTTGGTTTGGTCTCTTGCTTCCTTGTGGAGAAGTTGCCTCTCCTTTCAAGGAAGTACCCTAGATGTCCATGAACAGGTTAGCTTCCTTGTCACTAGGGCCCCTCGATATACGATCTAAGATACTCTCTCTAAGAGGTTAGCAATCCCTACACAATCAATTAATATGCAACAAGTCTGGAGCTCGGCCGCACGACCATGTGGCAAAAGAAGACACAATAATTTTGTCTCTGGCAACAAGCGATAATTTTGCACGGCCATGCCAATTGGCATGACCCCCTCTCTTCTCCCCTCGGCCAAAGTTGCACGGCCGTGCCGGTTGGCACGACCCGTGCCAGTTGGCATGACCCATGCCGGTTGGCACGACCCTTGCCTCCTTCCTTTCTGCCATTATCGCATGACCATGCAAAGTTGCACGACCTGTGTCTCCTTTCTAGTGGTCTTGCACGGTCGTGCCAATTGGCATGACCCGTGTCCTCCTCTTCTCTGCATAGGCCACATGGCCATGCAAGGTTGCACAACCGATGCCCTTTATCCCTCTGTCGGCTTCGCATTGCCGTGTGGGGTCACACGACCGACTCCCTTAAGCACACGGTGACTCACATTTCGTCATTTTGGTTCCTCTGACACCTCCACACCCATGAAATGCTCACGACCAGCTCGTGGAGGCTATGCACATCCTGAAAACGAATATCCAAAAATAAAGAAATAATAAAAGTGCTTGACATAAACTTTATTAGAGAAATAAAATGATAAATGGAATGATGAACTAAAATTGAAAACCCTTGGGTTGCTGTTGACCTCCACCAGTGTACGAAAATGTAGCAAGTAATATAAAAGATTATCGTATCCATAGGGACTGGAATAAGCACTAAGAATATCTCAACGCTAATTAGCTAGACAACAAATCAATGGATTGACAAAGTCTAAGTGTAACTATGAAAAGTAACAAAGAAACAAGAATAATGGCAATGATAAAGGATGTTCTAAGAGTTTTGGTTTCTTTGTAATGTTATTCAATGTAGGATCTACCAAATTGTATTCCTCAATTGTCCATTATTTGTAGAAGGTTGCCGGTTCCCTCTTCCAATAGGCAACTGGCCTAGGACTGAAATATATCTAGATGAGATCAATTAGGAGTAAACCCTATGTTGTCCTAACATGGGCTTACCTGTCACGTGCGTCCCAAGGAAAATCAACATAGAAATCACTACTTTTCAACCCCATAAGATATAACTATTAACGCATACAATCTATCCTACCCTCTTGAAATACCTAATTTCCCTCTCAAGATTTCCCCTCAAACATCCTTACACGGGCATGTTCCTGTCACGAAGATCCCTCAGAAAATCGAATGAAAAGTAATCCATACAAGATCCACAAGATATTCAAACATTCAATCTAGCATGGTAATTAAGCCCTAATCTCAACAATCCACACAAGAAAGAATAGATACAAACAGGGCAAAATCATAGAAATAGGAATCTTGGCAAATCCACAAGAGTTTTCATCAAATCCCCATTACAAATACTCCCTCCATCCTAGAACAAGAGATCTAATCCATGGAATAAGGAATGAATCAAAAAGAAGAAGAAAAGATAAACATCTTGATCCCCAAATCCAAGAAAGATAGAGAAGAAAAGCTTATCTATGATGAAGAACCGTCTTCGGATCCAATCCTCACTCCCCGGAGTCGAAATGTTGAAGATCCGCCCTTGGAATCGCCGGAAATCCCTCCAAGAAGGTGGAGGAACGCCCAAATCTTCAATTCCCCCCAAAAGGGAGAAGATCCCCTTTCAAATCTTGAAGGAGGCCTTATATAGAAGAGGGGTTTAGGCGCCACATGGCCCCGAGGCACGGCCGTGTGAGGTTCACACGGTCTACTCCACTCTCTTCTCTGCTAATCTCACACGACCGTGTGAGGTACACGGTCATGGCTTGCCTTTAACAAAGCTCCCCTTTCACGGTCGTGTAGATCCACACGGCCTGTACTACCTTCACCTCTGGAAACCTGGCACGACCGTGTGGTGCACACTGCCAACACTCTCCTGCTCTCTGGAAACCTCACACGGCCGTGTAGCAAACACGACCGAAGCTTCTGTTGGATCGAGAAAGCGCTAGAGGGGGTGTGAATAGCGCTCACGGTTATTTCATTCAATTCGTAAAACTATTGGAGTAAAATACGCAGCGGAAATGTAAATAAACACAAACACAGAGACACAGTCGTTTACTTCGTTCGGAGCTTAGATCGACTCCTACTCGAAGGCCCGCGATCCTTGATCGCTTTCCGTGGGCAACAACTAAAATATCGTGAATAAGTACAAGGAAATAAGTACAACTGGAATTGAAATAATACCGACAACAAAATAATAACTGAAGCTTCGGGTCGTCGGCGACTGCAACAGCACTTTAGAGTCGTTTCTTGAGCAGCACACAGCAGAAGGAAAGCTTGTCAATTGTTGATATTCACTGCTGCTCGAAGACCCCTTATAAAGTGCATCCAAGGTGCCTTGAAGGCCTCCGAAGGTGCCTCCATAGCTCCGAGTCCACAGTGCAGATGAGCGCTGACCATTCTGTGCTTATCACCTTGAAGGCGCCTTCATAGGTCTTCAAGGCGCCTTCCAAGGCGCCTCCATAGCCAACCGAGGCGCCTTCAGCTCTGCTTCGCGGCCAGGTCAGCTTTTGCACCCGAGGCGCCTCCAAGCTCCATGGAGGAGCCTCGGACACTGTTCATCCGAGGGAAAACTTCATTATTTTATACCTACAAGACATGTTAGTCCCAAATGTTGGAGGATCTTGCGGCCGGCTTGAAGGGGGGTTGGATAGACGGCACCCCCAAATCGTTAGCTTCCTACACTATTGTTAGCTTGAGCAACGGAATACAAATAAAAACAAACAAGCTAAACTAAATACAAGACAAAGAAAGGAAATGCAAACCAAACCGCTAACACGTTCGATGTAACGTGGTTCGGAGATGATGCTCCTACTCCATGACGTGTCCGTAAGGTGGACGATCCCTCAATCTGTCGGTGGATTAGTCCCCGGAAACTCCGGCTAGCTCAACCTCCTTGTGGGTGGAGAAACCTCACCACAACACTCACCAACAACATTTGGACACAAGGAAACCTTGAGCACTTTGGTGACAACTAATTAGGCTTTAACCAAGTCTAATTTCATCAGGTTGACCGGCCATCCCAAGCTCCCTCTTATAGAGCTTGGGGAAATAAGCCTTACTGATTTGCCCGTTACCAGTCGACTGGTCCTTGCACAAGTCGACTGGTGCCAACCCAACGTCTCTCTCAACGGCTATCTATCAGTCGACTGGTCCCTGGACCAGTCGACTGGTCCTAGCCGTTTTGGGCACAGAGAGCTTCTGTGCTCATCACCAGTCGATTGGTACAGTACCAGTCGACTGGTACAACCCTAAACTTAGGGTTTCCCATCCCGAGTACATTTCTCTCATGCACTCGTACCCTCACGACTCACTTGACTCTTCTTTTACAGCCTTGACCTCTTGCCTTCAAGCCTACTTCCTTTGGCTCTCGTCCCTCGGATGCATCCAAGCCCGCGGCTCGTCCCCAATGCCATCCTTCGCGTATGCCTCGAAGTCGCTTCCCTGGGCCCTTGTCCTTGCTGCCTTGTCCACGGTCCTTCGGATGCTCCATCCTTCACCGGACCCGAAGCCGTCAACCTGAGTCACATGTGTCACCTGCAGTCTTGCACAACTCAAGTACACATATCAAATAACGAGGGTAAACCTAACTTAAACCCTTTGCCCAAACACCAAAACACATGGTCCCACGGACCATTGGGATTGCTCCAACAATCTCCCCCTTTTTGGTGTTTGGCAATACGTTTAAGTTAGGGAAAACAAATAGCAAATAAACATGCTAATACAATGGACTTACGATGCCAAGGCTACACACTTGGACTTACTCTGCCGAATGGACTTACGATGCCAAGGCTACACACTTGGCAACCGCCGAATGGACTTACGATGCCAAGACTACACACTTGGACTTACTCCGCCGAATGGACTTACGTTGCCAAGGCTACACACTTGGCAACCGCCGAAACAAAACGCAAACATGCATCGGAACCTATCCCAAGGCTCCCCCTACACCTAAGCTCCCCGTTGAGCTAGGATTTTATCACAGGATTTTTAAGAACCTATCACAAGGCTCCCCCTACACAAAGGCACTAAAGGTTTTCCCAACTAAACCTTAATTCTCCCCCTTTGCCTAACGTCCAAAAAGTTCTCCAACAATATCCCAATTGTTGAAAACTTATCATCCAAACTGACCCTAAACTCATGTATTTATCCCTCATGGATCTCATACACCTAAACGAGTTGAGACGGTCAAGAACAGTGCTGAAAAACACTTTCAGTCTGGTATCAGTCGACTGCCCTAAGTGTCAGTCGACTGCCCCCTTCGACACAACCTTACATAAACATTCTGTAGTCGAAATCTACTGTTACCAGTCGACTGGTGTCGGTACCATTCGACTGCCCTCGTTAAAATGAGCTTACAGAACCATTCTGTGCTCAAAAACATTGTTACCAGTCGACTGGTATCTTCACCAGTCGACTGGTACCCTATTTCTGAAAAAATTAGCCTTTTCAGGCCAACTTCAGAAATGCACCAGTAATTCCCTAGACCTCCAAAAATTCCCAAATTTTGTGGAGAGGTCTATTGTACCCTTGTCTACTTGGGAAAAATACATTACAAAATGTATCTATCACCAATCCCTAAATTGACACAAAATCCAAAACTAGCTAAATGGTTCAATTGAACCTTGACCTAAAGTCCTAGTTTTGACTTCTTCTTGATGTATTTGCCCATACCAACCCACAATGCATCCCTAGCATTGGTTTACATGGCATCTATACATCCAAAACCAATTATCATGCAATATGACCCTAAATGTCATATTTCTTGCATGAAACACAAACCATGTGTGCCAAATCCCTAGGCTTGAGACTCAAATCCGTCTCCAAACCATTTGACACATTCCATGACTCCTCTAGACTCCCAAGTAAAACCCACCTGAGATCCATTGGCCATGGGTCCCAAATTGACTCTTAGAGCTCCCCCTAGAGCTCTTTGCCTTAGTCACCTCCCTAGGTGACTCATCCACAATGGCTAGGCCACATCGGTCCACCCCCGGTGACACTTGGCCTACAAACGTAACTTTCTTAACCTTGGACACCTTGTCCTTGGTTAATTTCTTCTTACCATTAAATGACTTTACCTTGCCATTTATTGGTTTCTCCTTGCCATAGTCATATGTCACCCTAGCATATGAACTCTCATTGGCCTTGGAGGGACTAGATCGGTATCCCAAGCCCGATCTATCATTGTTGGGTCTTTGGCTACCCAACACCATCCTTAATTCCTTAGATCCAACATTGAATTTCTTAAGGAATTTCTCTAAACCATCAAGCTTTGCCTTCAAAGCTTGATTCTCCCTTTCTAGGTTCCTAACCCTAGAGTCAACATGTCGACCTTGGACATTCCTAGACCTACCCTTTCTAGGCATATGTCTCTCCTTCTTGGGATTAATGCCTTGGGTCTCCTTAGGTCTACCATTTCTAAATTTATCATGCATAGATTTCCTAGGGTTATGATCGATATTTACCCTATTCCAATCATGATATTTAAATCCAAAATTTTGCATGGATAAATAATAAGAATTATTCCTAGTATGCATGGAGGAATTTAAATTTGACTTCAAATTTAAACTAGGGTTTACCTTACCCTTTACCTTTGGAGCTCCCCCTTGACATGAGCCTCCATTCTTCCTCCACTTCTTCTCCTCCTTCTTCAAATGTGCCAACTTTTTGATCTCTTTCTTCTTTGGGCATTTGGTGTGGTAATGACCCCGCTCACCACACGTGAAGCACACTATGTGCTTTTTCTCCTTCTTCTTCCTACAACTCAAATTAGATTCAAAATGAATTGAATTGAGTTTAGAAGCTACCTCTTTCTTACCCATAGGACATCTACTCTTGTAGTGTCCTTTCTCCTTGCAACCGAAGCAAATGATGTGATCTTTTGACTTTGCTTCGGTGGAGGTGCTCACTAGATTAACTTCTTCCAAAATTTCTTCTTCAACCATTGAGGATGTAGATGCTATATCTTCCTCATCCACACTTGTGGATGACCTTTCTTCATCCTTTTCCTCAAATGTGACCAAATTTACTTCCTCTTCTTCTTTTGATGTTGAATTGGTCTCCACATCCGATTGGTCCTTCTTCTCCTCTTGGACCACTTCATCACTTTCTTCGGATTTTTCTTCTTCTTCTTGTGTAGGAAAAAATTCCTCCCATGATAATTTCTTCACTTTGCTCCACAATTCATGGGCGTTCTCATATTTACCTACACCACTTATCACATTAGGAGGCAATAAATCAATTAAAATTGCTATTACCTTTGAGTTTGCCTCCGATCGTGAGGTTTGCTCCTCCGTCCAATATCGTGTTCGGAGCTTCTTTCCTTTCTTGTCCTTTGGAACTTTGAATGGCTCTTTTACCACCATCATGGTGTCCCAATCCGTGTTGAAGAAAACCTCCATCCTCATCATCCAATACGTGATGTCCCCAAGGCTTCCTCCTTCAAATTTTGGAGGGACAATAAACCCGGCCATCTTGTGCTTCCGTGGTGGTTAGTCCAACGGAGAGCGGCCTCGCTCTGATACCACTTGTTGGAGGATCTTGCGGCCAGCTTGAAGGGGGGTTGGATATACGGCACCCCCAAATCGTTAGCTTCCTACACTATTGTTAGCTTGCGCAGCGGAATACAAATAAAAACAAACAAGCTAAACTAAATACAAGACAAAGAAAGGAAATGCAAACCAAACTGCTAACACGTTCGATGTAACGTGGTTCGGAGATGATGCTCCTACTCCACGACGTGTCCGTAAGGTGGACGATCCCTCAATCCGTCGGTGGATTAGTCCTCGGAAACTCCGGCTAGCTCAACCTCCTTGTGGGTGGAGAAACCTCACCACAACACTCACCAACAACACTTGGACACAAGGAAACCTTGAGCACTTTGGTGACTACTAATTAGACTTTAACCAAGTCTAATTTCGTCAGGTTGACCGGCCATCCCAAGCTCCCTCTTATAGAGCTTGGGGAAATCAGCCTTGCTGATTTGCCCGTTACCAGTCGACTGGTCCTTGCACCAGTCGACTGGTGTCAACCCAACGTCTCTCTCAATGGCTATCTATCAGTCGACTGGTCCCTGGACCAGTCGACTGGTCCTAGCCGTTTTAGGCACAGAGAGCTTCTGTGCTCATCACCAGTCGACTGGTACAGTACCAGTCGACTGGTACAACCCTAAACTTAGGGTTTCCCATCCTGAGTACATTTCTCTCATGCACTCGTACCCTCACGACTCACTTGACTCTTCTTTTGCAGCCTTGACCTCTTGCCTTCAAGCCTACTTCCTTTGGCTCTCGTCCCTCGGATGCATCCAAGCCCGCGGCTCGTCCCCAATGCCATCCTTCACGTATGCCTCGAAGTCGCTTCCCTCGGCCCTTGTCCTTGCTGCCTTGTCCACGGTCCTTCGGATGCTCCATCCTTCACCGGACCCGAAGCCGTCAACCTGAGTCACATGTGTCACCTGCAGTCTTGCACAACTCAAGTACACATATCAAATAACGAGGGTAAACCTAACTTAAACCCTTTGCCCAAACACCAAAACACATGGTCCCGCGGACCATTGGGATTGCTCCAACACCAAACAATATCCTGCAACACAAAGTTAGCTTAAAACAACAGTATGAATATGATAAAGAATATTATGACAGTCTCCGGACTGTCCAGGTCTGACTTCGAATTTTCGACCGGAAACCCTAGGTCGACCCGATGCCTACTGTTCCCTCTACGGGGAACACGTCCTCACCTACTCCACTTAGGAGATTTACCTGTTGCCAGTGCAATCCTCCAGATCGACTGGACTTTTGCTCAGCACTCGACACTTCCGGACTTTCTGCTGGACATCCGCTTCCCGGCTAGTCCAGTCTTTCACCTAGTTCACGACACCAGGACTTTCCACCTAGGATTACCACCCCCTAGGACTTTTGCCTGAAGCCATCGACCTGCCAAGACTTTCCACATAGGGTTACCGCCCCCTATGACCTAGGGTTACCACCCCCTAGGGTTTTCCCTTTGCCTAACCGCAGCTAGGACTTTTCTCCACCTAGGGTTACCACACCCTAGGACCTAGGGTTACCACCCCCTAGGGTTTTCATCTGCCTAACCAAAGTTGGAACTTTCCTGAAACACTCATTCAACATGTTAGATAACAACAAGACTTAACTTTGAACCCTTTGCCATTATCAAAACTTGGGTTCGATCGTCGGATGCTTCTCACACCAACAGCTTCTTCTGTCTCTGGAAAACTGACATGGCCGTGTGGTGTACACGGCCCAGGCTTCCTTGGGCTTTAAAACTTGGCACCACCGTGTGAGGTTCACACGGCCTTGCCAACCTCCTTCTCTGGTGCAGCTACATGGCCTCTCATCCTTACACGGCCTGGGCAACCCCCCTTGGCAGGGCCATGTAGGGTTCAAGTGTCGTGGCTTCCTCCATCGCTTTGCTTGCAAATTTGGCCTCAAACACGCATCTTTCACCAGATTCGACTCCTACATACAAAAAATGCACAAAAGCATATCTCCGAACAAAGAGAGTAAATATGCTAAAAAGGAAAGCTGAAAGTACGAAAATGCATAGATTAAGCATGCTCAAAGTATGTGAATGTGCGTCAAAACATACTAATAAGTGTATACAATCTACGCACATCACACTCCAGACTTAAACCTTTACTTGTCCTCAAGCAAAATACTGCAATCTAGATTCATATGCTCTACAATGCTCTCATATCCCTAATGCATTCTCTTAACTCTATCAACAGGTTTCATTAGTAAGCATGATCATGAAAACAAGTTAAGCATGGCTCAAGCATAAGTACCCTGTGCATAGTGCAAAGACAACTCAAAACACTTCAAGTTTCAATCTATGTCCTAGTCAAGTCGTCATAAAATTTGAATTCCTAATGTTTCCAGTGATAGACAAGTAACCAGTGATAGACACTTACTTGTCAAACACTTGATTCATATTTCTCAATCAACCCAAGGTCTCAAAGGCGTGCTCAATCTCAAGAGAAGCTAACAGTCATTTCACCAATAACCCAACTCGATCTCAAAGGGGTGACTTGCTAGATTTCACTCACGACAACTATTTTTTTATATCCCTTATTCACTTTTTTCCATTGTTTTTTTTTTCATAAGCATTTGCATTGTGTAAATCTTATTTCACAAGTGTACTTTTAGCACAAATGTTAGGATATTATGATTTTTCCAAATGAGCTTGCATGAGTTGAGTCTCATCCAGTAACCAAAATGAAGTTTGAAAAATCACCATGGAAACCAAGTACTAAACAAACAAGATGAATCATGACTATTTCAATGATATCAACCATTCAAGCATCAAGTCAAAGTGTAGTGAAAATAAGATCCTTAAGGTCAAGCCAAGACTAAAACTTATCTCCAAATGATACTTAGCTTATATCATGCTACCCAAGATAGAGAAAAGAGGTACATTAAGCATACTACTATAATCATTTACAACATCATGAATCTAGATAATGAACGTGCTAACATTTTATCTTGAAGACAAGAAAGCATATAAGTGAAGTTTGATGTTCTCAAGATGTATGCCACAAGATTTCAAAAGATAATGCAAGACATAAGCGAAAACAAAAACAAACAAAGCAAATCAAATGCATCTAATGCATCCCCCCAGACTTAAATTGTTCATTGTCCCAATGAAAACTAAAAACAATGTGGAGGAGATTTTAAGAGAAGTTACCAAGTGATGAGCTCTAAATGGTTGACATTCATGTTTTTAAAGATACTCCTCCATCCAATACTCATATTCCTCCACAACTTTGAATTCTACAACAATAAGATAGACATGAAAAATTAAGTAGAGGATACATGTTTATTATAAAGAGAGAACTAAAGACATAAAAGAAAATAAGGAAAATGAACTTGGGTTGCCTCCCAAGAAACGCTTGTTTAAGGTCATTAGCTCGACCACCTCATTAGATTCATCTAAATCTTGCTCTTGGAGGGTTAAGATATTTCAACACCCTTCTACCAAGGGCTCTTATTATGGAGGGAACTTTCAATATAGGAGTTAAAAAGTGAAGTATCGCTCTCTCCATCTTCGTCTTCTTTAAAGTTCTTTCGGGTGGTCAAAGACGAGTCAGATTGAGCTTCCAATTATTAGCCCAAGTGAAATCTGCACATGCAAAGAAAATACAAATCTCCCACAAATATATTAGATAAGATAGAGCCATAACCATATTAAGATAAGTAGAATAAGAAATAAAAACTGAATCACATCCAACAAAATCAATGATAGATACCTCTATAAAATTTTCAAAAGATCACAAGAAATACTAACCATACTTTGCTGAGAGATACCTGAAATTTCTAAACATGTAGATGTGACCTCCTCTGAATCAAATGATGATTCTGGCTCTGACTTAGCTGTTGATGATATCAAGGATGTTGATTCTTGAGACTCTGCTAGCTCTGCATAAGTCCCTACACATTGTTCCATAACATGATCAATTCTTACAACCTCTAAGGGTTGTGTGGACAAAGTTTGTGATCCTTGAGATGCTGCTTCCACAACACAGCTCCCTACACATTCTTCCAAAACATCATCAACACAAACATCAAAAAATAAACTAACATCTATGTCCTCAATAGGAGAATCAATAACAAGAGGATCAATAACTTCACTTGCAATTTTAAGTTGATCTACCACATCACATTTATCATCTAAAAGTTCAATGTCACTATAACACCCTATAAAATTTGGAGGTAGATTTGAAAACTTATTTACCACTGCATTATCTTCACAATCCTCATCTGAAGAGTCTTTATCTTTATACAAATTCAAAAATCTACACTCAACCATATTAGTGTCACAGGATTTTTTAAAGTCATAGTTCTCATTGACCCCTACTAACCTTTGTGGAAAATAAACCCTTAGTGAAGGTCTTGGGAAAGGTACTTCTAATTTCCCATATTCCCTTTTAGCTTGTGGAGGAGATTCAACTTGCTTATCTAGTGTTGGTATGATCAATCGTTGAGGGAAATGTACTTGTGGCATTTGTGAACCTCCTGGAATAATGGAACTGAGTTCGTGTGGTCTTCTATTATTCTTCTCCTCAATTCTAAACATGTCCTTCTTCAGAAGTTCTTCATGATTTTTTCCAATTCTCAACCCAACATCATCACACTTTTCACTAGATCTTGTCTACGAAGGAGGGGGATCTTCTTTAAACCAATTTGAAACAATACTTTCAATCTTTGCCCCTAAATGTTTGAACTCACCATTTTGTGACTTGTGATTTTCAAAACTCTTAGATGGTTGAGTTACAATTTGTTTGGCAGGCTCTATAGCATCTATGGCTTGCACTTCTTGAATGTTTGAGGAAAATTTCATCCAACTTATATTTAACCATTCATGGAGGTTCAATATCACTTGATCAATTAGCATATATGCTTCATCTACACTTTTGTCCATAAAAGAACCTCCAGCTGATGAATCCAATAAACTCTTGTCTGAGAAAGAAATTCCCCCATAGAATATGTGCAGAATTAACCATTTTTCAAAACCATGATGAGGGCACTGTCTTTGAAGACTCTTGAATTTATCCCATGCTTCAAACAATGATTCTCCGTATGTTTGAGCAAAATTTGTTATGCAATTCCTCATATACACTGTTCTGCTTGGAGGGAAAAAATAATTCAGAAATTGCTTCTCCAATTGTTCCCAACTTGTGATGCTTTGAGGGTGGAGAGAATATAACCAAGTCCTTGCTTTATCCTTGATACTGAAAGGAAATGCCATCAAAAAACTACATCTGCTGTCACTGCTTCACATTTCACCATATCACAAATCTCTAAAAATGTTTCAAGATGCAGATAAGGACTTTCTGATACTTATCCTCCAAATTTGTGACCTTGTATCATGAAAATTAACTCTGTGTCTAGTTGGAAACTTTCTGCTTCAATTTGAGGTTGCAGAATGGGAGATAAAAATCTTGCAGAAAAAAGTGTAGAAAAATTTCTCATGGGCCTGCTTGATGTTAGTGCTCATGGATATTCAAGAAAAAATTATAAAATGAAGAATCAAAGACAAGAAATACAATGCAATATGAAAAGCAAGAAAGAAAATGCAGAATTTGAATTGCAAGAAAGAAAGTGCATAATGAAAACAAGAAAGAAAAGATAAAAGGAAAAAGAAAAATATCTAGAATAATTCATATGCTAAAGATTGCAAGATATGTTTACAAAAGAAAATAAGAAAGAAACTAGATCAAAAGAGAAAACAGAGAAAAGTAAGATTAGGGTGCTAGAAATCAAGAATGCAAAGTTAGAATTAGAATTAGAATTGCAACAAAAAGAATTGTCAACAATTAGAAAGATATGCAAATGATGAAAACAGAATTCTAAAGATTAGTTTCAATTATGCTAATGAAAATAAAAGTTATGTCTAGTCTAACTCAATTGATAATCCCTAATGTTATAGCGCAGTCTCCGGCAACGACGCCAAAAACTTGTTGACCTCCACAAGTGTACGGAAATGTCGCAAGTAATATAAAAGATTATCGTATCCATAGGGACTGGAATAAGCACTAAGAATATCTCAACGTGAATTAGCTAGACAACAAATCAATGGATTGACAAATTCTAAGTGTAACTATGAAAAGTAATAAAGAAACAAAAGAATAAGAAACAAGAATAAGGTCAATGATAAAGGATGTTCTAGGAGTTTTGGTTTCTTTGTAATGTTATTCAATGTAGGATCTACCAAATCGTATTCCTCAATTATCCATTATTTGTACAAGGTTGTCGGTTCCCTCTTGCAATAGGCAACCGACCTAGGACTGAAATATATCTAGATGGGATGAATTAGGAGTAAACCCTATAGTGTCCTTACACGGGCTTGCCTGTCACGTGCGTCCTTGGGAAAATCAACACAGAAATCACTACTTTTCAACCCCATTAGATATAAAGATTAATGCATACAATCTATCCTACCCTCTTGAAATACCTAATTTCCCTCTCAAGATTTCCCCTCAACCATCCTTACACGGGCATGTTCCTGTCGAAGATCCCTCGAAAAATTGAATGAGAAGTAATCCATACAAGATCCATAAGATATTCAAACATTCAATCTAGCATGGTAATTAAGCCCTAATCTCAACAATCCACACAAGAAAGAATAGATACAAACAGGGCAAAATCATATAAATAGGAATCTTGACAAATCCACAAGAGTTTTCATCAAATCCCCATTACAAATACTCCCTCCATCCTAGAACAAGAGATCTAATCCATGGAACAAGGAAAGAATCCAAAAGAAGAAGAAAAGATAAACATCTTGATCCCCAAATCCAAGAAAGATAGAGAAGAAAAGCTTATCTATGATGAAGAACCGTCTTCGGATCCAATCCTCGCTCCCAAGAGTCGAAATGTTGAAGATCCGCCCTTGGAATCGCCGGAAATCCCTCCAAGAAGGTGGAGGAACACCCAAATCTTTAATTCCCCCCAAAATGGAGAAGATCCCCTTTCAAATCTTGAAGAAGGCCTTATATAGAACAGGGGTTTGGGCGCCACACGGCCCCGAGGCACGGCCGTGTGAGGTTTACACGGCCTACTCCACTCTCTTCTCTGTTAATCTCACACGGCCATGTAAGGTACACGGTCGTGGCTTGCCTTTAACAAAGCTCCCCTTGCACGACCGTGTAGATCCACATGGCCTGCACTACCTTCACTTCTGGAAACCTGGCACGGTCGTGTGGTGCACACGGACAACACTCTCCTACTCTCTAGAAACCTCATATGGTCGTGTAGCACACACGGCCGAGGCTTCTTCTGTCTCTGGAAAACTAACATGGTCGTGTGGTGTACATGGCCCGGGCTTCCTTAGGCTTTAAAACTTGGCACGGTGATAACGATGTCAGTCACACTCGTAAATAAAATTAACAAATGTATTTCCACTGAACCCCTTAATTTCGCAATAATGTTATAGTAATGAGCCCAGGATCGATCTCTCGAGGAACTAACGGTAGGATGTAATTTTAGGATTGTATTTTATTCCTATTTTTGGGGTTTTTAATATGAAAATGGGGGGTTGATGCTTTGAATCTAAACTGAATAAATGAAAAGCATAGCGAATACGAAATTATCTAATGCATTAATGAAACCTAACTATGTGCCAATGATCAAACCATAATGCATTGTCACCCTACATTATAATTAAACCATCAACACACTTAAACTAAATATGAAATTATGAAACGCAATTAAATCAGATCTACAACACCAATTAAAACCCTAGCTTAAACTTAACAACCTAACAATTAACCAAGAACAAATTAAACTCAAATTAAACTACAACAAGGTAATGAAATACTAAATGACTTGCTAAAAACATAACAAACATAAAAAAAAAATCTGTATCAAGCTACAAAACAGGAATAAAATGAAATTAACCCTAACCGATCCAATCTCTCAACTAATCTAACAAGCAACACACTCTTGCCGTCACACAAGAGTGCCAAAGTCAAGACCACCCAACTCTGGACCTTAATGAAGAACCTCAGCTGCGTCTCAGCTCCAAGTATGCTCAGAAACGCCGACGGACCACCCCCGACGAGCTAGAACATCCCAAAACCCCAAGAATGGCCGAAATCTGAAAATCTAGTCTCTGGATCTGATGGGAAGCTGTGGAACGCGGATGAACGTCGACTAGAGCTCAGGAACACCGGAAGACCACCTCTAAATGTTGCTGATGGGAATCGGAGCTCGGATTTGGAGGAACACCTCCAAATCTGAGGTGAACATAGAAGATGTCGCGAGCCAAATTCCACCGGAGAGAACACTCTCCAATGGCTCCAGAAGATCGGGATGATACCGCCGATAAGTTCTCCACCGAGATTGAAGCTCGAGAGATTGATTGGAGAAGAGAAAGGGGTCGAAATCTAGAAGATGCCGTGCCACGGGATGAAGCTGCACGGTGGAGGATCGACACTGGAAATCATTGTAGCTTCTGTGTTTTGAATTTGTACTAGATCTGAACGGACGACTGTGATTGATTTGGCTCTTGATCAACGGTGAAAAGCCATCCAAAATCTGATCCAAAGGTACTATTCTTGATCTAGGGTCTGGATCTACTCTCCCTTAAGTCGGATCGACCAGATCATCACTGGATGGCCCAGATCTGCCCTGTCTTCAATGAATGGTCCAGATTAATTCGGGCTGGATCAATGGCTAGATGAACTCAGATCTTGATCAAAACTTCTATATCTTCATCAATGGATCAGATCGGCTCCCCATTAGGTTGGATCGGCCAGATCTTCAACGGATGGTTTGGATATCTCCTATTCTTGATAAACAGCCCATAATGCTTGAAAGCTTGATCTTCTCGTTTGAACTCCGATTCGAGCCCAATTTCGGTCCAAATAGATCCAAATCCAAGATCCTTTGATGCCTACAAAATAAGAATCAAATATTAGCATCAAATAACACAAAAATACAATAATTTGCAATTAGGTCAAAAATAGATACAATGCACAAAACATGATGTAACCATGATTTAAACCTATAAAATCAACATCAAACCATGCATATATGAATCAAAATAATGCAATGAAATCATGGTTATCAAATCCCCCACACTTAGTCTTGAACGTCCCATGAAAGTAAAGAAAACTAAAAATAATCTCCACAAAAAATTCCCTAGCAATACCTAGAAGATAGTAAAAGGAATTTAACTAAGACCATCTAAAGATCACAAACAATCATGAATACAATCCAAACAATAATCAGTAGGTATGGTAGTTTCAATCCAATTGAAAAATTAAGCTAGTTGCAAGCTCACAAGGAATTTGCCTATTCTCTCACACTCAAACATGTGTATAAGTGGAGCTCACTCAATGCAACTCACAATATTTCACTACCATATGCTTGCTTATTTTTTACTTCTCCACCACTATAAAACATAGCATACATGAATCAAAAGGATTTTATCAACAATAATTGAAATGGAAGCAAGAAGAACAATTGAAATGAATGTAGTAGCAAAAGAAAAAGCATTAATGAAGAAAATGAGAGAATGAGAGTATTGGAGGAATATACTTGATGAGTTGACCAATTTTGATGTGTAAAAGATGAATACCATTTTTTTTTTGTTACCAATTCAAAATATCAAGCAAACCTCTCCTTCAATTTGATGGCAAACAAAGAATCTTAATACTCTATCTCCCCACACCTGATACTTTTTTTTTTCTTGCCACTGTTTTTTTTCTTCTTCACTGTTTTTGCACTTCAATTTCAGCATTTTGAAACTAAAATAATCTCACATCAACTTATGGAGAAGAACTCCCTCCCCCACATTTAAAACATTGGCCGTCTCGGACAATAAAAACACATCATGCTCCCTTGCTATGTCATTACTGATTAATTTCCTGCAGTCCATTGCTGGAAAATCAGAACACCCTTCAAATCTCATAGTTCCTTTGCTTATCAAGTATTCTTCATTAGAAGCAAAGTTTCTATCTTAACTCAGGTTCAAGGGATTCAACTTCTAGAAATTTCCAGCATTAAGGCTGATTCTGCATTCTGGTTTTTTTTTTCAGGTTTAATGTTTCAGAATTGCAAACTGGAAAGTGTTTTGATTTGCATTTAACACTCAATCAAATGAAGCTCGAACTCACTTCCTGTTGATTTAGAACTAGTTAAACAGAGTTTTGTAAAGTAGCAGATTTCAGCTTTATCTCATATGCAAATCTCAACTCAAACACAATTCTTTTCTTCCAACTTCTTCTACTATTGTTTCTTTGGGTCAGTAACTGATGAACATGTATCCCTTCTACTTCCAATTAAACTCAGAGATCAAGGATTCCATTTGTGATTTGAAACTCATCAAATTCTGGAATCCTGAAATTCTGAACATCAATCCACATTCTGAACTCTTTATTCCTGACCAAGCTTCAACATTTAATCATTACAGATTATCTCATTTAACACTCAATCAATAATAACTTGAATTTAATTTATTTGGATCAGAGATCAATTCAAAAGAGTGGCACAGATTCTGTAAGTGAACAGATTTCAACAAAATGGCTTAAGTGATTTGTCATCTACACTTCCATAATCTTCTAGTATTTCATTGAGCTTTGCAAATGTTGTACTGCCCCTGAAGTTGTGCATCTCAATTGGATTGGTGGAAAACCAAATCAAGCCTCATTGAACTCTTACAGCAATTTTGATCACAGCATATCTTTTCAGCATGCCAAAACTGCACTTTTACCAGACGGTATCTATTTCAAACAACCTTCCACCAAACTCAAAAGTATTTGTCTCCTCAAGTTCTCCAAGTAAACAGAGGGTAGTCACCAAAATTTCACAACTTCAAATTCTCTATTCAATTTCTAGCAATATCTGAAATCAGCAACTTTGAGAAATTCAGTTCCAGAAATTTTGAATAAGGCAATCTAGTTCAAATAAGAAGGTACAATTTCAGCCACTCTGTAACTTTGTTTTCATATCCCTATCTTCTATAGATTTGAATTATCATCAATTAAGCTCCCTAACATCATGCAATATCAGATTTCTTAAATTTCTGCATTTCAGGATTCAGATTCAACTTTATAGAGCAAAGATAAATCAGAAATTCTCCTTGTTTTAACCAAAAATTTGAGCTGGCACATTGCTCCAAAAGTTAAACAGCCAATGGAATGAATTAACAGCCAAATACTCATCAAAATCCGGCCCAAATAGAATTTTAATATAGGTCTACAATTTAAATTTTGAATCTATACTTAAGTTTCCAAATTCTGATACCAGGTCATTCCTATAAAATTACAAGCAAGTTGAGCTCTAGAAGATGGTTCACTTGATATTGAATCGCGAGGACTTTGAATTTCATTTATTTCAAATCAGAAATAGCAAGTAAACTCAGCCTAAATCTTTCTTCAGAAAATCAGAATCCAATTCCTGAGTTGATGAGTTTCAGCTCCTCTTTCATCATTTTTATCTCCTCCATTTCTGTAGCTTTCTCTTTTTTTTTCTTTCATTTAATCCACAACAAGACCTGACTCTATTCAGCTCGAATTATACCTTCAATAACTGCATATTCAAAACTCTAACAAAACTACAGAATGGACAGACCCAATTTTCAGTTTCAGCTTCATGTTTTCAGCTTATAGTTTTCAGCTTGTGCCACTGTTTTGTATCAAATTTTCAGTCTTAGATCTTGTAAACCATTGAGAAGCAAGATCAGCATTTAACAAGACTCTACAAACAGCTAGCTTTCAAATTTTTTTATTGAACAGATACCTATAACCTCCAAATACCACAGTTAAGTACAGATTCTGATTATCTGCGCACCTTCCTGACTTCGTGTCAACTAATCATCATTTCGCCATCAAAAATTTCAATTACTTTTCACTTAGCCTCTTAAGATCCCTATCAATTCGTTCTCTACAGATTTCCTGGTTTAAGCAACTCCAACTTGTCATAACTCCTATTCCAAAATGGCACAGAAATTCATTAGCAGAAATTCTGGAACTCTTTCTTTTCAGATCTTCTTTGAATTTCTGGACAAACATTGAACTTTAACCTTCAAAAGGCTATTTTCTTTATCATCCAATCACAGTTAGTCTGTCCTTTAATTCCTTCCAATTGAAAAGATCATTATGCCCATTCCTTCAATTTTGCAAAATTCAGCATAGAATTCACGTTCAGCATTTGTCTTCTTCTTTACATTCTGATTTGTAACTATAATACCTTCCATTCAACAGCACTCATCACATGTCATTCACGCAACACCTGTATCCATTGAAGAAGTCAGATTCAATGAACGGGCAGTATTTGGCCTTTGCTTTTAAATTTCTGCCCATGAATTTCCAGATTTCAGCAAACTGCATATTTTAGCATTTCTTCATTTCCTTCTTGAAAAACTTGAAAAAAAATTATGATTCCAAATGTAAGTTCCTGCTGCTTTAATACTTAGTTTCAGAAATGTAATTACAGTTTCAAAAAAAAATGATAGTTCTGAATTCACAGATGATAAATCACAAGGAACTTGGAGGAAATAACCCACCAAAAGACATTACAATATTGAGTATTCTTTCAGATTTTTACTAATAAGAAGCTGGCATTAGGGGTTTGGCACAACATTGCTGAAATTGATACATAACTCACAGTTTTCATTTCTACAAATCTCTGATTTCCTCTCTGCATTTCTCTGCAACATCCCAAATTACTGGAATTTCTGCTATTTCACAGCTCAGATTTTCTTAACTGTAGATTAGTCTCACTTCGGTAATTTAACTAAGCAACTTTCTAGACTAAGTTTCAGAATCACATGTGTCAGACTTTAACTTCTCTTGCTCTACATTCATGAATATTAGCTTCATTGATCACCTACATCTGCATCAAATCTGGAGTGTGTCTTTGGACAGCAACAAGAGGGATTTGCTCTCTTGATTTCAAGTGCCCAATGAGATTATTGTTAAGCTGAATATCACTGGGGTTAGGAGCTCAATGAACCAAATTTTGGACTGATTTCTGAATTTGACTTATCCCTTCATGAATTGCAGAGATTAGCTCCATTCTAGATTTGCAGCTAGTTGTGCTCTGTAATTTCAAATGTGTTCCTGTATTTTAGTGGTCCATTTCAATTCTTTGACTTCTATGTAATTTCTGCACATTAACCTTGAAGCCTTAATCTCAATAGATCTCTTTAATTAACATTCGCTCAAATTAGCTTGTCTTTAATTCCTTTCTAATCAGAAGAAAGGATGCTAATACAATTTCTGCACAGAGACAATTTCAGCTTCAACATTCTTTTCTGTTCTGAGTTTCCTGTTGCTGCAATTCTCTTCACTTCTTCAGAAATAATGATGCCAGGAAAGGTAAGCATACCATTTGTTTCAGCATATCCTTAAATTTCAATTAAGCTTCCACTCCTTCGAATGTTGCATTCTAAATATTGATACAAAACTGATACAAAACACAACTCCATATTCCAGCTCTGCACTACACTGTTTCTGTAGATTTTTGTGCAATGATCACTGCAACTCATTCTGAATTTCTATCATGTATAGAGTCCAAAATTCAATCAGCAGCTATGTCCATTAGTTCACCTAGAAGCACTGTCCAGAATTAATCAACTACAGAATTGTTATAGAATTTCAAGTGTCCAGAAATAACTTTAGCATTCCACATTTTACTTCTAAAATAACTGCTACAAGCAATGCAGCACATGCAAATTTCAGCTTCATTCTCATCTCTGCAGAATTAATCACATCAACATATTCTTCCAGCATGCGTCTCATAGAGTTTGAATGTATCATAATAGTATTAAATCTCAAAATCCAAATCAATTGGCTTGGTCTTGACATGATAATACTCAAGAAATGAATTCATTTAGCTTAAAACATTTAGAGCCATTCATTCACAACCAAATTTTCAGAATTTTACACCATAAACACCTCCTAAAATCAGCCCTTGCTCAAACAATTTCCAAACCTTGATCCATTTTCGGATTGTACAGAATTCATACACCTCCCCCACACTTCAATCTTTGCCCATCATCGAACAATCTAACTCATCAAGATAGTCAACCATAACTCTCAATGAAATAGAGCGAGCAAAGGTAATTAAGAATTAGAATGCTAGATGAGAATATTTTAAGAAAATTGTGGAGAAAGAATTGGGAAATAAGGGAACAAGAATGAAAAATATCCTTCATTTCCATGCACACAAATGCTATTGTGACTTTGAAAAGAAATTAAGCAAGTTCTAGAGTTCAATTGTTGTAAGTGCATGCCACACAAAAGAAAATAATGAAGTATAGGCTAAAAGTGGACCTCACTAGGTATTTTCATGCAAACAAGCTCAATTGATCAAAATTGGAATCCACTGTCATTTTAACCAATATCATGTAAGAAAAACATCCAATCATGCCAAGTGACCTAAAATTGATGATCAAATTTAAGAGACCTTTACCATCTTAAAAATATTACTTAGAAAATTCCCATGGAAAATTTTATTCACATGAAATGCTATGTAACTAAACAAAATGCAAAGTATGGAAGCAAATGCGGAAATAAAATGCAAAATGTAAAAACAAAGTGCAAATGCAAAGTATAGAACCAAAGAAATGTATAACTAATTTATTAGAGAAAAACTAAACACAAAGCATGAATTAAAATCCAAGAGAAAACAAAATTGAAACCAACTCCCCTTTCATTTCCGGTGGTTGAAGAAGATCTAACAAAAGAAGCCACCCCGGAAGTGGAGTAATCATGGTTCTACTCAAATTCTTCTTATTAATCATTTTTCCTTTCAAAATTCTCTCTGGAGGTCTAAGGCGGTTCAGTGTAAGCATCCACTCCAGAAGCTTAGATTCTCCTACAACATTAATAAAAGAAAACACCTCCCACACACATGTGGGGTAAAAAGAAAATAGGAGAAAATTAGTGTGGGTAAAAGATATTTCAAGAAATGATTCACATCTAATAAAATCAATAAATGGTACCTCTATTAAATTTTCTAATGTATCACTAACAATACTTACCTTATCGTGTTGAAAGGTACCTGGAGTGGTGATTATTACCTCCTTTCCATCAAGTAAATGCTCAGACTCTAGTTCTGGTGAATGTACATCTTCATGTAGTGATTCTTGGGTGCTTGGCTTCATAGCACAAGTCCCTACACTCACATCCTCTAATCTTGGTGATTCTTGAGGCAATGCTTCCAGTAAGCATTCCCCTACACTTATATCATCTTCTGCAATAATACCTGCATCATTCACAACATCTAGAGCAACATCGTTTGTAGAATCAAAAATTTGAACAACTACATCATCATCACAAATAATTCTAGAAAAATCTTGCGAAGAAATGGAAGTAGGGTCAGGCCTGTCAAACACTCCACAATCCATCTCCTCATTGGAGTTTTACATTTGTAACTGATTAATAGATGGCGCAATCTAGTCTAACTGACTCTGAATATTTTGTATCCTTGCAAATTGTTGCTCTTGATGCTCTCTCATTTGTTGTATAACTTCATTGAATTTCCACATTGATTCTTCAAATTATTCTTGTACATCCTCATACTGATATTCAGGCGCATAAATCCCAGTCTGAGGCTGATAATAATAACTCTGACTCCAATCTCTAAAATACTGATAATATGGATCCATGGTCACATAAATTTCCTATTCTTACACTGAAACACTAGCAAATAAAATCAGAAGACTCAGAAACAAATAAAATCAAACACATGGATATATAAGCATGAAAGCAATCAAAACAATAAAATTTCTATGTTTTCCAAAATAAAAACAATCCTAAAATTACCAAACATTGTATATTTTCCCCGGCAACGGCGCCAAAATTTGATAACGATGTCTGTCACACTCGTAAATCAAATTAACAAATGTATTTCCACTGAACCCCTTAATTTCGTAATAATGTTGTAGTAACGAGCCTAGGATCGATCTCTCGAGGAACTAACGGTAGGATGTAATTTTAGGTTCGTATTTTATTCCTATTTTTGGGGTTTTTTAATATGAAAATGGGGGGTTGATGGTTTGAATCTAAACTGAATAAATGAAAAGCATAACGAATACGAAATTATCTAATGCATTAATGAAACCTAACTATGCGCCAATGATCAAACCATAATGCATTGTCACCCTACATTATAATTAAACCATCAACACACTTAAACTAAATATGAAATTACGAAACGCAATTAAATCTGATCTACAACACCAATTAAAACCCTAGCTTAAACTTAACAACCTAACAATTAACCAAGAACAAATTAAACTCAAATTAAACTACAACAAGGTAATGAAATACTAAATGACTTGCTAAAAACATAACAAACATAAAAATAAATCTGTATCAAGCTACAAAACAGGAATAAAATGAAATTAACCCTAACTGATCCAATCTCTCAACCAATCTAACAAGCAACACACTCTTGTCGTCACACAAGAGTGCCAAAGTCAAGACCACCCAACTCTAGACCTTAATGAAGAACCTCAGCTGCGTCTCAGCTCCAAGTATGCTCAGAAACGCCGACGGACCACCCCCGACGAGCTAGAACATCCCAAAACCCCAAGAATGGCCGAAATCTGAAAATCTGGTCTCTGGATCTGATGGGAAGCTGTGGAACGCGGATGAACGTCGAGTGGAGCTCAGGAACACCGGAAGACCACCTCTAAATGTTGCTGATGGGAATCGGAGCTCAGATTTGGAGGAACACCTCCAAATATGAGGTGAACAGAGAAGATGTCGCGAGCCAAATTCCACCGGAGAGAACACTCTCCAATGGCTCCAGAAGATCGGGATGATACCGCCGAGAAGTTCTCCACCGAAATTGAAGCTCGAGAGATTGATTGGAGAAGAGAAAGAGGCCGAAATCCAGAAGATGCCGCGCCACGGGATGAAGCTACGCGGTGGAGGATCGACACTGGAAATCACTGTAGCTTCTGTGTTTTGAATCTGTTCTAGATCTGAACGGACGACTGTGATTGATTTGGCTCTTGATCAACTATGAAAAGTCATCCAAAATCTGATCCGAAGGTACTGATCTTGATCTAGGGTCTGGATCTACTCTCCCTTAAGTCAAATCGACCAGATCATCAGTGGATGGCCCAGATCTGCCCTGTATTCAATGAACGATCCAGATTAATTCGGGCTGGATCAATGGCTAGATGAACTCAGATCTGGATCAAAACTTCTAGATCTTCATCAATGGCTCAGATCAGCTCCCCATTAGGTTGGATCGGCCAGATCTTCAACAGATGGTTCAAATCTCTCCTATTCTTGATAAACGACCCATAATGCTTCAAAGCTTGATCTTCTCGTTTGAACTCCGATTCGAGCCCAATTTCGGTCCAAATAGATCCAAATCCAAGATCCTTTGATGCCTACAAAATAAGAATCAAATATTAGCATCAAATAACACAAAAATACAATAATTTGTAATTAGGTCCAAAATAGATACAATGCACAAAACATGATGTAACCATGATTTAAACCTATAAAATCAACATCATACCATGCATATATGAATCAAAATAATACAATGAAATCATGGTTATCACACGGGCGTGTGAGGTTCACACGCCCTTGCCAACTTCCTTCTCTGGTGCAGCTACATGGCCTTTCATCCTTACACGGCCTGGGCAACCCCCCATGGCAGGGCCATGTAGGGTTCAAGTGTCGTGGCTTCCTCCATCGCTTTGCTTACAGATTTGGCCTTAAACATGCATCTTTCACCAAATTCGACTCCTGCATACAAAAAATGCATAAAAGCAGATATCCGAACAAAGAGAGTAAATATGCTAAAAAGGAAAGCTGAAAGTATGAAAATGCATAGATCAAGCATGCTCAAATATGTGAATGTGCGTCAAAACATGCTAATAAGTGTATACAATCTATGCACATCAGTTGCCTCCTAAGAAGCACTTGTTTTAGGTCTTTAGCTCAACCCCATTTCAGTTAGTGTGGACTAAACCCATGGAAGCATGGCTCTCCTCCCAGGGTTAAGGCTCCAGTCTACACCTTTAGTTTCACTTGTGCAGGACAAATGTACTTATTATTGCTCATTGGAGGAGACCTCTCTTGGAAACTGCATTCCTCAACTTTGTGTATGTTCATCTTGCTAGAATTTCCCTGAGAAGAGGAGACATAGTTAGAAGAATTAGATAAATCAAATTCTAACCTTTCTTTGCTGATCTCCAAGGATAACTTGTGACTTTTCACATCAATGAGGGCTCTAGCAATGGCAAGGAATGGTCTCCCAAGGATGATTGGTATCTTGGGATCCTCCTCCTTATCTAAGACAATAAAATCTGTAGGAATGATGCATCCGCCTACTTCTACTGGCACATCTTCCACTATTCCCATTGGGTATCTACATGAATGGTCAGCTAATTGCAATGTCATAGTAGTCAGTTTAATATTCTGGAGTCCTAGCTTCTTACATAATGAGTGTGGAAGTAGACTAATGCTGGCTCCCAGGTCGCAGAAAGCTTTCTGTATGAGTTCAGAACCAATTTTACAAGGTATGGAAAAACTCCCTGGGTCCTGAAGTTTCGGTGAAATATTTGCCATAAGTAAAGCGTTGCAATTTTCCATTAATGTTACTGTAATGACCCAAGTTTTTTTTTTTAAACATATATATAATGCATAACTTGCGGCATCACTTCTCTTACTTCCATAATGGTTCCTTACTTCAAATAAAATTACATAGACGATTCGAAAGAAAACATAACTACATGCGAAATTAATCTAGAAGGCCTTCGGGTTATACTGCCCTTGTTCTGAGCTGGCTCACTAGTCAATGCCTCCTATCCCATTCATCTCACCGTCTGAAAAAAGATATAAAGTCTGAGTCGAGACACTCAGCATGTTCAAAACAATATTATACATTAGTTAGCGTCTATAATCTAGTGTACCAAGGGAAACCACATCAAAGGTAACTTAGGTCTTACTTACTGGCACCTCATGGACATGAGCGTAGATGTCTACTTAGGCATACAAGCATAAACATAAACCTAAGCATGTACGTAAGCTAAGTATACAATAGACACAACCAGGAGCATGTATATAAACATAGGCATAAGCATACTAGTTAGCATAAATGTACATACTATGGATGAACATAAGCATAAGCATAAGGATATAATTAAACTAAGCATAAAATAGATATAATCATGAGCATGTATATAAACATAGGCATAAGCATACTAGCTGACATAAACGTACATACTATGGATAAACAGAGGCATAAGCATGTAAAGAAGCTAAACATGGAAAAGATCATAATCACATAGAGTTAGTGAGCTCCCGGGCTAAGGGCACCGGTCACACTCAACTACATAGTTTGGTGAGCTCCCGGGCTAAGGACATCAGTCACACTCTACCACATAAGATTAGTGAGCTCCCGGGCTAAGGACACCGATCACACTCGACCACGTAGATTTGGTGAGCTCCCGGGCTAAGGACACCGATCACACTCTACCACATAAGATTGGTGAGCTCCCTGGCTAAGGACACCGATCACACTCGGCCACGTAAATTGGGTGAGCTCCCCAGGCTTAGGTCCCCAGTTCATAACTTACCCCATAATAAGATTTGACAAGCTCCTCGGGCTTAGGTCCCCAGATCATAACTTGGTAAGTTCCCCGAGCTTAGGTCCCCGGATCATAACTCGATAAGCTCCCCGGACTTAGGTCCCCAGATCATAATTCGGTAAGCTCCCCGGGCTTAGGTCCCCGGATCATAACTTGGTAATCTCCCCAGGTTTAGGTCCCCAGTTCATCACTTAACCTATAACATAAACATGAACATAACATAAACATGTCTGCAAACTCAACCACGATCATTGCATATGCATGGGCTTAAACATAAACATGTGCAAAAACATGATAAGATCATTACATGAGCATGGGTATAATCAAGACATGCACCTAATATAAACTTGACCACTTCATAAGTATGGATGTTAACGTAAATATGTATATAAACATGATTACTATGCAAGCATGGAACATAGGCATAAACATAAGCAAGTTCATTTTATGAGAATTTAAAACATGTGCATAAATGTAAGGAAGTTCATTCCATGAGCATTTAGTTATCATGATGAGAAGAAATATATGTCTAACTAACCTGATTTCAATCTTATCTAACTAGAATCTGAAAGTACATTTAGCATGTAAAGTTGTCATGATAAGGAGTAAGAATAAACACAAGCACACTAAAATGAAATTCCAAAATCCTACATATAGCCTGCTAAATTGTCATAACGTGAAGCAAACTAAATACAAATATACTAAATTAAATTTCTGAAACATACATTCAATATACGGCATGCATGCATGCAACATGGTTGTCCGTAACTTTTAAAACCTCTTCAAAAAAATATTTTCATTCAACTTGTATTTAACATTCTCATAATCAATAGAATGCATGAACAATAAAATTATAATATGTTCATTAAAACATGACATACATGCTTAAAAAAAACACAACTTATAACTCAACCTTTTTCTCTCATACGTACGTACATGCAACATTTCCATAGTTCATAGCATGTATGATCATCATAAACATAACTAATACATACATAATCATTAAACATGGCGTGCATGCTCAAACAAAACTACAACTTATAACCCATCTTTTTATCTCATATATACGTTCTTGCATGCAACATTTTCATATTCCATAATATGCATATTCTCATATTCCATAATATGCATGGCCAACAAAACATTATCAATACATAGACGATTATTAAAGCATGACATATTTGCTAAAAAAAACACAACTTATTGGAAAAGGCGAACTAGAAACATTAAAAGGTTCTCATCCTTATATACCGAAGCATAGGAGTGCACAAGGAAAAATAAAGGTGGAAAACTTCCTACGAGATATAATGAAGCAACACCAATCTTAAGCCTGCCACCCTATTAATATTATAAAGGCATTTAACAATTAACCTCAATGGCAATATGATCAATCATATGACAAATACTCTGATCCTTGTGTTCCAAAGCATGAGAATGCACAAGAAAACATAAAGTAGGAAAACCCCGAAATACACAAGACATAAAATAATAACATAGTTGAGAGCATGCCTTAAATACTTAGCTCCTAAATCCTTGTCTTCCGTTGAAGCTCTAGCACCGGTGGAGAAACAAAAAGGGGATAGGAAACTTTCTTAGGGTCGGTGGCAATATCTAAGGTGAAGTTTTTGAGGATAAGGTTTAAATAGAGGTGAGAGCTTAGGACATTTTCTTCCTTCTTTATGCTAAGTCATTAATTGTATTAATTTTATACATATTTATATCCATATGCTAATATATGGTAATATATTTAATTCATATTATAATTTCTTAATACTAAGTCATTAATTTGATTTTTGAATCAAATTATATATTTCCATATACTAATTTCATATATATAAATATCCATGTATATATCACATATACATGTAATATATTTAATTCATATATAATTTCTTAATAATCATTAATTTGATATTGAATCATATTATATATTACCATATATATATATATCTTCAATTAAAATCTACTATATGTATTTTATAATTTTCCTATTTCCATTATTTATACTATATACTTTATATTTCCTATATATATCCATGATTATATAGATTTTTATATAAAAACTAAGTCTGTCAATTTAATATAATTTTATATGGATATCCATATATATAATATAGATATATAATTCATATATTATATGATTAAAATTTCTTAATCATTATTTACACTATATTTGTTACACGTTACCTACATAATATATTATAATCTTATATATATATATATTTCTATTCTTATTTAAATTATAGGATTTATATTATATATATTATTTATACTTTCTTTCTATATACAATACACGCTACATAAAATTTTAGTCTTGTATTTTTTTTTATTCTTATTTAATTATATATTCTATATTATATTTAATATATTCTATTATTTTCTTAATTTGATTGATCTAAATTCCATAATTAAAGGTTAACTTGATTAATCCTAACTAACTCATCTATTTAAATTTATAATTCTTAATAAAATATGAATTCTAATTAAATTTCAATTACTCAAATAAATATCCTTAATTAAATAACTTCAAAAATCTAATTAAATTACAATTAATCCAATATATCTCCTTAATTAGATAAATTCAAATTCTAATTAAATTATAATTTAACCCAATAAATCTCATTAATTAATTAAGTGGTTTCGGACACTACAGTTACGGTTTCGAAGTCACCTTTCTGCCTTCTGTTAGATATAATACCCTTTAAAAATTTTGCGAACTTCAGCATTTGGTGCAGTGCATCTATCAGTGGTACTTCTACGCAAATTTCCTTATTCTTCTTTAGGAATCGGTTGAACTCTTCATCCTTTTGGGATGTTATCAATTTATGAGGGAAAGGAATTGTCTGACTTTGTAGGGGAATTTCAGAGTTCCTTCAACCTTCTTGGTGATCTCCTCTCTATCCCTGTTCTGGATCTGATTGGGTATTAGGGGAGAGGGCTCTTCCTCTGAATCAATTCCTTTCTGAGTAGTGATTTGGGGGTCTCCCAAAGTTTGTTCGATCCTCAACTCGATGCGGTTGTAGTGTTCCACCGGATTTATATCGGGCTTTCCTGGAAATGTTCCCTGTGCTCTTGAAAAAGACTAGGCTGAGCTATTTGGCTGTCTTGCATCTTCTGATGTTTTTCAGAATTTTCCAGTGTTTGAGTCAATTTCTTGATCTCATTCTTCATCTCTTTTTGCTCTGAGAGAGCTTCTTCAAGCATCTTTTCGATTCTTGACAGTTGTGAAGGTTGCTATTATTGGTAAGTCTGTTGTCCAAAATGAGTAACTCTGTTTCCCAGGTTGATAGCTTTGTTTTGCTGGTCCTTGGTCCTGATTATTCCAGTATGAGAAATTTGGGTGGTTCCTCCATCCAGGGTTGTATGTGTTGGAGTAAAATTATTTTGCTTTTGGTTGTAACTGACTATCGCATCGCATTGCTCAAGTTGGTTTATCTATGCTTGTATTGGCCCTAGGGGGCAAGTATCTTGAGCGTGATCCGTACTTCCGAAAGTTTCGCAAACACAAACTATTGCATTGGTCATGTTGTTTCTGTAATGCCCCTAGGGTCTCTAATAATTCATGTAGATTTATGCATGATTAATATAGATTAATGCATGATTAAAATAAGCCTTAATAATTCAAATAGATTTATACATGATATAGTATGAGCCTTATGTGGATTCTTCTTTAGAAAATAAAAAAAAAAGAGGCATGACCAAGGATTGAACCTTGGACCTCTTAGTAAGTGGTTTCATGTCATAACCAATAGCCCCAGCAGGGGTGTGCTGATATGAAAAAGAGGGAAATTGTTGTTAAAGGTAAGGAAAGTGGAGGCTCTCTTCACTAAGGAGGAGAAGTCCAAGTTTCCTTCCTCTTCTCACAATGAAAAGAGAGTTTTTACTTTCTCCCTTCATTAAGGATGAGTAAAAGAAGAGGGAAGGAAAAATTCATGTTTCCTTCTTTCTCTCAATTGGAATAAAAGGGGAAAATGAATGAGAATCTTCATTTTTGCTCTCTGTTTCTCCTTCCTCCTTCTCTCCACCGAAACCATCCTCCTCTTCCTCACCATTGCCGAACCAAGCAAGAAGATTTGCCTCTATGAAAAACTTCACAACCAAGGATTTCTTCTCCTAGGGAATTTAGCAAGAGATGTAAGTATCCTCTCACCTGCAGTACAATAGTTATCGTACACTTTACATTTTGTAAAAAAAAAAAAAGGACTTAGGGATCTCCTTGCAAGTTTCGGATAAGACAAGAAGTTGTGGTCACTTATGGTTGTCAAGTTACAAATTATGCTACATGTTGTATAAATGAAACCTAGATCCTTACCTTAGGTTTTGACCAAGATAGAATACAAGGCTTAGAGTAAAACTTTGAAACCTAAACATGATTGTTCATGCTCCTTCATGACATATGATATATTACATGTTGTTAGTTAAGTTTTTATGCTACATGTTGTATAAATGAAACCTAGATCTTTACTTTAGGTTTTGGCCAAGATAGAATACAAGTCTTAGAGTAAAACTTTGAAACCTAAACATGATTGTTTATGCTCCTTCATGACATATTATATATTACATGTTGTTAGTTAAGTTTTTATGCTACATGTTGTATAAATGAGACATAGATCCTTACTTTAGGTTTCAGCCAAGATAGAATACAAGGCTTAGAGTAAAACTTTGAAACCTAAACATGATTGTTTATGCTCCTTCATGACATATGATATATTACATGTTGTTAGTTAAGTTTTTATGCTACATGTTGTATAAATGAGACCTAGGTCCTTACTTTAGGTTTCGGCCAAGTTAAGATACAAGGTCTAGGGCAAAAAAAATTGAAATGAAAACATGCTTATTTATGCTCCTTCATGATACATGATCTATTATATGTTGTTAGATAAGTTCTCATGCTACATGATGTATAAACAAAACCTAGAACCTTTCCTTAGGTTTCGGCCAAAGATGAACACAAGGTCTAGGGCAAGATTTTGAGACCTAACTATACTTGTTTATGCTTCCTCATGATGTATGATTTTATATGCAATGTTAGATTGAAATTCCATGTCTTATGTTGCATGAAAACCCTAGAAACCCTACCCTTAGGTTTCGACCAAGGTTGAATTAAAGGTTGAAGAAAAAAATTGTTGACCTAACTATACTTGTTTGATGCTTCCTCATGATGTATGCTTTCTTATGCTATGTTAGGTTAAATATCCATGGCTTATGTTACTTGAAAAACCTAGAAACCCTACCTTAAAGTTTCGGCCAAGTTAAGATACAAGGTCTAGGGCAAGGTTTTGAGATCTAATCATGCTTGTATATGCTTCCTTATGATGTATAATCATTATCATATGGTTGGTTTAAGTTTCATGTTTCATGTTGTATTTAAAAGTTTAAATACCTCACATTTAGGTTTCGGCCAAGATTGAAATTGAGACTTAGAGCAAAGTTTTGAAACCTAACCATGCTTATTTATGCTTCCTTGTGATATATGATTTCTTATATGTTGTTAAGTTTCATGCTATATGTTGTATTAAAAGTTGGAACCTCACCTTTAGGTTTCGGCCAACAATGAATTAGGGTTTGTAGGAAGATCAAAACCCCAACCATGCATGATAATGATTTCTTATGATGTGCTATGAAATTTAGGTCACCATGTTGTATGTTATATGCTTTATGTATGTGCACTTATGACATCATGTTATGATTCCTTATGATATGCTTTATGTTATGTGCACCTCATGCTATTATGATATGTTTATGAAAGGCTTATGTAAGATGAAAATCCTAAGAGATGCTTCCCTTGAGATGGGATCAAGAGCACTCTTCATGATATGATAAGAACATGAAATGTTATGATATGACAAGAACATGATATGTTATGAGATGACATGATATGACATGCTATTTTACTTTGTATGGCTTGTACTAAGGGTGGACTCCATAAGTGCCCCTAGGTCGATGGTCTATGAAACGTGCCTAGTAAAAGGGATGGGCTCCTATGTTGCCCCTAGGTCGATGGTCTATGAAACGGGCCTAGTTCCTAGTAGGTTCAAGATTTGCTACCTTGGATCTATTTAGGATGCGTGCACTCATGTATGTATGTGGTACAAGTTGGGCCCTCATGTTGAGATTATGTTTAAGTATGTATATGATATATGTTTTTAAAAGGACATCCTGCATATACTCATCTCATGTCACATGTTTTCAAAAGAACATCTTGCATCTACAAGTTCATGTTATATGTTTTCCTTTATGCTACTTTAAAGATGCTCTTGAGATATGTCCATGATGTTCACATGATATGATATGATTTTATGTTTATGATGTTCACATGATATGATATGATTTTATGTTTATGCTTTCACATGATATAATATGATTTTATGTTTATGCCTTCACATGATATGATATGATTTTATGATCATGCTCTCATATGATATGATATGACTTTATGTTATGCTCTCACATGTTATGTTATGACTTACCAAATGTACATGTTATCACTTTATGTTCATGTATGAATCATGGTTTTTGTGAGTAGGAAAGGAACTTACTAAGCCCATGGGCTTATAGTCTTTTTATGTTTCCTTGTACTGCAGAAAAAGGAAAGGAATGGCTAAATTAAGAGGAGCAGCAGGAAGGGCAAGTGTGTGTGTGGCAGTGGCATGGTGGAAGAAAACAAAACTGCTTTATGTTTATATGTTTTTAAGTTGCGTATGAACCATGTGTTGTCATTATGCTTTGATGGTACTTGCACTAGTATGGATAGTATGCACTTATGTTCTCCTTATTTCATGTTAGTATGCTTATGGTATCATGAATCATGTTTCAAGTAGTTGATACTAATTAAGTTAAATGCATGAATATCAGTATGTCTACATATTCAATATGAGAAGCATGATGTTTACTATAGTTAGTGTAGAAAAAAATTTATAATTGTTTCCGCTGCCATGATTTCTTTTATATGTATGCACGTATGTAAGCAAGTAACCCCGTCCCTCCTTGAGCAGTGGGAGGGCGGGCGTTACAGTTTCCCATGGCCTCAAGCTTCTTGGTCAGAGCGTCTAGTTTTGCAGACATGAGTGTGACTACATCTACGTTGAATTTTTCTGATGCCTTTATTGGATTCCCTGAGAAAGAACCTCCAGATCTTTCGGTTGCCCACTGATGGTAGTTCTGCACCACATTCTCTATGGTCTCTTCAGCTTCATCAAGGCTTTTGTTCATTAATGCTCCTCCTATTGCAGAATTGAGGGATACCTTTGTGTGATAGTTGATTCCATTATAGAATGTGTGTAGAACCAACCATTTCTCAAGGCCATGATGGGGGCACTGTCTCAGCATACTTTTGAGTCTGTCCCAAGCATCAAATAATGATTTTGATTCTATCTGTTTGAAGCTTGCGATAAAATTCCTCATGTGGGTAGTTTTGCTTGGCGGGTAGAATTTGTCTAGAAATTTCTGTTCACACTGCTCCCAAGATGTTATGTTGTTTGCTGGAAGATAATTTAGCCACTGCTTGGCTCTGTGTTTTAGGGAGAATCCAAAAAGAAGTAACCTTACTAATTCTGGAGGGACCCCATTCACTTTCATAGTACCGTAAATCTCATAGAAAAGCTCTAAGTGATGGTTTGGATCATCGTGCGATCCTCCTCTAAATTGATTCTGCTGAACCATGTGGATTACTGTAGGCTTGATTTCAAAATTGTTAGCTTCGATTGGCAGTCGAATGATGCTAGATCCAACCCCTCGTGCATAAGGTGCTACGTAATCCTTCAACAGTTTATCAGCCATTTCTGAAGATTCTTGTGCGGCTTGAAATGCTTTTTACAAGTTTCTTCTCCTCAAGAAAGTCCTATCGATCTCTGGGTCGAACAGTAGAAGTTGTCCTGAAAGATTACCTCTTCGTATGCAAAAACAAGATATGGAATAAAGTAAAGAAAAGAGTTGGAATAATAATTTTTTTTACATTTTAATAAAAATTCAAAAAATAAAGAAAAACAAAAAAAAAATTATTTATCTCTAAAATACAGAATATTAGAAAAAGCAAAGTATAGTCTAATCTAATATGATTTTTGCTAATGTTATAGACGCATTCCCAAGCAACGACGCCAAAAACTTATTACGATCCAGCAAGTGCATGGATTCATTGTCAGTAATAAAGATTATCGATCCCACGAGGACTGGTTATAAGCACTAGCAATAGTTCACTTAGGATTAGCTAAACTACCGATGGTTGTAAGTTTTCTAAAGAAAAGAGATTGAGAAACGGAAACGAGAACTAGTGAAGAGAGAATAATTAACTTGGTTTATGAAAAGTTCTAGGAGTTTGATTTCATTGTGGTGGTATTGATGTATCACATTCTATCCTTTACTCATTGTCCATCAACATGCATTCGCCAGAAGCTAAATCAACCATCCTTAAGCACTAAATAGAGAAGATCCCTGTGAAATCCTGTCATGGTTAACCCCTGTCACTAGGGTGCCTCGATAGATCACAAGAATGCAACTCTAATTGGTGTCATTAAGGATAGAAATAAGAGCTTGGTTTGGTCTCTTGCTTCCTTGTGGAGAAGTTGCCTCTCTTTTCAAGGAAGTACCCTAGGTATCTGTGAACGGGTTACCCCTGTTACTAGGGCCCCTTGGGTATATCATCTAAGATACTCTCTCTACGAGGTTATCAATCCCTACACAATCAATTAATACACAACAAGTCTCATGCATAGTAGTTGAAACAAAGCAAGCAAAATCATCCAATGAATAAACGCATCAATGTGAGTCTTACATCAAAACCAATCCACAACTATTCCCTAATCCTAGAACAAGGAATCTACTCCATAGACGCCGGAGAAAATCCCGAAGACATAATGAAATTAAGCATACAATTCTCAAACAAGAAGAGAGAAAGAGAAAGGATGCTTATCCAACAATGATGAGTGATCTTTGGATCCAATCCTTTGCTTTTGGAGTTGATGTGATGATGAAGGATTGTTAGACGAAGGTCCTGGATGGCGTGGAATGGCACCAAGGTGATTCTCCCTTTGACGGCTCGCTTCCCCCCGAGGAGAAGGGTTAAAACCCTTCTTATAGGCTAGGGCACGACGCCGCGCTACACGGTCGTGTCAATATGTCACGACCATGTCTTCTTTTATCTTTGGTCGTGTTGCACGACCGTGCCAATTGTCACAACCGTGTGGATTTGGGCTCGGCTACTGGGACACGGTCGTGCAGGATTGCACGGTCGTGCATTGCTTGGCAGCGATCGTGGGGGGGGGGGCACGTCTGTACAGGATTGTACATCCATGCAAGGATTAGAGTTGCACGATCGTGCACTGCTCTTCTTTTGATTGGCCACACGACCATTCGAGCTTGCACGACCGTGTTCTCTGCCTCGTTTCGGTACATCGACAATCATTATTTTTGCTCCGAAAGTTGTCCCTGTCAACACAAAATCAAATAAAGAGCAGATATCCAAACAAAAGAGTATTCATGATGAGTATATGATAAAAGAGATGATCATGCAAATAATATATACATATAAAGCAAGTGAATGTGCGTTAAAACATGTATAAACGATCATAATATTTACACACATCATCCTCCCGAGCGAGTCTGAATTATTATGAGAAGGCCAGAATATTGCCACATTTCGGTTAGGAACATCCTCCCGAGCGAGTCTGAATTATTATGAAAAGGCCAGAATATTACCACATATCGGTCGGGAATGTCCTCCTGAGCGAGTTGGCCGGTAATAATGATATATTAAGGAAATTTAAATATGGTATGTACCAATTACAGGTTTAAGGTTTTCGCCCATCCTTAGAGAGACACGACCAGATTTTACTTCGGGTTTCCTGATTGACCGGTGTTGAGCGGAGGAAGCATGCTCGAACTTTAAGGGTTTAAACTTTTCGGTTCCCCTTGAGGAAGCCAGATCGATCACTCCTTAAGGTCCCCGATCGACTGTTGCCAAGCGGAGGAAGTATGCTCGAATAACATTGAGTGGAGGGAACATGCTCAACTGTCAGGGGTTTAAAGTCTCCGGTTCCCTCAAGGAAGCTAGACGGGTCACTCCTTAAGGTCCCCGATCGACTATTGCCGAGCGGAGGAAGCATGCTCGAATAGCATTGAGTGGAGGAAACATGCTCAATTGTCAAGGGTTTAGAGTCTCCGGTTCCCCTCAAGGAAGCCAGTCCGATCACTCCTTAAGGTCCTCGATCGACTGTTGCCGAGCGGAGGAAGCACGCTCAAATAGCATTGAGCTGAGGAAACACGCTCAATTGTTAGGGGTTTAAAGTCTCTGGTTCCCCTTAAGGAAGCCAGATCGGTCACTCCTTAAGGTCCCCGATCAACTGTTGCTGAGCAGAGGAAGCATTGTCGAATAACATTGAGCAGAGGAAACACGCTCAATTGTCAGGGGTTTAAAGTCTCTGGTTCCCCTTAAGGAAGCCCAACCGATCACTCCTTAAGGTCCCCGATCAACTATTGCCGAGTGGAGAAAGCACGCTTGAATAGCATTGAGTGGAGGAAATACGCTCAATTGTCAGGGGTTTAATGTCTCCGGTTCCCCTCAAGGAAACTAGACCGGCCACTCCTTAAGGTCCCCGATCGACTGTCACTGAGCGGAGGAAACATGCTTGAAAGGAGAATCATTTGGTTCATTCTAGTAAATGTATGTATTGATTAAAGAATAGATGCCTGCATTCTTCCATTATATTCAAAAATTAAATGGAGTATATAGATAACTTACAGGCGTACTTATTAGGCTCTGTATGGTTGTAAGTGATTTGCACTCCAAGGCCTCTCGAGATTTCTCCCTTCATAGTCTTGGAGGTAATAAGAACTGATGCAAGCTTCTGTATAACTTTGTATTGCCCTCCCCATTGGGGAACTAATTTAGTAACGTCTCCCACAGGTTTAACACGCTTCCACACTAAATCCTCTACTTGAAATAATCGGGGGATAACTCTTTTGTTGTAATTTTGTCTCATTCGCTGTCAATAAGATATAAGATGAGTTGCTACCTTGTCTCGAGCTTCATCAATAAGATCGAGTTCCATTAGACATTGACCGTCATTATCTTCATCATAAAATCATCTCCGATTAGATTCCACCCCAACCTTGATGGGGACTACTGCTTCTCTTCCGTATACTAGCTGGAATGGAGTTATCCCTATAGTCTCTCGAGGGGTGGTTGGTGTTTACCTTTTTGCATGTCACAAGGCACCCCAAATTGATAAAGATTGGAACTCACATAAACTAAATGAAACACGTGTAGTAAGGAGTCCCAAGTCGTATTTTTCCAAGGACTAACTAGTAAATGTGTGTAAATTCTAGAATTAATTCACATTGTTTTCTCACATAAACAAAGTTTATTAGGCATTCTCATCAATCAAGCATCATAGAATCAATTTCTTCAACTAACCATTACAGCAACAATTAACCTCAAAGCTTTATCACTACTTGATAAACCAAACTACATACAATCTTCAATTACAATCACTTCAACAGTCAACTTCAAGAATTCAGTCAAAATAGCATTGTTCAGAGGAAACAATCTATATATCAGAATAAGCATCCAACATTTAGGCATGATCACAGACTTAACATATCCAATGAACCAAACAAAAGCTTTGCTAACTAAACAACCAAAACTAACAAATTCATGCTAATCAGAACATCTAGTTTAAATCACAAACTAGTTAAACAACTAATCCAGAAGTTAGACAAGATTTAGATTGTATTAACTCAGAGAAATCAGAACTGCACACTAGAAATCAGAACCGGGGTTTGTTAAGCAGTAAATCAACAAAATCAGAACATGAAAGAAACAAAATGCAGAAACAATAAACTGTAAAATCAAAATCTAAGCCATCTCTATCCAAAACTACTCTTCTAATGAGTCTTTCCTTGCTGTCACACAAAGACTTGAAGAAGAAGCTCTCAAACACTTAACTCAGTTCAGAATTCTCCAGCACCAAAGAAAATCTTCCCGGAAAAGCTGGTGAAGAATGAATCTGCCAAGCTCGAAATTCTGCAGATCTGGAATCGAAATTTTCTGGATCGATGCTCTCTGATGGAGGGCAAGCCACTGTCACCAAGGAACTCCTCTAATGATGGATGAAATAGAGGAAATCAATCGAATAGATCTGAGCTCCGGAGAGGAAATCGCCGGCGCGTGCAGAGGATCAGGACTTGAAAGCCAACGGATGGAAGCTCCAATGCCAATGAGATTCATTGAGAAGTAGATCTGGAAGAGAATGGGGAACACCGGCATCGCAGCGGAGAAGAAGATCGCACTGTGGAGAAAATTGCGACGCCGAGCTCGGCTACTGTAGCTTCTCACGCGGGTTTTTAAACCTCCTCAGTTTTGATCAGACGGCTGAGGATCCTCGGTGCTTGATCAACGGTGGAAAACATCTCAGATCTTGATCAAAAGGTACTGATCTTCATCTATGGTCTAGATGTACTCCTCATTAAGTCGGATGGACCAGATGCTTGACGGATGGCTCAGATCTGCTTGATCTTCAACGGTCGGTCCAAATCGATCCAGGTCTTGATCGCCTCATCTTGCCCTAGATTTGAGCCCAAGTATGGTCCAATCTGATCGGGTCCATGACCCTTTTGATGCCTACAAAATAATAAACAAATATTAGCACCAAAATACCATGAAAATAGACTAATTTACAATTAAGTCCCAGATCACATGCAAATTATGAAATGTAATGCAAATATGAGTTTAAGCTATGAATAGACCAATAAAAACATGCATTATGATTCAAAATAATATAGCTAAAATCATGATTATCAAATCCCCCACACTTAGCCTTGGACGTCCCGTACAAGTCAATAAAACCTAAAAATCATCTCCACACAACTTCCCTAGCAATACCTAGAAGATGGTAAAAAGAATTTAACTAAGATCATCTTAAAAATCACTAACAATTATGAATACAATCCAAACAATAATCAGTAGGTATGGTGGTTTCAATCCAATTGAAAAATTAAGCAAGTTACAATCTCACAAGGTATTAACCTATTCTAGCCCTCACATTCAAAATTGCATATAAGTGGAGTTCACTCAATGTCACTCACAACATTTCACTACCATAAGCTTGCTTATTTTCTAATTCTCCACCGCTATAAACATAGCATACATGAATCAAAAGGATTTTATCAACAAGAATTGAAATGGAAACAAAAAGAACAATAAAAGTGAATGAAAATGGCAAAAGAAAAGTATTTAATGAAGAAAATGAGAAGATAAGAGTATTGGAGGAATATACTTGATGAGTTGACCAATTTGATGTATAAAGAGATGAATACCATTTGTTATTACCACTTCAAAGTATCAAGCTAACCTCTCCTTCAATTTGAATGCAAACATAGAATCTTGATACTCTATCTCCAACTTTGATACTCTCTTTAATGTGCCATTTTTTCAAATTTTTTCTTTTTTTCTTCACTGTTCTCCACTTCAATTTCAACATTTGGAACTAAAACAATTCAATATCACCTTATGGAAAAGAGTTCCCTCCCCCACACTTAAAGTATTGTCCGTCTCGGACAAAGAAACATAACTTGCATCCACTTACTTGATACACTTTTAAACCACTATTTTCTCTATTCCTGCAGAATTTTTTTCCTCTGTTTCTCCTCTTCAATTCTTTCTATTTCTATAAATTCTTACAGTTTCATACCCAGCAATAGGCCAACTTGAGATCCCTACACTTAAGTACTATAGAAATAGAAGCAAAACAGACTCCGGATTCCATAATTCTTTGAGTTCTTGCTGGATTTGTTCTCTTAAGTTTCAGCATATCAAATGTCAAGTAGAGCTCAATGAATTCACTTGGTTATGAAACCTGTAAACAATTTTGCACACAAATATTGAAATGACTTACAGAAATTGGTCCAACCATCAAATTTCTCCCAGGAATTCAAAAATCTTCACTAGATCAGTTCCTGAATCTAGAAAATTTCAAACTTGAATTACCCGTATCTTCCAAAAAGAAGCAAAACAGTTAGAATTAAAGCATCACTACAGGATTGAAACAGCAACAAGTTTCAACACTAAACATGTTGTTGTTAGTTCACTGGTTTAATCTCTGCAGAATCATTATTACAGAAATTTCAGTTTGGATTCTTGATTTTGAAAATCAGCAGAATTCAGTTACAATAAGCACAGCTTCCACAACTCTAAGCTGTGAAACAACAAATTCTACTCTACAAGTGCAACCAAAATTTCTGCAATTCCTGTTCTTGTTCTGATTCCAATATCTGAACCATATCAGGATCTCTCTTAAAATTTGTTGCAGCTAATACTCATTTCTTAAATAAGAATGAAGAGTCAAACATGACTATGTCTTGGCTCAGATCTCCTTAATAGCAACATCAACTCAGAAATTCAACTTCCAGCAGCTTAATTTAGCTGCAGTTCCCAAATTTCAGTCTCACAATTCTGTTTAAGCAATTAGAATTCTGTCCAACCTACTTCCCGGAAAAACATGGAATGAAAAGACCACCATATATTACTGAAAATACCATAGCTTCGAAAATATGAGTACGAGTTTAAAACTATGATCTACAGTAGATCTACAAAGGAAAAACATGTTATACCTTTGAAGCGTGTCCTTTCGCGTTCCCGCTCGTCCAAGGAATTGCCGGATCTCTAGACCGTCAAGCGTCGGTCCTCTAGAAGTATCCACACGGACACGTAGGTGGAGAAAACCTCACACAAAGGTGTGCTAGCACCTTGGTAAGATTCGGCCAAGCAAGGAGGAGAGGGAGAGGGAGAGCTTGAGGAAGAAGAAAGGAGTGAATGAGGAGTGAATGAAATGAATTTTATTAACCCGCTAAAGTGGCCGGCCACCTCTCCAAGAGTAACCCCCATTTCTCATTTAATGCCTCATTAAAGAGAATGGGTATGTAACTCCCATGAGGTGGCACACCATGATGATGTGGAAAATCATCATTGACCCACCTAATGCCAACTCACCAATGAGGTGGCAAAAGGTCAAGTCAAAATTGACCTTTGGTCTTCCTTCTCAAGTCAAGTCAAACTTGACCCAATATCTACCATGGTTGATCTAATCCAACCATTTGATTCAAGCCAACTTAATATAATGAATCTAATTCATTAAATTAAATTGATTTAATAAGTCATAATCTAAATTAGACTCATTGAATACTTGAATCAATTTGAGTCCAACTCAATTAGCCCAATTAGGATTACTTTTAATCCAATTTGATTCATCAAATGAATCTAATCCTCTTGGTTCATCATATGAACCTAATCTCCATCTAATTGTCCTTAGTGTGTGACCCGATAGGTTCTTGTAACGTTGGCAATGCCCTAAACCCATTTCGGAGCATAAGTAATGAGTGGTATCTAGCAACACATCATTACTACCCAAGTTACAAGAATGTCGAGATCCGACATCACCTTGTGACTACTAATTGTGACTCCTCACAAAATATGACAAGTGTCCTTCTATCCTAGACATCTAGATTGATCAATGTGAGGCATAGACCGTGTCATCCTCTGACCAATCTAAATCTTGAACTTCAAGTAGACTCACTAAATCAAATGAGCTCAATATCCTATATTGACTCATTTGGGCATGGTCATGCACTTCGTGGTCTCACTCTATCAAGAATACCGATGTCTCTCCCGTAATATAGGAGGGATAGATCCCATCTACATCACTCACATCCCTCTGCATAATTTGTTATATACCCAGTAATCGCCTTTATAGTCGACCCAGTTACGGGTGATGTTTGACGAAACCAAAGTATATAACTCCTTATGTAGGGATCTATGGTGACTTCAAGTCTAAGGACTAGTAGTCATACTAATAGCCACATGAGAAAGTATATGACACTCATATAACGATCCATGATACTTTCTCATGGCGGGTCATTCAGTATACATTCTCTAATGTATACCCATGTGTCAACTTGATATCTCTATATCCATGACTTGTGAGATCAAGTCATCGAGTTGACCTACATGCTAGTCTTATTGCATTAACATTGTCCCTGAATGTTAATACTCGACTAGGAATGATTAAGAGTAGCGTTCCCTATATCATCTCACTATCGGTTCAACTAACCGATTGATATAGGTGAGAACCATCTACTCAAGGACATTATTATACATAGTTTATTTGGCACAAATACAAGTAAGTATAATAACCAAAATCCAAATACCTTTATTTATATAGAATATGATACAATAACTCCAAAATACAATCATCTAATGATTGGCTCTAGGGCTCTAGCTAACAATCTCCCACTAGCACTAGTGCCAATCAGTGTAGGCTCTAAGCCCAAATGACCTAGTGTGACCATCATGCTTCTTTTGTGCCAAAGCCTTGGTCAAGGGATCTGCGATGTTAGCCTCTGTAGGTACTCTGCAAATCTTCACATCTCCTCTCTCGATGATCTCTCGAATGAGATGGAAGCGCCGTAGTATGTGTTTGGTCCGCTGGTGTGAGCGAGGTCCTGTGTTATAGCTCCATTGTTGTCACAATAGAGCTCAATGGGTCAAGAATGCTAGAACCACCCCAAGTTCGAGATGAACTTATGATCGAATCGCCTCCTTTGCCTCCGATGCAAAGAATGTACTCGCTTGTAGAATCAGCTATTGTATCCTGCTTGAACTCTTCCAGCTGACAGCACCACCGTTAATGCAAAATACGAATCCCGATCGCGATCTATAGTCATCCTCGGTCGAAGCTAGCGCCATCAGAACCCATTACAGCTAGCTCATCATTGCCTCCATATATCAAGAAATATTCTTTAGTCCTTCTTAAGTACTTAAGAATATTCTTGACCGCTATCCAGTGACTTTCACCTGGATCTGACTGGTACCTGCTCGTCATGCTCAAAGCATACGAGACATCAGGTCGAGTACATAGCATGGCGTACATGATCGATCCTATGGCTGAGGCATAAGGGATCTGATCCATGTGGTCTCTCTCCTCTCTAGAAGAGGGACCTTGAGTTTTCGAAAGACTCACGCCATGTGACATCGGCAGAAATCCCTTCTTGGAGTTCTGCATGGCAAACCGTAGGAGTACCTTGTCAATGTATGTACTCTGACTTAGGCCAAGCAATCTCTTAGATCTATCTCTATAGATCTGTATCCCTAGAATGCGGGATGTCTCACCTAAGTCCTTCATTGAGAAGCAACTCCCTAGCCAGGTCTTGACAGACTGAAGCATAGGTATGTCCTTCCCAATGAGTAGTATGTCATCCACATACAATATGAGGAAGACAACTATATCCCCTACAACCTTCTTATAGACACAAGGTTCATCTTCGTTCTTGATGAAACCAAACTGTTTGATTGCATCATCGAATCGAAGATTCCAGCTCCGAGAAGCTTGCTTTAGTCCATAAATGGACCTATACAGCTTGCATACTCTACTAGTATGCTGTGGATCTACAAAACCCTCAGGTTGTGTCATGTACACATCCTCGAGCAGGTTTCCATTCAGAAACGCGATTTTGACATCCATCTGCCATATCTCATAGTCATGGTAGGCTGCAATAGCAAGCATGATCCGAATGGACTTAAACATCGCTACTGGAGAAAAGGTTTCATCATAGTCAATACCATGAATCTGCTTGAAACCATTAGCTACCAAGCGACCCTTATAGATAAGTCCATCCATGTCAGTCTTTCTCTTAAAGACCCACTTGCACCCAATGGGTTTTACCCCTTCAGGTGGATCAACCAAAGTCCATACTTGGTTGGTCTACATGGATTCCATTTCGGATCACATGGCCTCTAGCCATTTCTCAGAATCTGGTCTCATCACAGCTTCTTGATAGGTGGTAGGCTCATCCTCTATGAGCATAATGTCATCATGGTCAGACAAGAGAAATGAGTATCTCTCAGGCTGACTACGTACCCTATCAGACCTGCGAAGAGGTATGTCTACTTGAACTGGTTGTTGTTCCTCAACTCTTTGTAGAACAACATCATCCACAACATTTTGTGGTTCCAGTTCAACTTCCATCGAGGCTTCAGTGCTAGGATCCGCATCTTGAACTTCTTCAAGATTGAATGTACTTCCACTAGTCTTTCTAGAAACAAAGTCCTTTTCTAGAAAGATTCCAGTCTTTGCCACAACTATCTTGTGCTGACTGAGAATGTAGAAGTAATATCCCTTAGTTTCCTTGGGATATCCAATAAAGTAGCACTTGTCGGATTTGGGTCCTAACTTGTCTGAGACTTGACATCGAACGTAAGCCTCACAACCCCAAATCCTCATGAAAGACACCTGGGCATCTCTCCCAGTCCATATCCTATATGGTGTCTTTATCACGGCCTTGGATGGAACTCGATTGAGTATAAAAGCTGTCGTGTCTAAAGCATAGCCCCAAAGGTATGTCGGAAGATCTGTGTGACTAATCATAGATCGTACCATATATAATAGGGTACGATTCCTCCTTTAGGATACACCATTCCACTGTGGTGTTCCAGGAGGAGTGAGTTGGGATAGAATCCCACACTCAGCTAGATAGTCACGGAACTCATGGCTAAGGTATTCTCCACCTCGATCGGATCGAAGTATCTTAATACTCTTGCCAAGATGGTTCTGTACTTCATTCTTGAATTCTTTGAACTTTTCAAAGGATTCAGACTTATGTGTCATCAAGTACATATAACCATATCTACTGAAATCATCAGTAAATGTGATGAAGTACCTATAACCGCCTCTAGCAACAACATTGAAAGTGCTACATACATCACTATGTATGAGTCCTAAAAAATCAATTGCTCTCTCGTTGTGCCCACTAAAAGGAGTCTTGGTCATCTTGCCTCGTAGGCATGACTCGCATATCTCATATGATTCAAAATCAAATGAGTCCAACAAACCATCCTTATGTAGTTGGGATAAGCGCTTGTCATTTATATGACCTAAACGACAGTGCCAGAGGTAGGTTTGGTTCAGGTCATTTGACTTGAACCTCTTGGTATTTATGTTATAGATAGGGCTCTCAAGGTCTAGAATATAGAGTCCGTTTGTCAGAGGTGCACTATAATAGAACATATCGTTTAAATAGACGGAACAACATTTGTTCTTTATAATGAACGAAAATCCTTTCTTGTCCAAACAAGAAACTGAAATTATGTTCTTAGTCAATGCAGGCACATAACAACAATCGTCTAACTCTAGTATAAGCCCAGAGGGCAGAGATAGAAAATAAGTCCCTACAGCAATAGCAGCAACCCGTGCTCCATTGCCTACTCGTAGGTCTATCTCGCCCTTTGTCAATGCTCTGCTATTTCTCAGTGTTTGTACATTAGTACAAATGTGCGAAGCACATCCGGTATCTAATACCCACGACGAAGAAATAGAGAGGTTGACTTCTATAACATTTATACTTGAAGTAGAAATCTTATTTCTCTTCTTGTTAAGATCTTCCAGGTATCCTGTGAAGTTCCTCTTCCAGTGCCCTTCTTGTCCTTGATATAGTTGACGAAGATGTTCAACCATATCGTAAGCACACATCAACTCATGTTGCTTCTGAAGCTCAGAGTTCATGGTTGTGAGCATTAGACAGGACACATCTAATGCGTCATCTTGATGCTTCTTGTAAGCATCCTGGTCATCTCGCGTGGCAATGGCAGGAGGAGCCTCCGGAATGGGCTGCTCCAGAACGTACAGTTTACGTTCCTGAGTGAGAACTATTCTCAGGTTCCTGTACCAGTCCAGGAAATTTGCTCCGTTGAGCTTGTCCTTCTTAAGGACAGAACGCAAGGAGAAAGAGTTCGTATTCGACGTCATGGTTATCTACAACAGAAAATTTACAGAAATAAATATCATATTCTTTTAAAATCATTTAATTAGGTCTTTAATTAAATGATGCTCCCACTGAATTCTCTATGATCGGTAGGTAACGATTACCAATTACATCTCTATGCAACTCTTGTTTATAAAATCAATATCCGCATTTATATTAAAACTCGAGTTATCTTTGGCTAATACGCCCGAGAGTTAATATAGATGTGATTTTGACCTATCTTTTCCAACCGTTGGAAGAATGCCTATAGTTGACTCGATCTAACCGAGCAACTAGGAATACTCAATCTAATTGAGTTTGTATTTACCCATGCGTTGATAGGCGGGACCAAGATTGCCCCTCCGTACCCTACCAAGATAATATGTATTGCTCTGCTTTGGCAGATTCAACAATACATGTGATCGAGGTAGTGATAGGTATCACGTCACGGTTAGGCATTTAGAGTTGGTTCGATCGAGATCTAATCTAATCGAAAAGGATGCATCTTGTGCATGACTTAGATGTAATCTAATCGCAAGGGTGCATCATGTGCACGACTTAGATCTAATCTAATCGTAAGACACTAATTAATTAATTACTTATTAAACATGCATCATATACATAAGCAATTAACTAATTAATCTATTTGTGATTTAGTCATGGCCCCACTATGATCTTCTCAAGCCAATGAGAAGATCGAATGGTCAACCTAGGGTCAACAGCTTCTCCAAGCTCCTCCCTTTGACCACCTTGTGTTGCTCGTGCCTGCCTCGGAACTCCGTCTCGTGTGGACCCTCCATCGCTCCAATTTGTACATTACAATTTGAAACTTGAGTTACATTCGAGTCTAAATCTAATTTACAACCAGAATATATGAGAAAGGCACGACGCGCAGGTCGCGGAAAAATAAAAACATACAACACGCGCAAACACATAACGGCACGCAAGCCGTATTATGAATTACAACACAATCCAATCATATTGGGTTTTTGGGCCATGACTATCACAAATTAATATATAATCCAAAATTATATATTTTCATAATTTTCTATAATTTTAAAAATTAATTTTTTACAATTTTTACGAGTAAAATTTCCCTGCGATCCCGTTTAGCGGTTTCAGGCACAATCGCGGAACGAATCCCCTTGCGGGGCCAGGGGCAGCGCCCCTACCCGCGATCTAACCATCGTGAGGGTTCCTTTGCGATCCAACAGCGCCTAAACTCGCTGTCCCAAAACGATTTGGGTCGAGACATTGCCATTTCGGAAAAATCTTCCCGGCAGGTTCGTTTTTAGCGATTTCGGGTGCAATCGCGGAGCAAATCCCCTTGTGGTGTTAGGGGCAGTACCCCTACCCACGATCTAACCATCGTGAGTTGCTCCTTTACGATCTACTGGCACCCAAGCCCGCTATCCCAAACGGATTTGGGGCAAAACGAAGTCGTTTAATGAAAAACTTCCTGGTAGCCGAAGCCTACAAGTGCCGAGATACTTGTGCTTCGCTTCTACGGAAAAATTACCCATAAAAACATAAAAAAAACTAAATTTTACAGAAAATCACAGAAGGTTTAGTTTTCATAAAATCAAAAAATTAAACTCGTACAAGCCTTGCACGTGGCTCTGATACCACTGTTGGGTTATCGGGCCACGAAAACCGCGTTTTCGCGTCGCGGAAACCCCGAATCACCCATGCCACTGGATCTCGTGTGAAGAAAAACTTTCGAAAATACAAGTACGAGTTTAAAACTATGATCTACAGTAGATCTACAAAGGAAAAACATTTTATACCTTTGAAGCGTGCCCTTTCGCGTTCCCGCTCGTCCAAAGGAATTGCCGGATCTCTAGACCGTCAAGCGTCGATCCTCTAGAAGTATCCACACGGACACGTAGGTGGAGAAAACCTCACACAAAGGTGTGCTAGCACCTTGGTAAGATTTGGCCAAGCAAGGAGGAGAGGGAGAGGGAGAGCTTGAGGAAGAAGAAAGGAGTGAATGAAATGAATTTCATTAACCCCCTAAAGTGGCCGGCCACCTCTCCAAGAGTAACCCCCATTTCTCATTTAATGCCTCATTAAAGAGAATGGGTATGTAACTCCCATGAGGTGGCACACCATGATGATGTGGAACATCATCATTGGTCCACCTAATGCCAACTCACCAATGAGGTGGCAAAAGGTCAAGTCAAAATTGACCTTTGGTCTTCCTTCTCAAGTCAAGTCAAACTTGACCCAATCTCTACCATGGTTGATCTAATCCAACCATTTGATTCAAGCCAACTTAATATAATGAATCTAATTCATTAAATTAAATTGATTTAATAAGTCATAATCTAAATTAGACTCATTGAATACTTGAATCAACTTGAGTCCAACTCAATTAGCCCAATTAGGATTACTTTTAATCCAATTTGATTCATCAAATGAATCTTATCCTCTTGGTTCATCATATGAACCTAATCTCCATCTAATTGTCCTTAGTGTGTGACCCTATAGGTTCTTGTAACGTTGGCAATGCCTTAAACCCATTTCGGAGCATAAGTAATGAGCGGTATCTAGCAACACATCATTACTACCCAAGTTACAAGAATGTCGAGATCCGACATCACCTTGTGACTACTAATTGTGACTCCTCACAAAATATGACAAGTGTCCTTCTATCCTAGACATCTAGATTGATCAATGTGAGGCATAGACCGTGTCATCCTCTGACCAATCTAAATCTTGAACTTCAAGTAGACTCACTAAATCAAATGAGCTCAATATCCTATATTGACTCATTTGGGCATGACCATGCACTTCGTGGCCTCACTCTATCAAGAATACCGATGTCTCTCCCGTCATATAGGAGGGATAGATCCCATCTACACCACTCACATCCCTCTGCATAATTTGTTATATACCCAGTAATCGCCTTTATAGTTCACCCAGTTACGGGTGACGTTTGACGAAACCAAAGTACATAACTCCTTATGTAGGGATCTATGGTGACTTCAGGTCTAAGGACTAGTAGTCATACTAATAGCCACATGAGAAAGTATATGACACTCATATAACGATCCATGATACTTTCTCATGGCGGGTCATTCAGTATACATTCTCTAATGTATACCCATGTGTCAACTTGATATCTCTATATCCATGACTTGTGAGATCAAGTCATCGAGTTGACCTACATGCTAGTCTTATTGCATTAACATTGTCCCTGAATGTTAATACTCGACTAGGAATGATTAAGAGTAGCGTTCCCTATATCATCTCACTATCGGTTCAACTAACCGATTGATATAGGTGAGAACCATTTACTCAAGGACATTATTATACTTAGTTTATTTGGCATAAATACAAGTAAGTATAATAACCAAAATCCAAATGCCTTTATTTATATAGAATATGATACAATAAGTCCAAAATACAATCATCTAATGATTGGCTCTAGGGCTCTAGCTAACAAAAACAGCTTACTGCAACTTCACAATTTCAGCAACTTGATACAATTGAAAACTGGGTTCTATTTCCAGCATTTTCTTGAATTGATTCAGTAAGTTTAAGCTTTGAAGTTCTGATCTAGAGTTTGTAGACATCATGGAAGGAGCATTTGTCACTGAAAATACAAGAATTTTACTGAGTTTCTCAATGATTTGAGAACTTCTTCAAAGAGTTTGGTACAACATTGATGTTCAGTTTTCTGAAAAAAATTCAGAAATGGTGGACTTAATCTTCAGCTCCAGAAATGCATTTTCATTTCTTGCAGCCTCAATGTTTCGCACACAAAAGACTTGCTCTTGGTAATTGGTACATACTTCCACAGCTTTGTGATACAAATTCTAGCAACTAATTTGAGAAATCAGATTCTATGTTTTTTTCTTTTTCTTCTCTTTTGAGCTCTTCACTGATTAAAAAGCATTATAAGAGCTCAGCAACACACTTTTAGAATTTTCCTTTTAAAAATTCAGCTTCCAATTCTAGAGTATCAAAATTGATAATCCAGGAAATTCCATAAAGGTTATTCAACTTCAGGTTTTCCAAATGAACAACAATAAGTTCAGCTATGAAAATTTCTTGAATTTGATTTGTATTACAAATAGTTCAACAATCAGATTTGGTGTGGAAATGAAACTTAACAATTCTGTACCAACCAGTAGCATTTCCAGGAATCACATTCACTAAATTCTGCACTCCTTCAATTGTATTTCCTAGGTTATAGATAGAACTTTTCCCTTGATTAGCTGGAAAGTTACACTTAACTTTGTATGGTTAAAAACATACCCAGAACTTGGTATCACAGCAACAACCATTTCAACAATCGATTATGTCTGTGGCTGTTCTCACTGCTGCAATTCACTTCATACTACATTTCTGCATATCAAAATTCAATATCAAGTTCTTGCAATTGTTTTTTTTTTCTTTCCAAGCCCTTGATACAATTTGGAATGATTTCATGGACTTGTCTAGCAATCCAAATTTCAGAGTTCACAATATGTCTCCTAGACTTTTGAATGTATCAAGATAGTATCAAGTCTCAAAATCCAAAGCAATTTGAGCTTACTCTTGACATGATAAGGCTCAAGAAATGGATACATTTAGCATAGAACATTAGAGCTATTCATTCACAACCGACTTTTCAGAATTTTGCACCATAAACACCTCCTAAAATCAGCCCTTGCTCAAACATTTTTTCAAACCTTGATCCATTTCTAGATTTTACAGAATTCATGCACCTCCCCCACACTTAATACTTGTCCATCTAATCAATTTAACTCATCAAAAATTCAACCAAAACTCCCAATGAAATGAATGACAAGCAAGGATTATCAAGAATTAGAATGCTAGGTGAGAATGTTTGAGAAAATTGTGGGAAAAGAGATTAGAATTTATGATGAAATAAAAATGACAATATCCTTCATTTCCATGCATACATATGCTATTGTGATTTTGAAAAGAAACTAAGCAAGTTCTAGAGTTCAATTGTTGTAAGTACATGCCACACAAAAGAAAATATAATAGTGTATAGTTTTAAAGTGGTCCTCTCTAGGTAATATTCATGCAATCATGCCTAATTGATCAAATTGAAATCCACCACCAAATTAACCAATATCATGTAAGAAAAGCATCCAATCATGTTAAATGACCTAAAATTGATGATCAAATTTAAGAAGCTTTTACCATCTTAAAAATATTACTTAGAAAATTCATGGGAGAATTTATTTAAAATAAAATGCTATGTACTAACAAAATGCAAAGTATAAAAGCAAAGTGTGGAAATAAAATGCAATTACTAAGTATGAAACTAAAGAAACATGTGAAGCAAGAATTTATTAACAAAGCATGAATTAAAATGCAAAAGAAAGTGAAATTAAAACCAACTCCCCTTTAATTCCGGTGGTCGAAGAAGATTTAGCAAAAAAAATCCACACCGGTAGTGGTGTAATTGTGGTTCCACAAAAATTCTTTTTATTCTTCATTTTTCCATCGCAAATTCTTTTCGGAGGTCTTAGGCGGTTCAGTTCGAGCATCCACTCCGGGAGCTTGTATTCTCCTACAACATCAATACCAGAAACCAACTCCCACACGCATGTGGGGTAAAAAGAAAATAGGAGATTATTAGTGTGGGTAGAAAATTTAGCAAAGAATGAATCACAACTAATGAAATCAATGAATGGTACCTCTATTAAATTTTCTGATGAATCACAAATAATACTCACCTTTTCATCTTGGAAGGTACCTGGAGTGGTGATTGTTACCTCTTTCTCATCAATATATGGCTCAAGCTCTTTTTCTTGTGAATGTTCATCCTCATGTAGTGATTCTTGGGTGCTTGGCTCCATAGCACAAGTCCCTACACTTACATCTTCAACTCTTGGTGATTCTTGAGGTAATGCTTCCAGTAAGCATTCCCCTACACTTAAATCATCTTCAAAGAAATGTTCAGAACCTGAATCACTCACAACATCTTCAGCAACAATACCAGTAGGATCAGAAATTTGCATAATCACATAATCATCACACAAAATACTAGAAAAATCATGTAAAGTAATGGGAGTAGGGTCAGGCCTGACAGAATCGCTACTTTCCATCTCTCCACTGGAATTTTGTGCTTGCAGCTGATTGATGGTTGATGCAATTTGATCTATCTGACTCTGTATGTTCTGAATCCTTGAAAATTGTTGTTCTTGATGTTTACTCATTTGTTGCATAATCTCCCTGAATTTCCATGTTGACTCATCCATCTGAAGGTCATTTTGTTGAAAAGAATTTGGCATAAAATTTGTTGAAACTTCTTGGAACCCATATGAACTCTGGTAGAATGGATATGGTTCAATAAATGGTCCTTGTGCACTTTCATACCTGAAACATGAATTATTCACCCAATTAGCATTAAAACCATTTGAAAATAAATCATACCTATTTTGTTGATCCATTGTTGGGTAAATTCGATACTCAGTGAAAACACTGATATCTCTCCATTCCACCTCCAAAATTCTGAAAATATGGATCAATGCTAAAGAAATCTCCTGTTCTTCACTACAACACTAGAAATCAATGTTAGAAGACTCTAGAGCATAAAGTTTCAAACACATGATAATATGAACAGTAAAAGCACTTAAAAATTCAAGAATAAACCAACATGAAAATACAAAAAGAAATAAGCAATCAATCAATCAAGATGCTAACAAAATAAATCAATCAAATCCAAAATAAACACACATTGCTAGTCTTTTCCCCGGCAACGGCACCAAAATTTGGTGTTTACCTTTTTGCATGTCACAAGGCACCCCAAATTGATAAAGATTAGAACTCACATAAAATAAATGAAACACGTGTAGTAGGGAGTCCCAAGTCATATTTTTCCAAGGACTAACTAGTAAATGTGTGTAAATTCTAGAATTAATTCACATTGTTTTCTCACATAAACAAAGTTTATTCTCATCAATCAAGCATCATGGAATCAATTTCTTCAACTAACCATTACAGCAACAATTAACCTCAAAGCTTTATCACTACTTGATAAACCAAACTACATACAATCTTCAATTACAATCACTTCAACAGTCAACTTCAAGAATTCAGTCAAAATAGCATTGTTCAGAGGAAACAATCTATATATCAGAATAAGCATCCAACATTTAGGCATGATCACAGACTTAACATATCCAATGAACCAAACAAAAGCTTTGCTAACTAAACAACCAAAACTAACAAATTCATGCTAATCAGAACATCTAGTTTAAATCACAAACTAGTTAAACAACTAATCCAGAAGTTAGACAAGATTTAGATTGTATTAACTCAGAGAAATCAGAACTGCACACTAGAAATCAGAACCGGGGTTTGTTAAGCAGTAAATCAACAAAATCAGAACATGAAAGAAACAAAATGTAGAAACAATAAACTGTAAAATCAAAATCTAAGCCATCTCTATCCAAAACTACTCTTCTAATGAGTCTTTCCTTGCCGTCACACAAAGACTTGAAGAAGAAGCTCTCAAACACTTAACTCAGTTCAGAATTCTCCAGCACCAAAGAAAATCTTCCCGGAAAAGCTGGTGAAGAATGAATCTGCCAAGCTCGAAATTCTGCAGATCTGGAATCGAAATTTTCTGGATCGATGCTCTCTGATGGAGGGCAAGCCACTGTCACCAAGGAACTCCTCTGATGATGGCTGAAACAGAGGAAATCAATCGAATAGATCTGAGCTCCGGAGAGGAAATCGCCGGCGCGTGCAGAGGATCAGGACTTGGAAGCCAACGGATGGAAGCTCCAACGCCAATGAGATTCACTGAGAAGTAGATCTGGAAGAGAATGGGGAACACCGGCGTCGCAGCGGAGAAGAAGATCGCACTATGGAGAAAATCGCGACACCGAGCTCGGCTACTGTAGCTTCTCACGCGGGTTTTTAAACCTCCTCAGTTTTGATCAGACGGCTGAGGATCCTCGGTGCTTGATCAACGGTGGAAAACATCTCAGATCTGGATCAAAAGGTACTGATCTTCATCTATGGTCCAGATGTACTCCTCATTAAGTTGGATGGACCAGATGCTTGACGGATAGCTCAGATCTACTTGATCTTCAACGGTCGGTCCAAATCGATCCAGGTCTTGATCGCCTCATCTTGCCCTAGATTTTAGCCCAAGTATGGTCCAATCTGATCGGGTCCATGACCCTTTTGATGCCTACAAAATAATAAACAAATATTAGCACCAAAATACCATGAAAATAGACTAATTTACAATTAAGTCCAAGATCACATGCAAATTATGAAATGTAATGCAAATATGAGTTTAAGCTATGAATAGACCAATAAAAACATGCATTATGATTCAAAATAATATAGCTAAAATCATGATTATCAGTGGTACGGTAAACCCATAACACATTGGGTAACTCATCTACCCAGCTACCACCAACATGATCTAATTTAGTTTTAAGTTCTTTGATGATTTCTCTATTGTTCACTTCTTCTTGCCCATTACTATGTGGATATGCCATAGAGGTGAATGCCTGTGTAATGCCATGCCTTGCACTCCATTCTCTAATTCTCTGTCCCTGGAACTGTCTTCCATTATCAGAGATTAACTTATGGGGAATACCGAATCTATAAATAATGTGTTGCCACAAGAATTTGATGATCGTATTCTCAGTGATTCTTGCTAATGGTTCAGCTTCCACCCATTTTGAGAAGTAATCTACAGCTACCAATAGGAACCTTCTCTGAGCCGTCGCCAGGGGGAATGGGCCAACTATATCCATACCCCACTGATCAAAAGGGCAAGAAACGATGGAAGTCTTCAACAGTTGAGTAGGATGATGTGAGATATTTTGATGCTTTTGACAAGATATACATGTCCTCACGAGTTGAGCTGCATCTTCTTGTAGAGTTGGCCAAAAATACCCGTCCAATAATATCTTACATGCTAAAGATCTTCCCCCAATATAACTACCACATGAACCTTGATGGACCTCCTGTAAAATATATTGTATATCTTCTGGTCCAATGCATTTGAGCAAGGGACTGAAAATTCCCTTTTGTAAAGTTGATCCCCTATCAAAGTATACCGGGTGGCCTTCTTCTTAAAGACTCTAGTTTGTTCTGCATCTGCTGGTAGGGTGCCCTGTTGTAAAAATAATATGATTGATGCTCTCCAGTCACCTTGTATTTCTATGTCAGCTTGTCTTTCAATACAAGACACCAATACTATCTGTTCTACTTGTTGATCTAGGTTCCAAGGTACAATTGTTGACGCAAGCTTTACTAGTTAATCGGCCACTTGATCCTCTGATCGGGGGATCATCTGTATATTTACATCTAGGAATATAGCTTTCAGTTTATCAAAAGCTTCTACATATAACTTGAGTTGATCACTGCTAATCTCGAAATTGCCTGATAATTGTTGTGCTGCTAGCTGAGAATCAGAATAAATCCATACTCAAGCAGCTCTTACATGCCGAGCTGCTTGTAAACCAACTATCAATGCTTCATATTCTACTTCATTGTTGGTGGCTCTGTAACTTGCCGAATAGAATGTTGCACCTGATCCTCCCTTGGGGATATAAGAAGAATACCAATACCGCTACCTTGTCTTGTAGAAGACCCATCTACATAAACTTTCCAAGTCCCTTATTCTTTGGGACCTTGCACTTCTATTATGAAACCTGTCAGAGCTTGTGCTTTAATTACCGAACGAGGTTGATATTATATATCGTATTGACTAAGCTCGGTCGTCTACTTGATCAGTCACACGGATGCTTCTGGATTAAGGAGCACTCGACCGAGAGTGCTATTAGTTAGTACTATGATTGCGTGCGATAAGAAGTAAGGGAGTAATCTTCTAGTAGTCAAGTCCAATGCATAACCTATTTTCTCGAGTGTAGTATACCTACACTCAGCTCCTTTTAATACATGACTGGAAAAATATAATGATTATTATTCCTTACCCTCTTGCCTTACCAGTGGTGAGCCCACAACATGCTCATTTGCTAAAACATAGACCTATAAGGTTTCTCCTACTACAGGCTTAGCTAACACATGTAGGGTCGACAAGTAATCTTTTAATTCTTGAAATGTGTTGTCATATTCTTCATCCCACTGAAATTTATTGGCCTTCCGATAAACATGTAATGAATGTTCCATTACTAGAGGAGAGATACCTGTGACCTCCTTGGGAGTCCATGCAAACACGTGGCTATTCCAGCTCAAACACTGTATCAGCTCAGTCTTGAGTGGAGGGTCTAAGTCGGCCACCACATAAGTTACAGCTTCTGGTCGCCCGGCCTGTATTTGTACTTCCTCCTTTTCTTCGTATATCAAACCGGGTGGTTTCTCCTAGATAGCATTAACTTCCATCCTCTAAGTTTTGCGGGCGACAATAGCCTCTATTCGGATGATCTCCATATAGCATTTTCGTGTGAGTAATTGATCTCCACGGACTTCTCCCACTTGGTCATCAACAGGGAACTTCACCTTCTGGCAGAAAGTAGAAATGACCGCCCGAAACTCGTTCAAGGTCGGCCAACCCAATATAACATTATATGTAGAAGGTGCATCCACCACCATGAAATAGGATCTCCTGGTTCTCATTAGGGGCTCCTCCCCTAAAGAAATATCCAGTTTTATCTGGCCGAGCGGCTGCAATTTATTACCCGTGAAATCATAAAGAGGGGTCACCATGGGTTGGAGCTCGCTCGGATCTAACTGCAACTAATCAAAAGCTTTTTTAAAAATAATATTGACAGAGCTACCAGTATCAATGAAAGTACGGGAAATATTGTAGTTAGCTATGATAGCTTTTATTATCAGAGCATCATTATGGGGTACTTCTACCCCCTCCAGATCTTTAGGACCAAAACTAATATATGGTCCTGCTACTTTTTCTGTGTTGCATCCTACTGCATAGTCTGTAATCACCGAGCATGTGACTTCCTTGCCTGATTAGAATCGCCATCAGTACGTCCGACCGTTATCATATTAATATTTCCTCGGACGGCATTGCTCTATTTCTTCCTGCCGAGCAATGTCTATCTCGGGCTGTGGTGGTTCGGGCGTCCGAGATGGCCCGCCCGGTAATTGCAATGCCACCTGTTGTGTCTCAGTCGTCTGATATTCCCGCTTAAGTGTACTATTCTGCCTTTGGTAGGGTTGTTGGTTGGGAGATCGCCAGCGATAATGATTGTTATTTGTCCTCTGATTCCTCAAGGCAAAGCAATCTTCAGTGTAATGAGTACCCGACATATGATAGGTACACCATCTTCGGGGACTTCTTGTGGCATCTCCACATGCTGGACTAATTGAGGTCTTCGCTCAGGATGACGGTGTGGAGGGGGGAGCTCCACGAGGCCCCCTTGGCGGATGAACAGGAGCTACGGCTCCATCATGAACTGAGGTTGAGGCAGACACTACATTTTCCTTCGTACAAGCTACTTGAACTTCTTCGACATTAATGAATTCAGTAGCTCGCTCAATCAATAAATCAAAATTGGTTGGGGGATTACACACTAAGTCTTTGAAAAAAGTCGTTATCGTTGAGTCCTTGAGAAAAGGAACTTACCAAGATTTTTGTATTAACATTAGGGACATCGATATCTACCTGATTAAACCTCTTAATATATGCCCGGATGCTTTCCTTGGGCCCCTATTTGATAGAGAAAAGACTCCAAGGAGTTTTATGATACCTTCAGTTCCTAGAGAAATGATGTAGAACTACTTTGTGGAAATCCTTGAAACACCGAATAGAGCCTTCTGGTAACCGCTTAAACCATCTTTGGGCCACTCTACCAAGGGTGTGAAGGAACATTCGACATTTGACCCCATTAGAAAATTGTTGTAACATAGCAACGTTTTCAAATTTAGCGAGATGATCTTCTGGATCAGTGGTCCCAGAGTACTCTCTGATATTCAGATTCTGATAGCACTTTGGCAATGGATCATCAAGAACCCTCTGAGAGAATGGAGTAACAATTTTCTCATGAGAACTATCACTAGTGACCATTTTCCCCTTGCGTTTTTCTTTCATTAGTGCTTCATCGAAGGATTCTTGCAGCACCAGCTTTCACCCTCCTTGTTCCGCAGGGGTGCGAAAGAATGTTCGAGGCTGTCCAATGGGAGAAATGGGAGCAGGGGTTATATAAGCCACATCCTCCTCCTCAATACCTCTATTTTTGCGGCGATCTATAGTCGAGATCACCGGATTTTACCGGTAAGGTGCCTCTAGTGTTTGCTTGTTGTTGCTGTTGTTGTTGTAATGCTTTTTGAATCCTGGAGTTGATGAGCAACTCCAAGTCTTCTTGGGTCAGAGTAATAGTGTTAGGCTTTCCAGCATCCTCCATCACGTAGTCTCATATTCAGGTGAGAGTTCCCACAGACCATGCCAAATTTGATCCTATCTAAAAGCTTACGGGATGAAGCGTTGGGAATGGTGAATGGTGGCGAATAATGACTCTGATGCAGATGAACAGGGGAAGATATGAGAAAACCACAGCGGACCTCACAAACGCCTAAATGCAGAACGATAGACCCACCAAAGCGGATCTATGAATAATAACTTGCAAAAAAGAATTCCGGCGAGGTGACTCCATGGATCGGCCAAGGCTCAACAATCCAATAGATGATCTCGTCTTCCTACACACAATGAGACCAATCGACAAAGCATTAGTGACCTAAGACTGGGGTGGGAATCCCTGGCTAGGCCCTCCGATGCTCAAGTTAGTCTCCAGCGAGAAGAAGAAGAAGCAGTGTGGAAGAAGATGAAAATTAGGGTTTGATTCTGATGCTCTGCGTATATTTGTGTACCTGGCCAGTGGAGAGGATTTCCCTTTTTATTCCACCTCATCTAACCTCCACAAACATGAGGTAGACCCCGGTTTGTTAAAGTTTGTTAAGAGATGATGTAAGCTAGAATTACAATAATAGTTTAAGGAATCTTTTTCTTACCCTAGATGTACCTTCTTTGTCGTCTAGCATACCTATGGAGACTTCTAGAAGCTATTTATCGCCAAATTAGTTAAGCTGTCATATGATCACATATTGTTAGGGTTCACCTGCTACATACACTTGGTTAGTCACATAAGCCTATTCTGTATATATGAGGAATATCTTTTGTTGTACTAGTTTCGACCGGTATTCTATATTTGATCGATTATTTATACACGACCGTGACTTTATTAATATAAATATGTCATAAACTGTGCAAGGTTGAAGACCTTTATGCTCAATCTAATTTTGATACTCAACCAATCTATTAAGCCCGGCCGGTCAAAGCTTATCGTCCGAGATCAACCAGCCGAGCGTATAAAAGCACTATTACCCGATAGCCATTCCTTCAGTTGGCCATATGCTAAGGATCGTGCGAGACTAAATGCCTCTATGCTTGACCGATCTATTAAACTCGGCCAGCCATTACCCGCTGAACTTATATGCTTGGTCGGTGTATTACGTTCGCCCAATCTTTGTTTGTTGTACGCAAGGTTAATAACTTCTACTCTTGGCTGACTCTCTATGCTCGGTCGTTTATTTATGCCCGACCGAGCACTTATGTTCGATCGGTCTTTGCTTTCCACACTCATATGCTTGAATGACCTTACCATGCCCTAGACCGCCTAAGATTAAACTTTCTTTGCACTGGGTCGATTCTTTATATCCGACCGACCATGCATACTCGGTCGGTCCTTTATATTTGGTCGGTCTCCGTCTGTCGGTCTTATATGCTCCGTAGATCCACTGTACTCGACCGGTCTATGGAGCTCGACCTATCATGCCTTGTTGGTCGAAGTTAATCAGTCAGGCGTAAACAAGCCTTCTCGCCCGGTCGACCCTCCCTCGGTCGACCTTTGCTTGCCGAACTTATATGCTCGATCGATCTATTACGTTGGACCGATCTCTGTCTGCCATACGTGTAGTGACCCCCTTACCTGGTCAATCCTTTTCTAGGTAGCCCCTTATCTCACCCTTTTTGTTGGGTTTTTCGGGCCGCGAAAACCGCTTTTCGCGTCGCGGAAACCCCGAATCGCCCAAGCCACGGATCTCGTGCAAGGTAAAACCGAACGAAAATACGAGTACGAGTTTGAAAACTTTAATCTACAGTAGATCTACATAAGGATAAACCATTTATACCTTTGATGCGATGCCCTTCGCGTTCCCGCTCGTCCAAATGATGTCGGATCTCAAGACCGTCAAACGCCGGTCCTCTAGAAGTATCCACACGGACACACTAGATGGAGATGACCAAAAGACCAAGGTGTGCTAGCACCTATGTGGTTCGGCCAAGGGAGGAGAGGGAGAGGGAGAGCTTGAGAGGGAGAAGGAGGAAGATGCACACAAGTGAATGAAAAATGAATTTTTCACCCAAAAAACCAAGTGGTCGGCCACTTTTCAAAATTCACATTAATTGCATTAATTGCAATTAATATGAAACCATAAAATCACATTAATTGCATTAATTGCAATTAATATGAAACCATTAAGAGAGTGGCTTTGTAACTTCCATGAGGTGGCACCCATGATGATGTGGAACATCATTATTGGTCCACCTAATGCCAACTCACCAATGAGGTGGTAAAAAGGTCAAGTCAAAATTGACCTTTGGTCTTCCTTCTCAAGTCAAGTCAAACTTGACTCAATCTCTACCATGGTGGATCTAATCCAACCATTTGATTCGAGCCAACTTAATATAATGAATCTAATTCATTAAATTAAATTGATTCAATGAGTCAAAATCTAAATTAGACTCATTTAACACATGAATCAACTTGAGTCGAACTCAAGTTAGCCCAATTAGGATTACTCTTAATCCAATTTGATTCATCAAATGAATCTAATCCTCTTGGTTCATCATATGAACCTAATCTCCACCTAATTGTCCTAAGTGTGTGACCCTATAGGTTCTTGTAACGTTGGCAATGCCCTAAACCCATTTAGGAGCATAAGTAATGAGCGGTATCTAGCAACACATCATTATTACCCAAGTTACAAGAATGTCGAGATCCGACATCACCTTGTGACTACCAATTGTGACTACTCACAAAATAATGACAAGTGTCCTTCTATCCTAGACATCTAGATTGATCAATATGAGGCATAGACAGTGTCATCCTCTAATCAATCTAAATCTTGAACTCCAAGTTAGACTCACTCGATCAAATGAGCTCAACATCTAATGTTGACTCATTTGGGCATGGCCATGCGCTTAGTGGTCTCACTCTATCAAGAATAGCGATGTCGCTCCCGTCATATGGGAGGGATAGATCCCATCTACATCACTCACATCCCTCTGCATAATTCGTTACATACCCAGTAATCGCCTTTATAGTCCACCCAGTTACGGGTGACGTTTGACGAAACTAAAGTACATAACTCCTTATGTAGGGATCCATGGTGACTTCAGGTCTAAGGACTAATAGTCATACTAATAGCCACATGAGAAAGTATATGACACTCATATAACGATCCATGATACTTTCTCATGGCGGGTCATTCAATATACATTCTCTAATGCATACCCATGTGTCAGCTTGATATCTCTATATCCATGACTTGTGAGATCAAGTCATCGAGCTGACCTACATGCTAGTCTTATTGTATTAACATTGTCCCTGAATGCTAATACTCGACTAGGAATGATTTAGAGTAGTGTTCCCTATATCATCTCACTATCGATTCAACTAATTGATTGATATAGGTATGAACCTTGTACTCAAGGACGCTATTATACTTAGTCTATTTGGCACTAATATAAATAAGTATAATAACCAAACAAATGCCTTTATTAATATACAAGAATATGATATACATGAGTCCATACAATCATCAAATGATTGGCTCTAGGGCTCTAACTAACACTTTTCATCCTTCCTTATCCTTGTTGCCCCCTTTCCTTCTCCTGCAAAGGGTCCATGTTGACGTTGCGCAAGTGTACGGAAATATTGTAAGTAATAATAAAAGATATCGTATCCACAAGGACTGGAATAACCACTAAAGATGTCTCAACGTGAGTTAGCTAAACAACAAATCAATTGATTCACAAAGGCAAAGTGTAACTATGAAAAGTAAAACATAGAAACAAAAGAATAAGAAACAAGAATAAGGGCAATGATAAAGGGATGCTCTAGGAGCTTTGGTTTCTTTGTAAGGATATTCAATGTAAATGATCTACCAAATCTTATTCCTCAATTGTCTGTCATTTATAGAAGGTTGTCGGTTCTCTCTTCCAATAGACAACCAGCCTAGGACTGAAATATATCTAAATGTGATCAATTAGGAATGAACCCTATGTTGTCCTTACACGGGCTTTCTTGTCACGTGCGTCCCTCGGATAATCAACATAAGAATTCATCACTTCTCAACCTCATTAAGATATAAAGATTAATGCATACAATCTATCCTACCCTCTTGAATAGCCTAATTTTCCCTTGAAGATTACCCCTCAAACGTCCTTACCCGGGCTTGTTCCTGTCACGAACGCCCCTCGGAAAATCGAATGAGAAACAATCTCTAAAAGATCCACAAGATATTCAAACATTCAACCAAGCATGGTAATTAGGTCCAAACACAACAATCCACACAAGATCAAATGGATGCAAATAGGGAAAAAGCATAGAAATAGGAATTTGACAAATCCACAAGAGTTTTACATCAAATCTCCATTACAAATACTCCCTCCATCCTAGAACAAGAGATCTACTCCATAAAATGAGGTAAGAAATCCAAAGAAAAGAAGATTACAAACATTCTTGATCCCAAATCCAAGAAAAGAGAGAAAGAAAGCTCATCTATGATGAAGAACGTCTTCGGATCCAATCCTTGATTCCGGAGTCTATGCCTTGAAGATCTCCCCTTTAATCACTGCAAAATCCCTCCAAGATGGAGAAGAATCACCCAAATCTTGCTCTCTCCCAAAGGGGAGAAGATCCCCTTTCAAATTTTGAAGAAGGCCTTATATAGAAGGGGGTTTGGGCGCCACGCAGCCCCGAGACACGGCCGTGTGAAGCTCACACAGCCTAGCTCACTCCCCTCACTGCTTATCTCACACGGTCGTGTGGTGGTCACGGCCGGACATGCATCTGCCACTACTCCCCTTGCACGGGCATGTAGATCTACACGACCCGCACTGCCTCCAGCTCTGAAGCTCCTACACAACTGTGTGGTGCACACGACCAAAGCATTCTTGGGCTCTGGAAATGCTACATAGCCATGTAGATCTACACGGCCGTGTACAACTTCAGTTCCAGATGGCTTGCAAGGCCGTGTGGTGCACACGGCCATAAACCTTCTTGGCTTCAAACCTTGCACGGCCGTGTGATGCTCACATGGCCATGGCTTCTTCCTTCTCTACTACAACCACACGGGTTGTGATCACCACACGACCTGGGCAACCCCCCATGTCATGGTCGTGTGGTATACAGGGCTTGTGCCTTCCTTCTTCGTTCAAGCATCAAATCTTCTCCAAAATCGACTCCTGCACACAGAAAATGCTAAAAATGCAGATCTCCGATCAAAAAGAGTAAATATGCTGGAAGGAAAGTTGGAAGTACGAAAATGCATAGATAAAGCATGCTCAAAGTATGTAAATGTGCATCAAAATATGCTAAACAAGTGTATACAATTTACGCACATCAATCCACTTACCATAACCCATATCATATCTAAAATATTGATTTGGATACATTGCCAATATTACGAGAGTCTAATGAGTCACACACAAAGAATATGTTGGTTTGGAGATGGGTATTTTAGTTTGACTAAAAAAATGAGGATTTTAATATTAATGGGTTAATCAAAAGTGTTGGTGTCATCTTTGTAATGATTGACACCTAGTGCTAGTGGGAGATTCTTAGTATTAGCCCTAAGAGCCAATTATAAGATAATTTGGCTTATTGGGTTATTTGGTTAATGGTTAATCCAATATAATAATCCAACCCCATTAAGAGGAAAATAAAGAGACATTAAATCTGAATTAGACTCATTGAGTTAGACTCAATTGGATCTAATTATTAGATTGAATCTAATTCAAATAAGATTCATGGAGTCAATAGGGATTGATAAGCTTCAATGAGTGAGATTCATTGGGTGAACTTGAATTCACCAAGGATGAGGAAAGGTCTTTTACATGATTTGATCATATAAAAGAAGAAGACTAAAAGGCCCTTCATAGAAGATGAAAAGCCTCTTCATGAAAGATGATTAAGATCAATTCATGAAGGAAGATCTAAAGATACAAGAGGGTTAATGTCCATTAAAAGAGTTTAATGGATCATTAATCAAAGGAAGACCAAAAGCCAAATGACCTTTTGTATTGCTTGGATGAGTACAAAAGGTTTGTCTCATTCATTTTCATTAAGAGAATTAGTCTTCTTCTCCTTCTTCCTCCTCTTCTTCCTCTTGGTCGATCCTTCCTCATGGCTAAATCACCTTGTATGGATAGCACCACAAATTTCATTCTTCCCCAAATCGAGAGTTCGTGAGACGAATGGAACATGTTCATGTGGATACCATAGATGCGCGGACACTTGATCGCGCTAAGATCTACATCCAAAGAAAGGTTGCTGTCAGGATTGCAAGGGGCACACATTAAAAGTATAATCCTCTCAAGTGAGACTTAGTATATGGTTTCCTTTCGCATGGATCTTTTGGAGGAACTAGATGTTTTCCACTACGCTTGCGCATGTTTAGCGTCGTAGTTCCTTACACTAGGACCTAGGGTTACCGCCCCTAGGGTTTTCCAGCTGTCTAACCGTACCTAGGACTTTTGCCTAAGAACACTTAGGACTTTCCTGCAATCTCATTCAAACTTGTTAGACAACAAAAAACCTTAACTTTGAATCCTTTGACATAATCAAAACACATATTCGATCGTTTAGTGCTTCCCGCACCAACAAGGTATACCTAGAACAATTGTTATTCGTTTTCATTTTATTTTATGATCTTGTCTAGTGCGACTATATCCTGCATGCATGTCGTGTGTACTGTAATAAATTAGACTTATTTATGTTTTAGTCTTCCGTTATACATGTTTACAAAATGTGTTTTAGCACACACTTTATCGGGCATATCCCAACAGTGGTATCAGAGCTCGATCGTACTTCGACATGATCATAAAATAGTTTATGAATATTTATAGTTATAGTCTTATTTGTTTTTAGATGATTAGGGAAAATTGGATTTGGAAATTATTTCTAGATTAGAAAATTAGAAAACAGAATAGAACCTATTTCAATCGATTAGCCGATTGTTCAAGACTGTCTTGATCGATCAACTGATCGATCCAGCTTGAAATTGTATCAAAATTTCCACTTGAATCGATCCACCAATCAATCCAGGAGGAAATTTTATGAGCAGAGAAAGGTTGGATTAATCAGCGGATCAATTGAATAAGATTGGATCGATCCGCTGATTGATCCAGAGATGGAGAAATCTGTTCGCTTTGGTCGATCAATTTAGGTTGTGATTTTCTAATAGAATGACTCTAGATCGATCGGTCGATCCATCCAGATGTCCTAGATTGATCAGCTGATTGATCCAGCTACTATTTTTGAAACTGTAAATTAAAAAATTATAATTTTGATAATTCTGAATTAATTAAAGTAATTCTAATTATTTTCTATTCTATTAAGAAATTATAATTTATGAATTTGTTCCTAAAATTATATTTTGGAAATTTATTTCCTAAAATTATGATTAGGGAATTTGTTGTCTAATTTAGAATTACTTAATTAGGAATTATTTCTCTAAAAAAATATGTGATTAGTTTTGAAAATTTATTTCCAAATCTAAAATTAAAAGCTTTTGCTTTATGAAATCAATCATTTACAGAAATTTTATAATTTATAATTAAAGGATTTTGATTTATAAAATTAAATCTTTAAAAGATATTTTATAAAATTTGTAATTACGAGATAATGATTTATGAAATCAAATCCTTATACATATTTTATATATCCAAATAAAATAATGATAACTATAAAAATTGATATGCATCTAATGTCATTTGTATGTCATATAATTGTATTTTTGTCATGTGTGTGATGTGATTATATTAGGTCATGCGTGTGATGTGTCATACTTTGCCATACGTACGATGTATCATGTCATCATTTATGCCATGCATGTAATGGCATGTAGATAGATTTTTTTCATGATGTATATGAGACCTAAACCCTTTACTCAATATTAAAGCCTACACCTTCCGTTAATATGGTAAGAATAAGAGTTTAAGTTCTTGTTTGAGTTGTTGGCCAAAGTCAAGCTCAACTTGAAATTAAATATGTTCAAACCATAGAAATGCAATCTCATGATTAATGGGTCAGTTTTAAACTTGAAGCATTAATTTATTGTGCCAAAGTCATGATCAATGTGGATGGAGGTGAAGTTAGGTGATATGCATTTGATATATAATTGTTAATGTGTTAACAAACCAATGTTTATGCGAAAATCAATTAGTTCCTAGCATAATGTGATAATTACATATAAGCAATATGCAATCGGTAAACATGTTACCTGCCACTATAGCTAAGAATGACCTGTTGGCCAAAGTCAAGGTTGTTCTTATCTATGGTGAATATCAACCCACTTGAAAAAACCTACAATCTCCAGAATTCAAAAATAAGGGTATTTAAGTTTGATAAATAAGTGGGCTTTTATGTAATTATTTACAAAAATAAAATCATGTGTCTCATACATTCTCGTTGTTATATTTTTAGGTTAATCATTTAATTATGACTTCTTTTAATATGCGTTCGATTTTAGACTTGAATAAACTGACTGGGCCAAACTTCTTGGACTGGTTTTGAAGTTTGAGAATTGTTCTCAATACTGAGAAGCTAGCTTATGTCCTTGAATATCCTCTTCCTACAAGTCTTGATGTTGATGCAACCACAGACCAATTGTTGGTCTAACAAAAATATAAGGATGATTCTGTACTTGCTACTTACATTTTGCTAGCTGTTATGACTCCTGAATTACAGAAACAACATGAGCATTTAGATGCTTATAATATTGTCTATCATTTTCATCAACTATTTGATGAGTAAGTTAGATCCGAAAGGTTCGAGGTCTCCAAGCTTCTCTTTTCCTCAAAGATGTAGGAGGGTTCATCAGTAGTGCAATATGTATTAAAGATGAACTAGTACATAGAGATTTTAGCATCACTCAGTTTTACGATGGATCATGAGTTAAATATTGATTTAATTCTACATAGTTTGCTAAAAAGTCATTCACAATTTGTGATGAACTATCGGATGAATAATTTGGAATCAACCATCCCCAAGGTGATAAATATGCTCAAGATTGTGGATTCTTTTATTAAAGGTGAACATAAAACTATGATGTTAGTAGACTTCTCCAAGAAAGGTTCTAAAAGAAAGTTAAAACATCGCGATAAGGGGAAGAATGAAAGGGCCAAGATAGTAGAACTGGCACAAAAGGGTCCATGCTATCATTGTGGCATGATGGGACACTAGCAAAAAAAATGTAAGATTTATCTTGAGTCCATAAAGAAGAATATGGCATCCGATGCCCATTCATCTTTAGGTATTTTTGTTATTGATTGTCATGCTATTTCCTCAAACACTTGAATATTGGATACTGGGTGTAGCTCACATATATGTAATGACATACAGGGGCTAAAGAATATAAAAAGACTCATCAAGGGAGAATCAAGTCTGTGAGTTAGGAATGGAGCAAAGGTTGTTGCCGTCTCCATCGAAACATACTTGTTAAAGCTTCCTAGTGGACTTATCTTAGAACTAGATAATTGTTATTTCGTTCCTGCATTAATAAAGAACATTATTTCTATTTCTTTCTTAAATGGAAAATGTTTTCATTTGACTTTTAGTAACAATTGTTGTTATATAACATTGAATGGTGTTCTTTATGACACTGGAACTTTATGCAATGACATCTACACATTAGATACATCTAGTGACAGATTCAATATCGATATGAGCAATAAACACGTTTGAATATATAATCAATTAACCACTTACTCGTGGCATTATCGCCTTGGCCATATAAGCAAGAAATGCATGTCAGAATTGTAAAAGATTGCAATTTCTGAATCATTTGAATTAGATACATTTGAGACATGCGATTCATATTTAAAAGGTAAGATGATAAAGTTACATTTTTCTAGAAAGGGTGAACAAGGTGATGAGTTACTTGGGATTATACATACAGATGTATGTGGACCAATGTCAACCAATGCACTAGGAGGTTTTAGCTACTTCATTTCTTTCATTGATGATCACTCTCATTATAGGTATGTGTCCTAATGAAACATAAGTCTGGAGCCTTTGAAAAGTTTAGAGAATTAAGAAATGAAGTAGAGAAACAACTTGATAAAAGTATTAAGATACTTCGATCTGATCAAGGTGGAGAGTATTTAAGCTAATAGTTTCAAGATTATCTAAGAGAAAATGGTATATTATCTCAATGGACTCCGCCTTATATGCCACAACATAATGTTGTGTCGAAAAGGCGTAACCAAACTTTGTTGGATATGATTATTGTTGCGCAAAGAGAGGGCAAAACCTCTCAACCTCTAAACCGCGGGAGAAGAGGAAGAGAGAAAAGAGATCACGCGGAGCAACAAGACAAAGACACACAAAAGGAGAGCAGACACGAGGAAGGAGAAGAAGAAGAGTTACCATGGTTCGGTGACTTGCCTACTCCATGAAATGACCGAAGCTTTATTAGAATTCTCTCTACACAAGAGAATCACATCTAATGATTCTTGTGTTTGTTGTTGTACAATAGGCTTACAATAATCCCTATATATAATGCTAAACCCGGACCTAGTAAAATCATAACAGAATTTTGTTATGAAAAATCACAACAAAATTCTGTTATATAAAATCTTAACAAAATTTTATTACGGAAAATATTAACAGATTTTTCTTCCATACAATCCCTCATATTAACCTTATCCAAATATGAGTCACCCGTCAACAATCTCCACCTTGGTAAATATTCACCCCTTCGAAGAACACGAGTATCTGAATAAAGCTCCACCTAGATCTCTGGGTCTAGACTTCCTTCCTCTAGCATTTAGAGATATGAATTAAGTTCAAGCAATGCTTGACCTTCTCTGTAGTCACTGGCTTTGTTAGGATGTCTACATTATTGTCTGCAGTGTGAACCTTCTCAAGTTGAATTTCTCTGGAAGCAATCAACTCTCTGATCTTATGAAATCTCACATCAATGTGCTTGGTTTTCGCATGATACACTTAATTCTTCACCAAATAGATAGCACTCTAACTATCACATAACAACTTGACTCCACCTTGCTGAACACCCAGTTCTCTGACCAACCCTGTAAGCCATAAATATTCCTTCGTTGCTTCAGCTGCTGCCATGTACTCAGACTCCATAGTAGACAATGCAACAATAGATTGTATCATAGATTTCCAACAAATAGGTCCTCCTGCCACAGTGAACACGTATCCTGTAGTAGACCTTCTGTTATCTAAATCTCCTGTATAGTCTGCATCTACATACCCAGCAACTAAAGGATCTTTCGGTTGTCTATTGAACATTATGGGATAATTAGCTGTATTTCTCAAGTATCTGAAAATCCATTTCACTTCATCCCAATGTGGTCGACCAGGATTTGAGAGAAATTTACTCACCATACTAACTACTTGCGCCAAATCTGGTATTGTGCAAACCATGGCATACATCAGACAACCAACTGCACTGGCATAAGAAAGATTTGACATCTCTTGGATCTCATCATCCGTCTTTGGACATTGTGTACTAGATAACTTGAAGTGATGCGCCAGGGGTGTGCTCACCGACTTTACATTCTTCATGTTGAACCTATCCAGCACCTTCTCCACATAGCTACGTTGAGACAACCATAATCTCCTTGCAGCTCTATCCCTGTGAATCTCCATCCCAAGAATCTTTTTGGTCTCTCCCAAATCTTTCATGTCAAATTCCTTGCTCAATAGTCTATTCAATTTGTCAACCTCTTTCATCTTCTTCGCAACAATGAGCATGTCATCTACTTATAGTAGTAAGAAAACCAGTGATTCATGTTCAAGCCTCTTCACATATATGCAGCATGTTGGGTTTTTCGGGCCGCGAAAACCACTTTTTCGCATCGCGGAAACCCCGAATCACCCTAGCCAACGGATCTCGTGTGAAGAAAAATTTCAAAACAAAAATACGAGTACGACTTCCTACATAGATCTACTCCTAGATCTACATGAAACGAGTTATACCTTTGAAGCGAAGCCCTTCGCGTTCCCGCTCGTCCAAACGGTGCCGGATCTCAAGAGTATCAAGATAGATACTCCTCTAGAAGTATCCACACAGACTCGTAGGTGGAGAAAAACACACAAAGAGGTGTGCTAGCACCTATGTGTGGTTCGGCCAAGTTGAGGAGGAGAGGGAAAGGAAGAGAGCTCCAAGAGGAAGAAGGAAGAAAATGCACACTTGAATGAAAAATTGAATTCTCATTCAAACAAAAGTGGCCGGCCACTCTCCATTGTGTAACTCCCAAAATTGCATTAAGTGCAATTAATGTGAAGCTATTAAAGAAAATGGCTTTGTAACTTCCATGAGGTGGCACCTCACTTAAGTAACCATGATGATGTGGAGCATCATCATTGGTCCACTTAATGCCAACTCACCAATGAGGTGACATAAAGTCAAGTCAAAGTTGACTCTTCATCTTCCTCTCAAGTCAAGTGAAACTTGACTTAATCTCTCTCATGGTTGATCTAATCCAACCATTTAATTCAAGCCAATTTAATATAATGAATCTAATTCATTTAATTAAATTGATTCAATGAGTCATAATCTAAATTAGACTCATTGAACACATGAATCAACTTGAGTCCAACTTAATTAGCCCAATTAGGATTACTCTTAATCCAATTTGATTCATCAAATGAATCTAATCCTCTTGGTTCATCATATGAACCTAATCTCCATCCACTTGTTTTTTGTGTGTGACCCAATAGGTTCTTGTAACGTTGGCAATACCCCTAAACTCATTTAGCAACATAAGTAATGAGCGGTATCTAGCAATACATCATTACTACTCAAGTTACAAGAATGTTGAGATCCAACATCACCTTATGACTACTAATTGTGACTCCTCACAATATATGACAAGTGTCCTTCTATCCTAGACATCTAGATTAATCAATGTGAGGCATATACCGTGTCATCCTCTGATCAATCTAAATCCTGAACTCCAAGTAGACTCACTGAATCAAATGAGCTCAATATCTCATATTGACTCATTTGGGCATGGCCATGCACTTCGTGGTCTCACTCTATCAAGAATACCGATGTCTCTCCCGTCATATAGGAGGGATAGATCCCATCTACATCACTCACATCCCTCCACATAATTTGTTACATACCCAGTAATCGCCTTTATAGTCCACCCAGTTACGGGTGACGTTTGACGAAACCAAAGTACATAACTCCTTATGTAGGGAACCATGGTGACTTCAGGTCTAAGGACTAGTAGTCATACTAATAGCCACATGAGAAAGTATATGACACTCATATAACGATCCATGATACTTTCTCATGGCGGGTCATTCAGTATACATTAGAGAATGTATACCCATGTGTCAACTTGATATCTCTATATCCATGACTTGTGAGATCAAGTCATCGAGTTGACCTACATGCTAGTCTTATTGCATTAACATTGTCCCTGAATGTTAATACTCGACTAGGAATGATTAAGAGTAGTGTTCCCTATATCATCTCACTATCGATTCAACCAATCGATTGATATAGGTAAGAACCTTCTACTCAAGGACGTTATTATACTTAGTTTATTTGGCACCAATACAAGTAAGTATAATAACCAAACAAATGCCTTTATTAATATAAAAAATATGATACAATAAGTCCATAATACAATCATCAAATGATTGGCTCTAGGGCTCTAGCTAACAATCAGAAAGTTTACAGATCTATATTTTTCATAAAAATACGAATCTAAACCAAAGTACATAAAAATACGAATCAGCAGTCATACTCACATCTCCTATATCCATTTTGAATCATGTATAAATCAAAATATTTGTACCATTGTGATCCTGTCTGAGAAGCTTGACAAAACGGAAAGTTGGGAGAAAAAACCTACTGCTGGTGAAAAATAATACCTATAGAACACCGATCCGAGAAACCCAAAGCGGATCTAAGAGAATGAAGTCACGGAATGTCCTTCTGGTGCGAAGCTCCAATGGCGAGAAAGAAATCCGACTGAAGAAAACCCAGATCCGGAGCTTCCAAGGCTTCCTGTGCACAAGAGACCAACCAACACTATCGTCAATGACTTAAGACCGGGGTGGGAATCCCTGGCTAGGCCCTCCGATGCTTAAGTTAGTGATCTCTCTTTGTGTGGGAAAAAAGGAAGAAGAAGATGAACAGTAGTTGAAAACTAGGGTTATGAATGTGAGCAGTGATGTGAACTTACCTCACCAATGGAGAGGATTCCCCCTTTTATACCACTTCATATAACCTCCGTAGTCATGAAGTGTACCCCGGTTCGTTAGAGTTTGTTATGAGATGACCTAAGCTGTGTACTTGTGGAAAATGATTTTTAAGGAATCTTTTTTGTACCCCAGATGTACCTTCTTTGTCGTCTAGTACCTGTAGAAAAATCTAGAAGTCTTCCTCCCGCCACATTAGCAAACCTGTTATACAATCACATACTACAAATATCTTCATTAAACTACTTTATTTGAAATATTTACTTCTGTCCTGTTTCATAAGTTATTTCAGAGTGCATCTATCATTCCTGCTTGCCCTTCCTGTCTTTGCTATATCATAGACAGCTAAATATAACATTGCTCCTTGTATCGGTCGAGATCAAACTCAGACTAGGTCCGATCAATTATTATTACCTCTCATGATGTTTCTTGGGCAATACTGGTCTACACCCCTCTAAGTTTATTATCCTAGCCGATATTGGGATGTATTTTATTAAGTATGTAATCTCGACCAATATTGGCATATCCTTTTCAAGGTATTATCCAGCCAAGACTAGCTTACCTCTCTCAAGGTATGTCTCGGTCAGTATTGGCCTAGCTACTTGGAAGTATATCTCGGTCGATATTGGCCTTCCTCCCTGGAGGTATATCTCGGTCGATATTGGCCTGCCTCCCTGGAGGTATGTCCCAGTCGGTATTGGCCTGCCTCCCTGGAGGTATATCCTGATCGATATTGGCCTACCTCCTTTGAGGTATATCTCGACCGATATTGGCCTATCTCTTTGGAGGTATATCCCGATCGATATTGGCCTACCTTCTTTGAGGTATATCTCGGTCGATATTAACCTACCTCTCTGGAGGTATATCCGGATCGATATTGGCCTACCTCCTTTCGTAACACCCGCCCCACCTGCCAGTAGGGCGGGGTTAATTGATACTTCCATATTAAAATTTCTTTTTCTTAAAATAAAACAGCGGAAGAACTTATTTATAAGTATCATGAAATCATGCGGAACATTAACATAGATCAACTTAGTTCATGTCAACATAAAATAACATAAGCAGGTCTTTTTTTTCTTTTTCTTAGCCGAGCCACCACCACACACATCTCTTGCCTCTCCTGCGGCTCCCCTAGTTTATCCATTCTTTGCCTTTATCTGTGGTACAAAGAAAGTAAGTTATAAGCACACAGACTTAGTAAGATCCTTTCCTACTCACAAAAATATATTTCATATCATAATCACATAAGCATATAACAATGGAGACATAATCATCTAAACATCATATCATGTAAACATAGCATCATAACATATCATCTCATAAAGAACATCATGCTATATCATATCATAAATCAAAAGAGCATCATGTCATATAAATCATAGGAGCATATCATATCATAAAGAAATATCATGATGTAGCATATCATAAATAAAAGACCATCATGTCATATAAATCATAAGAGCATGTCATATCATAAAGAAATATCATGATGTATCATATCATAAATAAAAGAGCATCATGTCATATAAATCATAAGAGCATATCATGTCATAAAGAAATATCATGATGTATCATATCATAAATAAAAGAGCATCATGTCATATAAATCATAAGAGCATATCATGTCATAAAGAAATACCATGCAAGATGCCTTTTAAAATATATGTCATGTCTTGTGCAAGATGTCTTAAAACATATCATATAGTACTTGAACATAATATCATCATGAGGGCCCGACTTGTACCACATACATATATAAATGGGCGCAATCCCTAGGACAGGGTAGCTAGCCCCGAACCTACTAAGGAACTAGGTCCGTACTACGACCGTCGACCTAGGGGCGTACTAAGGAGCCCATCCCTTTTTACTAGACCCGTTCATAGTCCGTCAGCCTAGGGGCGCTTATGGAGCCCACCCTTGGTACAAGCCATACAAAGTAAAATAGCATATCATGGTTCATGTCATAACATAGCATATCATATCTTGTCATATCATGAAGAGTGCTCTTAGTCCCAACAAAAAGGGAAGCAACTCTTAGGCCTTTACTTGTCATATCATAAAGAGTGCTCTTAGTCCCAACTATTAGGGAAACAACTCTTAGGCCTTTGCTTGTCATATCATAAAGCATGCATACTTGAGCACATAGCACATCATAAGAGACATTATCATGCATGGATCATAAGCATACAAAAATGAGCATATTACTTGTCATATCATAAAGCATGCATACTTGAGCACATAGCACATCATAAGAGACATTATCATGCATGGATCATAAGCATACATAAATAAGCATATTACTTGTCATATCATAAAGCATGCATACTTGAGCACATAGCCCATCATAAGAGACATTATCATGCATGGTTCATAAGCATACATAAATGAACACATCACCTATCATAGAGAAACATAATCATGCATGGGATCATTAACTAACATCACTTAATTCATAACGTAGCATATGAGTCACACAATGATTCATAATCGGATCTCAATCACCAAATTCTATAGGGAGGCCGAAACATTCAAGGTATTGCCCTAGGGTACAAGCAACATGAAAGCATATGAACCCTAAATCAATTTCATAGCATTTATCATAAAGAACATCATGAGCATATATAGTTAGGTTCCAAGCTCCCTAGGTCTTTTAACCTAGTTATGGCCGAAACATTGTAATGCATGAACCTAGGTTACAAGTGGCACAAAAGCATATGAACCCTAAACCAATTTCATATTATATACTTTAAGGAACATCATGAGCATGTTTTGTTTAGGTTCTAAGCTTCCTAGGTATTTAAATCTTGTTCTGGCCGAATATTAAGGAGCATGAAACTAAGTTCTAAACAATATACAAGCATATGAATATCATGTTAACTTCATATCATATCATAAGGAAAGTCATGGGCATGTTAAATTAAATTTTAAGCTTTCCTAGGTCCTTAATTCCAACATGGCCGAAAGTTCATGAAGAAGGAAATTAAGCTCTAAACAACATACAAGCATGAGAACATCATGTTAACTTCATGTCATATCATAAGGAAAGTCATAAGCATGTTAAATCAAATTTTAAGCTTTCCTAGGTCTTTAATTCTCATCATGGGTGAAAGTTCAAGGAGAAAGAAATTGAGCTCTAAACAACATACAAGCATATGAATATCAAGCTAACTTCATATCATATCATATGGGAATCCATTAGCATGCTAGATTAAATTTTAAGCTTCCTTGGACCCTAAAATTAATCATGGCCGAAACATAAGGAGGCATGTATCTAGATTTCAAGCAACATTCAAAACATGATAACCCTAAGTTAGCTTTATATCATGCCATAAAAAGAGTCATGAGCATGTTGGAGTAAGTCTTAAACTCTCCTAGTACTTAATTCTCATCATGGCCGAACCCTAAAGTGCAACATATCAAGGTTCCAAACAACCTACAAGCATGAAACCCTAAGAAATCTTCCTACCTTTTCATAAGGAAATTCATGAGCATGATAGCTTAAATTTTTAAACACTTCTAGGTCTTCATTTCTATCATGGACGAAACCCTAATTCCCTTAGGTGGCATGCATTTGGGTTCCAATCAACATACAAGTGGGAAAACACTAAGTACTCTTCATAACATATTAATAAACAAGTCATGATCATGGTAGACTATATTTTTAACTTCTCCTAGTCAATTTCTCTATCATAGCCGAACACTTCATAAGCATGAATTTAGGTTTAAAGCAACATACAAGCATACAAAAAAAACCAAACTAATCTCTTATCATAGGGTACATATGATGAGGACATAGTGAGCATGTTTAGTTTTGGTCTTAAGCCTTCCTAATCTTTTATTCACACTTTGGCCGAAAGTTCAAGAGCATGGATCTAAGTTTTAGGTAAGCATACAAGCATAAGAAACATCTATACTAAGGTACATATCATAAGAACATATTAAGCATGCTTAGTTAGGTCTTAAACTTCTCTAAATCCTTTATTCAAGTTTTGACCGAAAGTTTCAAGAAGTGTTCCTAGGTTTTTCAAGAATTCTAACCTCATGGAAAACACATAAACAACTTGTACCACAGGTGAGGGGATACTTACTTCCTCTTGCTTGTTTTTCCTAAGGAAGATGGTACCCTTGTGAAGAGGAAGAAGAAACTTCTCTTCCTAGTTCTCTCTTTTCTTCTCTTGCTTGTAAGGAGTAGATCTTGAGGACTCCTTCTTATGAATTAGCTTTTCTTAGAAAGAAAAACCTTAGGTTGGATTTTTGGAAATGAGAGAGGGAGAGGTTTAGGTTTCGGTGGAGAAGGAAGAAGGAGAAAGAAGGAGGAGGAAGAAGAAGGAGAAAGAAGGAGGAGGAAGAAGGAGGAAGAATTAACCAACTTTCTTTCCCTCAATCCTATTTATTCCAATGAGGATGAAAAGTGTCCCAAGTCATCCCCTTGCCCTCTCTATCTTCTCACTCTCTTAATTCCCATGAAAATAGAGAAAAGAAGGAAGAAAGGCAACTTGTCTTTTGCTTGCTTCTTTTCTTAACCAAGAGGAAGAGGAGGAAAGCTACTTGCTTTTCTCTTGTTCCCTTACTTAATTATACTCTCACTTTTAACTACAATTTCCATTCTTTTCTATTCATATATTATTCATTACTCTAGTGGTTACCATACACCAATTTAACTTCATCATTTGTGGGAGGTTCAAGGTTCAAACCTTAACCTCTCTTTCTTTTTATTTCTTTTTAGTTCTATTTCCATTTCCCTTTTATTCTTAAAAGAACTATACCTATAGGTATAGTTTATCATTTCGTGGGTGTTATAGTACCCCATACCTCATAGAAAGTTCGTCCTCGAACTTAAAATAGCTCATCAGGTGGCACATGTCTTCCTGCTAAGTGCATCGGCCACTTTGTTCGCTTTTCCGAGATGATAAAAGATCTCGCAGTCATAATCCTTAACTAACTCGAGCCATCTGCGTTGTCTCATATTCAGATCTTTTTGGGTGAAGAAATATTTCAGACTCTGGTGGTCGGTATAAATCTTACACCGGACCCCATATAAATAATGTCTTCATGTCTTGAGAGCGAAGACCACGGCTGCTAGTTCTAAGTCATGAGTGGGGTAATTCTTTTCATGCTCTTTGAGTTGTCTACAGGCGTAGGCAATGACCTTGCTGTCTTGCATGAGTACAGCTCCAAGTCCTAATTTGGAAGTGTCGCTGTACATATCGAAGCCTTTGTTACTTTCCGGAAGAGTAAGGATTGGAGCACTGGTCAGTCTCCTTTTCAATTCCGTGAAGCTCTTCTCGCATTCATCCTTCCATTCATACTTTTTGTTCTTCTTGGTGAGAACTGTCATAGGGGCTGCAATTTTAGAGAAGTCCTCTACAAACTTCCGGTAGTAGCCTGCTAACCCGAGAAAACTTCTGATTTCACTGACATTCTTTGGCCTGTTCCAGTTACTTACAGCCTCGATCTTATTTGGATCTACCATTACTCCGTCCTTGGAGATGACATGACCCAAGAATGATATTCAATCGATCCAAAACTCGCATTTAGAGAACTTTGCATATAGTTGTTTCTCTCGAAGAATCTGTAGTACGGTATTCAGGTGTTTAGCATGCTCTTCTTGGGTTCTCGAATAAATGAGAATATCGTCAATGAAGATGATGATAAATTTATCGAGATATGCTGTAAACACTCGATTCATCAGATCCATAAATACAGCCGGAGCATTTGTCACTCCGAAAGGCATAACTATGAACTCATAGTGTCCGTATCTCGTTCGAAATGTCGTCTTTGGTATATCATCCTATTTCACTTTCACTTGATGATAGCCGGACCTTAGGTCAATCTTTGAGAAAACGGTTTCACTCTTTAGTTGGTCGAACAGGTCGTCGATCCGTGAAAGAGGGTACCTATTCTTGACTGTCACATTATTTAGCGCTCGGTAGTCTATACACATTCGCATAAACCCATCCTTCTTTTTCACGAACAGTACCGGAGCTCCCCAAGGAGAGTGACTCGGGCAAATAAGTCCCTTGTCAAGTAACTCTAGTAGCTGTCCCTAAAGTTCCTTCAACTCAGTCGGCGCCATACGATAAGGTGCTTTAGAGATCGGTTTAGTACCAGGAATCAATTCGATCTCAAATTCTATTTCTCTATCGGGGGCTAACCCTGGCAGTTCATCGGGAAACACTTCCGGATAGTTGCATACTACTCTGACATTTTCTAGTTTCTAGTCTTCAGCTTGACTTGTGTCAACCACGCGTGCTAGAAATCCAGTACATCTCTTATTTAACATCTTTTGTGCCTTAATGGCTGATAAGAATCTCCCAGTTTCTTTCCTTGGTTCCCCAATAAATTCAAATATCATTTCATCTTCTGGTCGGAAAACTACTTTTCTTTTACGGCACTCGATCGAAGCTCCATACTTGCTCAGGAAATCCATGCCCAATATACTATCATAATCCTGCATGTCAAGCACTATCAGATCACAGTAGAGTTCTCTGCTTGCGATTCTAATGGGCGCGGCCCGCAACATATGAGTAGATGGCATTACTTCTCCCGAAGGCAGGGTCGTTAAAAATTTGCCATTTAAGGCTTGTGGTGGTATCTCTAACTTCTCCATGAAGGGTGTAGAGACAAACGGGTGTGTCGCCCCAGTATCAAATAACACATTAGCATACTGACTGAAAATAGGCAGCTGACCTGTGACAACTATAGAGGCACTCGCCACATCATCTTTGGTAAGAGAGAAAACCCTGGCGTTCGTCGTAGCTGGCGGGGATTCCAGTCTCCCTTGACCAATCGGAGTTCCTTCCAAGGCAGCTTGCATCTGGTGTAGCTGTGAGGGGGCACTCCTATTCTGGTTATACTGCTGGGATGGTGTCTGGGACTGGATAGGGCAGTCCCTGGCCATATGTCCCTCCCATCCGCAACTGTAACACTTTCTTGTACCCTTGTGGCATACTCCGGAATGCTGCTTCCCACAAATGTTACACTGAGGATATTTAGGTTGCTTATTCGCTGAACCTCCTTTAGTGTTGTTCCATTGCTTTCTCTTTCCATTGGAGTTTCCTTTCCAGTTTGCTCTGGTACCTTGAGATTTCTGTCCTTCTGTCTGTGCTTGATTCTTATTCTCATTCATTGCCTTCTGATAGTGTTTGGTGATCAAAGCACTGCTGACCAGATCTTCTGTAGTCTGCGGTCTATTAATTCCGTCGGCCACGTTCAAAGCTATCTCGGGTCGGAGCATTTTTAGCATCAGTCTGACCCTTTCTCTTTCCGTATTGACCAAGTCTGGGCAGAGGCGTGTGAGACAGTTGAAGCGCTTCATTGCTTCGTTAATTGATAAGTCACCTTGCCGGAACTCGGTGAACTCGTCGTAATGCCTGTTTGTTACTCGCATATGGAAGAATTCCTCAAAGAACTCTGCCTCGAAGTCCATCCAGTTCATCTGATTAACCTGTCTCTTAACCTTAACTCTTTCCCACCACATTCTTGTGTCTCCAAAGAAGCAAAATGATACGCACTTGATCTTTTCTGGTACAGGCTAGTCCAGCAGTTCCATTATACTTTCCACTGTCTTGAACCAGGCCTGGGCGTCCCATGGTTCACAAGTACCCGAGAAGTTCTCCGGCTTCAGCCTTAGCCACGGTATCAAGTAGGTCTCCTGTCGGACCACTAGGGCAGGGACTACCGGTGGTACTGGTGCAGCTATTGGTATGACGGGCACTGCATTCTGATTCGCTGGTGGGGTGACAGGATTTCTTTGCTGACCCATCAAAGCAGTGATCACTTGTTGTTGTTCCGTGATCTGACGCTGGAGATCCGTGACCACTTAGGTTAGATCTGGTGGAGTCATTGTCTCCTCGGTCCTGTTACCGCGTCTTCTAGCCATATCTATTTCCATAAATAACAATAAGGCTAGCATAAGTCTATAGTTATCCCTACTTATATTCGTGCACATTTAACATCGCTTATCATACATAAAGGAAATCTATATCAGTCATACTTAGGTTCATGGATACTAAAAACATCTCTTATCATGCATAAATAGAATAGAGTAAGTACAGAAAGTCTTACTTGGAGCAGCAGGATGGAGGCTTGATGTGTGTGTAGCGGGAAGGCTAACTTGGCTCTGATACCAACTTGTAAAGCCCGCCCCTCCTGCTAGTAGGGCGGGGTTACTTGATACTTGCATATTAAAATTTCTTTTTTCTTAAAATAAAACAGCGGAAGAACTTATTTATAAGTATCATGAAATCATGCGGAACATTAACATAGATAAACTTAGTTAATGTCAACATAAAATAACATAAGCAGGTCTTTTTTTTTTCTTTTTCTTAGCCGAGCCACCACCACACACATCTCTTGCCTCTCCTACGGCTCCCTTAGTTTATCCATTCTTTGCCTTTATCTGTGGTACAAGGAAAGTAAGCTATAAGCACACAGGCTTAGTAAGATCCTTTCCTACTCACAAAAACGTATTTCGTATCATAATCACATAAGCATATAACAATGGAGACATAATCATCTAAACATCATATCATGTAAACATAGCATCATAACATATCATCTCATAAAGAACATCATGCTATATCATATCATAAATCATACGAGCATCATGTCATATAAATCATAGGAGCATATCATATCATAAAAAAAATATCATGATGTAGTATATCATATATAAAAGAGCATCATGTCATATAAATCATAAGAGCATGTCATATCATAAAGAAATATCATGATGTATCATATCATAAATAAAAGAGCATCATGTCATATAAATCATAAGAGCATATCATGTCATAAAGAAATATCATGATGTATCATATCATAAATAAAAGAGCATCATGTCATATAAATCATAAGAGCATATCATATCATAAAGAAATACCATGCAAGATGCCTTTTAAAACATATGTCATGTCATGTGCAAGATGTCTTAAAACATATCATATATTACTTGAACATGATATCATCATGAGGGCCCGGCTTATACCACATACATACATAAATACGCGCAATCCCTAGGACAGGGTAGCTAGTCCTGAACTAACTAGGGAACTAGGTCCGTACTACGACCGTCGACCTAGGGGCGTACTAAGGAGCCCATCCCTTATTACTAGACCCGTTCATAGTCCGTCGGCCTAGGGGCGCTTATGGAGCCCACCCTTGGTACAAGCAATACAAAGTAAAATAGCATATCATATCTTATCATATCATGAAGAGTGCTCTTAGTCCCAACAAAAAGGGAAGCAACTCTTAGGCCTTTACTTGTCATATCATAAAGATTGCTCTTAGTCCCAACTATTAGGGAAGCAACTCTTAGGCCTTTGCTTGTCATATCATAAAGAATGCATACTTGAGCACATAGCACATCATAAGAGACATTATCATGCATAGATCATAAGCATACATAAATGAGCATATTACTTGTCATATCATAAAGCATGCATACTTGAGCACATAGCACATCATAAGAGACATTATCATGCATGGATCATAAGCATACATAAATGAGCATATTACTTGTCATATCATAAAGCATGCATACTTGAGCACATAGCCCATTATAAGAGACATTATCATGCATGGTTCATAAGCATACATAAATGAACACATCACCTATCATAGAGAAACATAATCATGCATGGGATCATTAACTAACATCACTTAATTCATAACGTAGCATATGAGGCACATAATAATTCATAATCGGATCTCAATCACCAAATTCTATAGGGAGGCCGAAACATTCAAAGTATTGCCCTAGGGTACAAGCAACATGAAAGCATATGAACCCTAAATCAATTTCATAGCATTTATCATAAAGAACATCATGAGCATATATAGTTAGGTTCCAAGCTCCCTAGGTCTTTTAACCTAGTTATGGCCGAATCATTGTAAAGCATGAACCTAGGTTACAAGTGGCACAAAAGCATATGAACCCTAAACCAATTTCATATTATATACTTTAAGGAACATCTTGAGCATGTTTTGTTTAGGTTCTAAGCTTCCTTGGTATATAAATCTTGTTCTGGCCGAATATTAAGGAGCATGAACCTAAGTTCTAAACAACATACAAGCATATGAATATCATGTTAACTTCATATCATATAATAAGGAAAGTCATGGGCATGTTAAATTAAATTTTAAGCTTTCCTAGGTCCTTAATTCCAACATGGCCGAAAGTTCATGAAGAAGGAAATTAAGCTCTAAACAACATACAAGCATGAGAACATCATGTTAATTTCATGTCATATCATAAGGAAAGTCATAAGCATGTTAAATCAAATTTTAAGCTTTCCTAGGTCTTTAATTCTCATCATGGGCGAAAGTTCAAGGAGAAAGAAATTGAGCTCTAAACAACATACAAGCATTTGAATATCAAGCTAACTTCATATCATATCATATGGGAATCCATGAGCATGCTAGATTAAATTTTAAGCTTCCTTGGACCCTAAAATTAATCATGGCCGAAACATAAGGAGGCATGTATCTAGATTTCAAGCAACATTCAAAACATGATAACCCTAAGTTGGCTTTATATCATGCCATAAAAAGAGTCATGAGCATGTTGGAGTAAGTCTTAAGCTCTCCTAGGTCTTAATTCTCATCATGGCCAAACCCTAAAGTGCAACATATCAAGGTTCCAAACAACCTACAAGCATGAAACCCTAAGAAATCTTCCTACCTTTTCATAAGGAAAGTCATGAGCAAGATAGCTTAAATTTTTAAACACTTCTAGGTCTTCATTTCTATCATGGCTGAAACCCTAATTCCCTTAGGTGGTATGCATTTGGGTTCAAATCAACATACAAGTGGGAAAACACTAAGTACTCTTCATAACCTATTAATAATCAAGTCATGATCATGGTAGACTAGATTTTTAGCTTCTCCTAGTCAATTTCTCTATCATAGCCGAACACTTCATAAGCATTAATTTAGGTTTAAAGCAACATACAAGCATAAAAAAAACCAAACTAATCTCTTATCATAGGGTACATATCATGAGGACATAGTGAGCATGTTTAGTTTTGGTCTTAAGCCTTCCTAATCTTTTGGTCACACTTTGGCCGAAAGTTCAAGAGCATGGATCTAAGTTTTAGGTAAGCATACAAGCATAAGAAACATCTATACTAGGGTACATATCATAAGAACATATTAAGCATGCTTAGTTAGGTCTTAAACATCTCTAAATCCTTTATTCAAGTTTTGGCCGAAAGTTTCAAGAAGTGTTCCTAGGTTTTTCAAGCATTCTAACCTCATGGAAAACACATAAACAATTTGTACCACAGGTGAGGGGATACTTACTTCCTCTTGCTTATTTTTCCTAAGGAAGATGGTACCCTTGTGAAGAGGAAGAAGAAACTTCTCTTCCTAGTTCTCTCTTTTCTTCTCTTGCTTGTAAGGAGTAGATCTTGAGGACTCCATCTTGTGAATTAGTTTTTCTTAGCAAGAAAAACCTTAGCTTGGATTTTCGGAAATGAGAGAGGGAGAGGTTTAGGTTTCGGTGGTGAAGTAAGAAGGAGAATGAAGGAGGAGGAAGAAGAAGGAGGAAGAATTAACCAACTTTCTTTCCCTCAATCCTATTTATTCCAATGAGGATGAAAAGTGTCACAATTCATCCCCTTGCCTTCTCTATCTTCTCACTCTCTTAATTCCCATGAAAATAGAGAAAAGAAGGAAGAAAGGCAACTTGTCTTTTGCTTGCTTCTTTTCTTAACCAAGAGGAAGAGGAGGAAAGCTACTTGCTTTTCTCTTGTTCCCTTACTTAATTATACTCTCACTTTTAACTACAATTTCCATTCTTTTCTATTCATATATTATTCATTACTCTAGTGGTTACCATACACCAATTTAACTTCATCATTTGTGGGAGGTTCAAGGTTCAAACCTTAACCTCTCTTTCTTTTTATTTCTTTTTAGTTCTATTTCCATTTCCCCTTTATTCTTAAAAGAACTATACCTATAGGTATAGTTTATCATTTCGTGGGTTTTACACCTTTGAGGTATATCTCGTCCGATATTAGCCTATCTCTCTGGAGGTATATCCCGATCGATATTGGCCTACCTCCTTTGAGGTATATCTTGGTCGATAGTGGCCTGCCTACTTGGAAGTATATCTCGGCCGATATTGGCCTTCCTCCCTGGAGGTATATCTCGGTCGATATTGGTCTACCTCCCTTGAGGTATATCTCAGCCAATATTGGCCTTCCTCCCTGGAGGTATATCCCTATCGATATTGGCCTACCTCCCTTGAGGTATATCTCGACCGATATTGGCCTATCTCCCTTGAGGTATATCTCGGTCGATATTTGTTAGATTTTTCGGACCGCGAAAACCGCTTTTTTGCGTCACGGAAACCCCGAAACCCCCATGCCACCCGATCCGTGCGAAGTAAAACTTTTGAAAAACATTACGAGTACGAGTTTTATGCTAGTTCTAAACTAAGAGAAGGAATTACCCTTGATGTGAAGCCCTTCGCGTATCCCGCTCTTCCAAGTGATGTTGGATCTCGAGGTTGTCAAGTGTACAACCCTCTAGAAGTATCCACACGAACAAGTAGGTGGAGAAAACCTAACACAAAGGTGTGCTAGCACCTTGGTAAGGTTCGGCCAAGAGAGGAGAGGGAGAACTTGAGGAGAGAGCTTGAGGAAGAAGATGGAATGAATGAGCCTTGAATGAAAAATCAAATTTTTTTCATTCAACACAAAAGTGGCCGGCCACTAAAGAAATTGTAACCTCCATTCATATTTAATGTGGCCATTAAAGAGGGGATTTGTAACCTCCATTAGGTGGCACACACATGTGCTAACTATGATGATGTAACACATCATCATTGGCCACTTAATGCCTACTCACAAATGAGGTGGCAAGTGGTCATGTCAAACTTGACCTTTCATCTTCCTTCTCAAGTCACTTGACCAAATCTCTCTCATGGTTGATCTAATCTAACCATTTGATTCAAACCAATTTAATATAATGAATCTAATTCATTTAATTAAATTGATTCAATGAGTCATAATCTAAATTAGACTCATTGAACACATGAATCAACTTGAGTCCAACTCAATTAGCTCAATTAAGATTACTCTTAATCCAATTTGATTCATCACATGAATCTAATCCTCTTGGTTCATCATATGAACCTAATCTCCATCTAATTGTCCTTAGTGTGTGACCCTATAGGTTCTTATTACGTTGGCAATGCTCCTAAACCTATTTAGAAGCATAAGTAATGAGCGGTATCTAGCAACACATTATTACTACCCAAGTTATAAGAATGTTGAGATCCAACATCACCTTGTGACTACTAATTGTGACTCCTCACAAAATATGACAAGTGTTCTTCTATCCTAGACATCTAGATTGATCAATGTGAGGCATAGACCGTGTCATCCTCTAATCAATCTAAATCTTGAACTCCAAGTAGACTCACTGAATCAAATGAGCTCAATATCTCATATTAACTCATTTGGGCATGGCCATGCACTTCGTGGTCTCACTCTATCAAGAATATTGATGTCACTCCCGTCATATAGGAGGGATAGATCCCATCTACATCACTCACATCCCTCTGCATAATTTGTTACATACCCAGTAATCGCCTTTATAGTCCACCCAGTTACGGGTGACGTTTGACGAAACCAAAGTACATAACTCCTTATGTAGGGATCCATGGTGACTTCAAGTCCAAGGACTAGTAGTCATACTAATAGCCACATGAGAAAGTATATGACACTCATATAACGATCCATGATACTTTCTCATGGCGGATCATTCAGTATACATTCTCCAATGCATACCCATGTGTCAACTTGATATCTCTATATCCATAACTTGTGAGATCAAGTCATCGAGTTGACCTACATGCTAGTCTCGTCGCATTAACATTGTCCCTGAATGTTAATACTCGACTAGGAATGATTAAGAGTAGTATTCCCTATATCATCTCACTATCGGTTCAACTAACCGATTGATATAGGTAAGAACCCTCTACTCAAGGACGCTATTATATTTAGTTATTTGACACCAATACAAGTATAATAACCAAAACAAATGCCTTTATTTATATAAGAATATGATACAATAAGTCCATAATATAATCATCAAATGATTGGCTCTAGGGCTCTAACTAACAATATTGGCCTACCTCCTTTGAGGTATATCTCGACCGATATTGGTCTACCTCCCTGGAGGTATATCCCGATCGATATTGGCCTACCTCCTTTGAGGTATATTCCAGTTGATATTGGCCTACCTCCCTGGAGGTATATCTCGGTTGATACTAGCCTACTCCCCTAGATTCCATTATCTCCTTTCTTCTTTTCACCAGGGACCTACTAAACCTAACCCATATCACTAGCCTTCCCCTTAAGTCTAGTCGAAGGAGGTGTAGCCAACTGACTAGACACAGGTCTGATTTTGTTCCTTCTTTACCCGTGACTCTACCACGGGTACTGAAGTGACCTTATGAATTTTTTGTACAACAATCTTGTGAACCCGAGTACAGTGATCCCGTGAACCTCAGTACAGTGATTCCTTAGGTCCTTTGATCCTTTAAATAGGGCTACGACCCTCTCTTCGTTCATCACCTGCCTCAGTTCTTTTCCCTCCTCGCTAATTTTTTCCTGCCGAGAGTATGGCCTTAGATCCCCCTTTTTGGGGGCGACTCTTGTTTGACAAGGTGAGATCTATACATGAGTTTATTCAAGTTTTTGCTTTAGCTAACTCTCTGGTCCAAGAAACCATCCTAAAACATGACATTTCTCGAGATTTAGAATCTCCAACCGAAGGCACAACTGCTCTGGAGACCCAACAAGCTTAAGAGGAATTCCCACTACTCATGGAGGACCAACTAAGTGGCCCATGGACGTCCCGACGAGGGCATAGCCACTGTTATCCACAGGCTAAGGCGGCCTCTATGGAAGCAGAGCTCAAAGTCTCACGCAGGAAGGATGCTCTTCAGTCACCTTTCCTCCAAGGTGTAGATAAGTTCGCGCTCCTTGTTCATGATACCACTCTGCTTCATAGTTTCCTTCATCCCGGGCAAAATATTGCCACTTCTGTTGCCGGGCAAGCTTCCTTCATGCCAGGTAAAATATTCCCACTTCTGCTCCCTGGCAAGTTTGGCTTCGGTGGGATTGAAATCTTCTAAGTATCTTGAGAGCTTATATTTGTAACTTTTGTTAACCTTTCGAGGTTTTAATGTTTTGAGAGGAAAGTGTAATGTTATGTATTTGACCAGGTTCTAAGTGTAAAATCGAACAATCTTTTGTATGAAATTGGGTGACTCTCTTGAATCCCTCTAGTTCACAGAAATATATGTAATGCCTCGAACAATATTGACTTATATATTATAAACGTTGTCATTCCGATCGATATTATCTTATTTATTGCAAACAAGGGTATCCTGGTCGATACTACGCTATCTGTTATAGATAAAGTTATCCCGGCCGATATTAGCTTGTTTATTATAAACAAGGTTACCCCAGCCGATACTACGCTATCTGTTATAGATAAAGTTATTTCGGCCGATATTAGCTTGTCTGCGACAGACAAGGTTGTCTCGATCGATATTAGCTTCAAGCGTTATCCCGATCTATACTAGCTCGCCTATTATAGATAAGTCTATCCCGATCGATATTAACCTATCTATTATAGACAGGGTTACCTTGATCGATATTATCTCCTGCTTTATAATAACACTAAAACAATGTTTTGTGCGTAAATGGTTCTCCTCATTTTTCAATTTTTGTCCTCGATCCGAGTTCTATCAAACTCAATCCATCCTTCTTTATTGCGCACAGTAAACTATGCCCCTTTTCTTCAGAATTCCCTTGATCATGATTAGTTTTTTAATGGTAAGAGAATGTTGCAGGCTCAAGACGAGGTCTCACCAACCCTTGAGTGATACGATTTGTCGCGTCCAACATAAATGTCCACTTATGATTACATGACACGTGTCTCCCTTCTTTTTTAGTGTAACACTAGCACTTGCCCTTTTTCTTATAATCCACGGTGTCTATTGAAAAGCGGTGTTCTGATCCGACGACAGTTGTGTGTCCTCTAAACCCTAAACCCTTCATCTTCTCACCGATTCTGTTCCTTTCTTCCCTGTCTTAACGTTTCTTCTTTTGCTGCAGTCTCTGATCAATTCTCGTGCTTACTGCTTTCCAGTGATCTCTTTCCTTGACTCCAGTAAGTAGTCTATTGCTCTTTTAACTTTTACTTCCCTCTATGGCCGAAGAAACGATCACCCCCTGGTATATTCAAATCTCATCTTCTTTTGACAAGAATGCTAGGCTCACCATTCGCCACCAGTATGAAATCCCCAAAGAATATGGCATCTTGATTCCTAAACTGCATGATCATTCTTATCGTCCTCCTGCTAATTGCGTAACCTTTTTCAGGGATCAATTGATAGGGGGCTTGAGGTTTCCCATTCCTCCTTTCCTAATTGAAGTGAGCCAGTATTTTGACATTTCTTTGCAACAATTTGCCCCTAACGCCTTTCGCTATCTGTGTGGCACTTACATGTTGTTTCGTTTATTAGATATACCTCCCACTCCTCAGAATCTTTTCATGTTTTCTTACCCGAAATGTTTAGAGCCTGGCGTTTTCCTTTTCCATTCTCGAACTAAAATGGTCCTCTTTGAGGATATGCCTTCTTCTCTAAAAGCTTGGAAATCTCATTTTTTTCTTTGTGAAGTTTTCTGGGCCTATCCCATGGTCTCATGCTTGGAAATCATCTTTACCTCCCTTACCTGATGTCAAGGAATTTCATCTTCACCCTTTGTTTCCTCTTTATTGCAAAAAATTGTTGTGTCGTCGCCTTTCCATCCCTAAATGCCTACGAGTCGATTTTTTGTATTTATTTGGCTTAAGCCCTATCAAGCTTGATACACTAGGCTCCTTAGGTAAAGTTCTGGTTCCCTCCTTATTGATTTTTTCTAACTAAAACCCTTCGTTCTGTTTTGTGCAGTGTCTAGGTTTTTTACTGCTTTGATCGATGAGGAGCTGCGTTTGGAGGAAGTTCAGCTACACGCAAAAGAGCAGGAGCTCCTTGCCGCCCTTAACCAGCCTTCCTCGACTGAAGTTTCGGTTCCTATGGCAGAAGCCTCCAGCTCTCAGGTGGTTCCTGAGGGTCCTTCTGTAGAAATTCCTATTATTCCCTTGCCAACTGTTTCTTCACCGGTGGCTGCTACCCCTTCAATAGCCCCTTCCCTTCTTATTATCGAGCTTACATCCCCTATAAGCTTAGAAAAATCCTTAGCCGAAGTTGCTCCCAACAAACGCCCAGGACGCAAACTTACTAGGGCTCCTCCCTCCAAAAGGAGACTTATCCTTCCCGCCGATGAACTTGTTTCAGAAGGTTTTGTTCCTGCTGACCTTCCTTCTGATGAACCTACTTTGGTTGAACTTTACCCTTCTCTCATCTTTCCTACCTCACCTTCTTCCAGTACCAGTGCCCCTGGTGGTGTTTCCTTCACCTTTCCATTGTCTATTCCAGAATCTGGATTTCTACCCTCCTCACCTTCTTCTTATTTAGTTTTTGCTCCTCTTTCTATTCCTACTTCATCTTTCTCCGCGGGTTCTTCTGCCATTCCTGTCCTCCCTATACTGCTGGGAGGTTCCTTTGCTAGTGCTTGGGAGAAAATTCGTCCTCTTTTTGAAGAACTAACTACTCCTGAAACAATCGATCGCTTCTCCTATAAGGAAACTCAGGTATGTTTATTAGTATCTACTTATTACTCATCAGCGACTATGTCATAACCCTTTATTACATTTCTAGCGATAGATAGAAAACATGGGCTTGTCTCGGCTAATGCACAATTTATATAACAAGAACAAAAAGCTGAAATCCGAGAATGAAAAGCTGAAACAGCAGGTTACTAAGTTATCTTCTGCCACGCTTTCCACTGCCTCCATGAAACAACTTGAAGTCCAAATTGAGAGTCTCTAGTCGCAATTTAAATCAGCTACAGACCTTAATAAGGAATTAACTTCCAAGCTAGAGAAGCAGACAATTGAGACCAACAAGCTAAAATCTGATTATGAATCTGCACTAGCTGATAAACTCAAGGTTTTGCAGATGAAGGATGATGAAATAAACTCCTTAAGTACTTCCTTAAATTCAGCTAAAAATGAGGCCTCTACAAAAGAAGTTGAGCTGAAGTCTTCCCAGATGGCTTTGGTTGTTTATAAGGCTGGTGAAGATAATCGCTTCAAGGATAGGGCCACCATCATGATTAACTCGACTGAGTTCAACAGGCCAATTGTAAAGTCTATCTTGGTAGCCTTCACTGCTGGAGCTGAAGGAGCGGTGAAACAATTGCGAGAAGAAGATTTCTTATCTCGTGATCCCCCTCCTAACTTCTTGAATCGACGTAAACTTCTTGACAATAGGCCTGCTGACCTATTTTCTCAGTTAACTGTAGAGTAATTTCTTTACTCGAATCTAGATTTTTGTAAAGTTAACTAGAATTCATGCTGACAATTTGGTTTGTTCCTGTAAAGTTAAACTTCTATCTTTGTTACTAAATATGTTCCTTTTCCTGGTGGTTGCTTGTTTCATCTAAGTACGTCGAATGTCGCTCGGCTTGCCTCTATAAAACCCCACTCAATATACTACAATACCCTTTATCTCGGCCGATCTATCATGACCGGCCGATTCATACTTGTGTTTACAAATATCGTCCGGTACTTTGTGGTTAACTAAGTCTTGCCCAATGTAGTGTGGCCTGTCGTAATACTATTAACTAAGTCTTAACCAATATATTATAATATCATATGTCTTGACCGGTCTATCATAACCGACCGATTTATACTTATGCTTACAAACCTTGTCCGATAATTTCCAACCGAGTCTCGTTCGATGTAACATAGTACTTTATACTATGCTATTTTCGACGTTAATTGGTTTATTGTACCTGATCAATACACCTTTAAGCGAGAATATACCAACTGATACTTTGTACTTAACCAACTCTCGTCCGGTCCAGTATGAATGTTCGAGTTTATTGTTTTAATCAAACAGACTATCTGGAGTTGTTTTGTCAATCTAGTACCTGGCTGATTTTCTCCATACCTCTTTAATTTTTTAAGAATCAAACATACACCGAGAAAAACTTGGTCACCTTTTTTTTTCGAGGATGATCACTAAGCTTAGCATCTTTTCCTCGGGATCCGGCTTTCTTTTTTGAATTCGATCCCCTTCCTTGATGACACCATCTCCTTTTATGGCAGTTATGTGTCCTTATATTTTTTCCTTTTTCTTACCCTCCTTTATACCTAAATTTCTCCTACAATATCATTGGCCTTTGGGTTTTTTCCTTCTTTCTAGTTCTTCTTCTACTTCTGTTTGAGGGTTTTCGGTCTAAGGCATAGAGGAAAACAAGGGTTTAAGTCGTTTTCTTCTGCCTTGACTATTCCTTCTCCTCCCTCTATTCACTTTCTTTCATCTACTTGGCCATGGCCACTTCTCCAACAGCATGGTTTATTTCGTGCACTTCCGACCTCATAGAGCCAGAGGATGTGAATTTACAAGTGAGCTATGACATTCCTTCCTATATGGCTCGTCCCACTCCTCAAGATAGTCCTCATCTCCCTCTTCTAGGAAGTATATCCATCTTTCGGGATCAAGTTTTACAGGGTTTTCGATTCCCTCTTCATCCCTTTTTCGCTGATGTTAGTGTGTACTTTGACATTCCTCTTGATCAATTTATTCCTCAATCTTTCTCCATCCTCATGGGTTTTGTTGGTGTGTCTAAATTACTGGATTTCCCTTTATCCCCTCATCTTTTTCACTACTTCTTCCTTCCTCGTCGAGTAGACATTGGTGTTTTTAAATTTCAATCTCGTCCTAAGGCTATTTTGTTTAACCGAATTCCCCCTAAAGGGGAATGGCGTAGCAAATTTTTCTTTACGCGCCTCCCTTCTCCTCCTCCTTTTCCTATCCAATGGATATATGATCTCCCTCCAATCCCTAGTACCAACAATCTCCTCAATGATCCCTCTATCTCTCTCGCTTTATCCAAACTAAAGGGGGCAAAATTCAGCTTACCATCCATGATTGTGGAAGGTTTGATGTTTCCTTTTGAAATAAGTAACATCGACACTCCCCTGGATGTCTCTTTTGGTATGTTTAGGCATTTTGAATTATATTTGTCCACTGGTTGCTAATCATCTTCTATAATGATGCTCAATTCTTATGTTTCAGCTGATGCTCTCCTACCGGCTTTCATGTACAAGAACACTACTATGACTAAGTCTTTTCTGAATAATCTCGGAGAAAAATGACTACAAGCTCGTCGAGCCAATCTTACTTCCTCTACCTTGGGTTTGCTATCCAAAGAAGAGCAAGAAGTGGAAGTCGTCGCTACTATAGAAGAAGAAGAACAACAACCCTTCATTGCCCTAGTCAAAAAACCAAAGCTTACTGTGGATGTTCCTTTTCGAGACACCTTTGGTACCTTTGTGCAGATTCCCGTTGTTCCTGCACCTATTTCTTTTGAAAGGGGTAAGGCTCCAATGCGCCCTACTCATATTATCTCCAATCCTTCCCTTAGGTTGATGAGGACAACCCTACTTATTCCTTCTTCCTCTATTGTTGTTTCAGCTACTCCTGCCTCCCAGATGACTACTACTGCTTCTGTTTCCTCTCAACCCCTTTCCCTGGCCTTACCTTCTTTGACTTCTGGATCCCGGGCTAAAAGAACACCTTGCCGGAGATCTTCTTCAAGTCCAGCATCCTCAGCAATTCATGCTTCAACAATCGAGCCGACTCTTCTTGCATTACCACCTTCCATTCCCTCTAATTCTTCCTTTGCTGCTTTAATTTCTACTACCTCTTTCCCTCCAATTGCATCTTCTTCTTCTCGACCTCCTTCTCCCCCCGTCTCTATTCAGACAAGTCGTGGGTTTACCTTCTCAGATGTGGCAAGCCTCTGATCCCCTGAGCTATGGTTCCTTACAACTACAAGGCCTGTTGGCTGAATCTTGGCTATATGGTCAAGAACAGTTAAGGGCCACCAGTCTTTCAAGTCGGGTTGACAACCACAGTCATCAAGCGGTTGTTGTAAGCATTCTTAGTTATATGTTATTAATTCCTTATCACTCTCTCTAACTATATCATTATTTTGTTTAGTTCCTTGCCTCAAGCCTTCACATAGACCAGCTACTTATGGCTCGGGACCGGGAGAACAATAAGCTAAAAGCTCAAATAGAAACATTGAAAGCTACTCATCCTCCTTCCCACACTGACATGACTCAACTGTTGGAATGTATACTGAAAGCCTAAGCTTTGTAAACATTTATTATGAATAAAGAATCACATTTGGTCTAATTGTCTACATTTGTTTGTAGTTGTTCATTTAATTTATATTGTAGATAACATAGTATGTGGTGTCACATACAGAAGATGATGTTATCAGTACCTTATAAATTATAAATAGTAGCTCACGACCAAAATGGAAAAGGAACAAACCATTAGAAGGTCGTAGTGTAATTAGGTATTAGTTTATCTTGACTATATAATTACACTAGTACACTCAGAGTGTATTGAGTAGGACCATTTGAGGTCGTTTCTTTTATACTGACTTTATAAAGGAACAAAGACCTCAGTTATTATGGAAGTGTGTGCTCTTAATCCTAATATAATAACAAGCACATATATTTGATATTTATTTCTTTAATTTATCAATGGGTGAGATTTAGTTCGTTGAATCAACAAACCCGATAAGTTGGGAAATGGTATTACTTATAGTGTGTGTTGTTGATTATAGAAGGAAACTGTGTCCTAGAGATACTAGGTTGATAATGTCCTCAAGAGGAGCTCATAAAGATTGTCATGTTAAACCCTGCAGGTGGACTTAGTCCGACATGACAATAAGGTTGAGTGGTATTACTCTTGGACTTAGATATTAATTAAATGAGTTGTCAGTAACTCACTTAATTAGTGGACATTCGATATCTTAAACACAGGGAGACTAACACACTCATAATAAGAAGGAGCCCAAAAATGTAATTTGGGATTGGTGCGGTAGTTCAATGATAGTTCTCTAGTGGAATGAATTATCATTGATAAAATTAAGTTGTGTGTTCGGGGCGAACACGGGATGCTTAATTTTATCGGGAGACCAAAACCAATTCCTCCTCTCGGTCCCTATCGTAGCCTCTTATTTATAGAGTTCTATACCCACCTATACCCACCTTCTATACCCACCAATAAGGGGCCGGCCAAGCTAGCTTGGGAACCAAGCTAGGGCCGGCCTAGGTATAAAATTGGGTGGCCGGCCCTAGCTTGAACCCAAGCTAGTAGGGCCGGCCAAATAAAATTAAAAAGAAATTTAATTTTAATTTTTATTATTATGTGGAAGATATATTTTAAAGAGAATTAAAATTAAAATATCTCTCTTGTAAAAGATTTACAAAAGATTAAAAGAAAGAGATTAGATCTCTTTCCTTATTTGTAGATTGGAGAGATGTTTTATTTTCTCTTTAAAATTATTCACATGTTAATAAAATTAAAATTATAGATATTTCCTTTTATTAACCATGAAGAGATTTTAAAGAGAAATTTTATTTTTTAAAATTTCCGGAAACAAATTAGGAAGTTTTAATTGTTGATTAAAACTTGTCCTCTTTTGTTTCCAATGATGTGGCCGGCCATCTCAAGTTAATTGGGAAATTTTGTTTTATTTTTCTCAATTAATTCATGTCAAGAAAAATTAAGGAAGTTTTATTGTAATTAAATTTCCTAATTTGCCTAGGCCAAGGAATATAAAAGAAGGGGTAGGGGTGCCTTCATGAGACACAACCTCTATTGTTTTCTCTCCCTTTTTCCTTGGTGTTGTGGCCGGCCATTACCCTCTCCCTCTCTTCCTCTTGTGGTGGCCGAATACTTCATCTCTCTTGGAGTTCTTGTGGTGGCCGGATACTACTTGGAGAAGAAGAAGAAGAAGGAGAGAAAGTTAGCATCTCTTGGAGCTTGGTTAGTATTTTGATTTTCTTCTTTGGTAAAGTTCTTCCTTTGTGGCCGAACCTTGCTTGGAGGAGAAGAAGGTGGTTGGTGGTTTCTCATCTTGGTAGATCGTTGCCCACACAACGTCCGAGGTTAGAAGAGGAATACGGTAGAAGATCAAGAGGTTTTTCTACAAGGTATAATTAGTAATTTTTATTTCCGCATCATGCTAGTTATTTATGGAAATAATACCAAATACAAGAGGCTTATGATCTAGTATTTCGAATATGTTTTTCGATGTTGTGTTCTTTTGTTTTCTTTCTTTTCCTTGTGATTTGATTGTTCTCTTTGGTTAACCTAAAGTTATTTTAGGAAATTAAATATTTGCTTTCTATTAAAGGTTTTGTCTAGTCGGTGGTGGTTGCTCCCATATCCAAGAAGGTCATGTGCCTCGCCACGTTAGTACTGGGAACCTTTTATGGAAATTAGTATTTAATGGAATTAATAACTTAAGGAGACTTGGGTCGAACGTGTTAAGTTCCGCAGGAGATCCAAGTTAAAACCTAAAAGAACAAATAGATTAAGTTTTGGATCAAACGTGTTAAGTTCAGCGATCCAAAATTTAATTTAAAAGAACACATGGTAGCTAGGAAAAAGGTTCAGACCTTTGTACAAAATTTTTGTGCAGTGGAACCTCTAGGTTTTCCGAGTAGCAACCAACAATTGGTATCAGAGCTAGGGTTTTGCCTCTGTGTATTTGGTATTTAGTTTAATTATGCACATGTCATACATAATTTAGGCAGGTTAATAGTAGGATGTGCTAACTTTGTGGATGCAGGATCCAACTATTATGGCTTTTAGTTAATTATGTGTGTGATTGGACCCTTGGACATGTCAAGGGCAATTTATATGTGTGTGCATGATTGTATTAAAATACGGCCTGTATTTAGTTTTATTAGGATTTTATTTTTGATCTAGATACATGTACATTCTTTTTATGGAATATAGGATCAAAATATAAAATTCTATTTATGTCGCGGATCGAATCTTGCAAAGCGTGGAACCTTCTAAGGACCAGAGGCGCAGCGGAACTAGGAGCAAGATGGATGCGACAGCTAGACCCGGAGGCGGTGGCCAAATATGGCAGCAGCTTGGGATGACAACACACGGAGGACAATTAAGAGATAAAAGCCATAATAGTTGAAAATTAAATTTTCTATTTATTGCTTTTATATTGTGCTGTGTGTGCATGTTAGTTTACAAGTTTAGTAGGCTAGCATAGTTAAAATTCCTCATTTATAAATAACTAAGTGGGAGAGGGATTTTTAAATAAATCCCATGGTCTCCATTACTGGTTTGTAAGTGATGCAAACAAGCTTGCGCGTTGGCTCTGAGTGCCTTCCTCCATAACGGATGAGCTTGTTTGTGGATCACTAGAACAGACTTCCATTTTTGGATGACTATAGGAAATTAATTAAGAGCGTGTGATCTTCCCCAACGGAAGGGGCATAATCTTATTAATGGACTTAGTGTCAAGTAATGGTATACACTTAGACACATCTAATAGTATCCTCCCCAACGGAGTCACTATTATTATTTGTGTGACCAAATAATACCAACTATTAATTTTATTTGTCAAAAAGTTAGGTTGACAAGATAATAAAATTAATGGGTTAAAACCCTCCTTTTACAAATGTTGAATTTGTATACATCCACACTAACGTGGCATACAAAATTCACGGTGTGATGAGGTGTTGGTAAATTTAAAATAGTATTGTTTGAGGAATCAATATTATTCTAAATTTAGAGTTCTGACCAAAAGTTATTTGTGATTCTTAGGATGACTTTCAACCCACTGTCCATCATACTTCAACAAAATAGACTTACTGGACCTAATTACATAGATTGGAAAAGAAACCTGGACATTGTTCTTACTGCTGAAAGCTATAAATATGTACTGACTGAGCAGTGCCCTGATGCACCTACTGGTGAATCTACCCAAGAGGAGATTGAATATCATAGGAAATGGGTAAAAGCAGATGAGATGGCGCGGTGTTACATTTTGGCTTCAATGTCAAATGTATTGCAACATCAGCATCAAGATTTACCAACAGCCTATGATATTATGAACAATCTCAAGAAACTCTTTGGTCATCAAGATAGGGCTTCTAGGCAAGAAGCCATGAGAAAGATAATGACAGCCACCATGCAAGAGGGTACTCCTGTAAGGGATCATATCCTAAAGATGATGGCTTATCTGAACGAGATACAGATCCTTGGAGGAGAAATTGATGGGGAAACCCAGATCGATATGATCCTCCAAACGCTACCTAGAAGTTTTGAGCAGTTTCGCCTGAATATGAATAAGAGGGTTTATTCATTAGCGGAACTACTGATAGAACTTCAGGCAGCAGAAGGATTATTTCGTCACAATGCTCAAATTCACTATGCCGAAAATGGTTCTACTTCTAAACCGAAAGGAAAAAGAAGAAGAAACAAGTTGGTTCAGCAAAGAAAGTGAATAAATCTCAGAGTACGGAATTTAAAGTTGGAATGAAGAAGGGCAAGTGCTTCATCTGTAAGCAGGCAGGACATTGGAAGGCGGACTGTCCTCGTAGGAACCAAAACAAAGGTATATCTCATACTCTAGTTGTTGAAACATGTTTAGCGGTGTTATCTACCAGCACCTGGTGTGTAGATACGGGAGCCACTGATCATGTCTGCAATTCCTTGCAGGGGTTCCAGGAAACCCGACGACTATCTGAAGGAGAAATTACCGTCTACATGGGCAATGCTACTAAGGTGGCAGCTGTTGCAGTGGGAGACGTCTACTTATCTTTTAGTAGAAATAGGAATTTGGTTTTAAGAAATTGTCTTTATGTACCCAGTTTTAGAAAGAATTTAATTTCAGTTTCTAAACTGTTTTTAGATGGATATTCAGTTTCTTTTAGTAACGATGTAGTTATTAAAAGAAATAAAGTGATTATCTGTTCTGGTACATTAGTTGGCAATTTATATACTTTAAATCCAATTTCTTCCACAAAGCAAAACATGGAAATTTATAACTCATCTTCTAATTCTAATAAGAGAAAAGAACCTTCGGAAATGAACCAAGCATATCTTTGGCATCTAAGGCTTGGTCATATTAACTTAAGTAGGATTCAGAGGCTTATAGCCGATGGACTTTTGGGTTCATTAGAGTTGGAAAATTTTCCAACTTGTGAATCCTGCTTGGAAGGTAAAATGACCAAGAGGCCATTCAAGGCCAAGGGGTATAGAGCCAAAGAAGTGTTAGAGTTGGTTCACTCTGATTTGTGTGGTCCTATGTCTGTCCAGGCAAGAGGAGGTTTTGAATATTTTGTCTCTTTCATAGACGATTATTCAAGATATGGATACATTTACCTAATGCGCCGCAAGTCTGAGTGCTTTGATAAGTTCAAAGAATACAAGGCTGATGTGGAGAAACGACTAGGTAAAAGTATCAAGACACTACGGTCAGATCGTGGTGGCGAATACCTCTTAGGAGAGTTTAGGAATTACTTATCAGAGGCTGGATTCAATCCCAATTGTCTGCACCTGGAACACCCCAACAGAATGGTGTAGCAGAACGAAGGAATAGGACTCTTATGGAAATGGTTAGATCGATGATGAGTTATTCAAAATTACCAAATTCGTTTTGGGGATATGCTCTGGAAACAGCAGTATACGTTCTGAACTTAGTACCTTCTAAATCAGTTTCTTCTACTCCCATAGAATTGTGGAATGGGCGAAAACCCAGTCTAAGACATATTCGGATTTTGGGGTAGTCCAGCACATGTGCTGAAACCAGATGCTGATAAGTTAGAATCTCGTACAGAAGTTTGCGTGTTTGTAGGATATCCCAAAGGAATGAAGGGTGGTTTATTTTATAGTCCTAAAGACCAGAAGGTCATTGTTAGCACCAATGCCCAGTTTTTAGAAGAAGACTATATAATGGATCACAAGCCCAGTAGTAAAGTTGTTTTAGAAGAACTTAGAGAGGACATGTCTACTTCAGTACCAACAGTACAAGATGAAGTACCACAAGAGACTGCAACACGTGTCACACATGATACACAACCACAGATAGTGCCTCGTCGTAGTGGGAGGGTTGTGAGGCAGCCTGAAAGATTCATGTTTTTGGGAGAGTCTTCGGACTTGATCCCGGGTAAACATGAACCTGATCCCCGGTCATATGACGAAGCACTCCAAGATATAGATGCTTGGCAAAAGGCAATGAATTCAAATAGAGTCCATGTACTCTAATAAGGTTTGGGAGCTTGTAGAACCACGATGGTGTAAAATCCGTTGGATGCAAGTGGATCTACAAAAGGAAAAGAGGGACAGACGGGAAGGTAGAAACCTTCAAAGCTAGGCTTGTTGCAAAAGGGTACACTCAAAAGAGGGAATCGATTATGAGGAGACCTTTTCACGGTAGCCATGCTTAAGTCTATCCGGATACTCTTATCCATTGCTCATATGGATTATGAGATTTGGCAAATGGATGTCAAGACAGCTTTCCTTAATGGAAGTCTTGAAGAGAACATCCATATGAAGCAACCGAAGGGTTCATTGAAAAGGCAAAGAGCATCTAGTATGCAAGCTCAATCGGTCCATTTATGGATGAAGCAAGCTTCAAAGTCTTGGAACATCCGGTTTAATGAAGTAATCCATCATATGGATTTATTCAAAGTCCGGATGAGTCTTGTGTATATAAGAAGTGTAACGAAACGTGGTGGTATTTCTTGTACTATCGTAGATGATATTTTGTTAATTGGCAACAATGTTAAGGTATTATCGACGTAAGGGTATGGTTGTCCAAACAATTTGATATGAAGGACTTAGGAGAATGTGCACACATTCTTGGGATCAAAGTTATAAGGGATCGTAAGAAAAGAATGTTGTGTCTATCCCAAGCTTCATATATAGATACAATCCTTGCTCGTTTTAGCATGCAGGATTCCAAGAAAGGTTTCTTACCTTTTAGACATGGAGTAGCTCTATCTAAAGAGATGTCTCCAAAGACATCAAAAGAGATAGAGGACATGAAAGCAGTTCCTTATGCTTCGGCTGTAGGAAGCCTAATGTATGCAATGCTATGTACGAGACCTGATATCTGTTTTGCCGTGGGCATGGTCAGCAGATATCAGAGTAACCCTGGACAAGGACATTGGACTGCGGTAAAGCATATATTGAAGTACCTGAGAAGGACTAGAGATTATATGCTAGTTTACCAAGCAGACGATCTGCTCCCTGTGGGTTACACGGATTCAGATTTCCAATAACAGTAAGTCTACATCAGGCTATGTGTTTACTTTAGGAGGTGGAGCCATTCATGGAGGAGTGTTAAGCAGAAATGCGTTTCGGACTCAACCATGGAAGCTGAATATGTAGCAGCCTCTGAGGCAGCTAAAGAAGCAGTATGGCTCAGGAGCTTTCTAATGGACTTAGATGTGATTCCTGGTTTGCCCAAAATCATCATAATTTATTGTGATAATAGTGGTGCAGTTGCAAACTTGAAGGAACCACGAGCTCATAAGGCAAGTAAACATATAGAGCGCAAGTACCACCTGATACGAGATATTGTGAAGCGAGGAGAAGTTGTCATCACCAAGATTGCATCAGCGGATAACCTGGCAGATCCTTTCACTAAGGCCCTTCCGGCGAAAGCTTTCGATCGGCATATGGAGGGAATGGGAATCAGATGTATGGTAGAAGATATGGCAGCTTAGTCATTAGTATAAGTGGGAGATTGTTGGAATGTATACTGAAAGCCTAAGCTTTGTAAACATTTATTATGAATAAAGAATAACATTTGGTCTAATTGTCTACATTTGTTTGTAGTTGTTCATTTAATTTATATTGTAGATAACATAGTATGTGGTGTCACATACAGAAGATGATGTTATCCTTATAAATTATAAACAGTAGCTCACGACCAAAATGGAAAAGGAACAAACCATTAGAAGGTCGTAGTGTAATTAGGTATTAGTTTATCTTGACTATATAATTACACTAGTACACTCAGAGTGTATTGAGTAGGACCATTTGAGGTCGTTTCTTTTATACTGACTTTATAAAGGAACAAAGACCTCAGTTATTATGGAAGTGTGTGCTCTTAATCCTAATATAATAACAAGCACATATATTTGATATTTATTTCTTTAATTTATCAATGGGTGAGATTTAGTTCGTTGAATCAACAAACCCGATAAGTTGGGAAATGGTATTACTTATAGTGTGTGTTGTTGATTATAGAAGGAAACTGTGTCCTAGAGATACTAGGTTGATAATGTCCTCAAGAGGAACTCATAAAGATTGTCATGTTAAACCCTGCAGGTGGACTTAGTCCGACATGACAATAAGGTTGAGTGGTACTACTCTTGGACTTAGATATTAATTAAATGAGTTGTCAAGAACTCACTTAATTAGTGGACATTCGATATCTTAAACACGGGAGACTAACACACTCATAATAAGAAGGAGCCCAAAATGTAATTTGGGATTGGTGCGGTAGTTCAATGATAGTTCTCTAGTGGAATGAATTATCATTGATAAAATTAAGTTGTGTGTTAACACGGGATGCTTAATTTTATCGGAGACCAAAACCAATTCCTCCTCTCGGTCCCTATCGTAGCCTCTTATTTATAGAGTTCTATACCCACCTATACCCACCTTCTATACCCACCAATAAGGGGCGGCCAAGCTAGCTTGGGAACCAAGCTAGGGCCGGCCTAAAATTGGGTGGCGGCCCTAGCTTGAACCAAAGCTAGTAGGGCCGGCCAAATAAAATTAAAAGAAATTTAATTTTAATTTTATTATTATGTGGAAGATATATTTTAAAGAGAATTAAAATTAAAATATCTCTCTTGTAAAAGATTTACAAAGATTAAAGAAAGAGATTAGATCTCTTTCCTTATTTGTAGATTGGAGATGTTTTATTTTCTTTAAAATTATTCACATGTTAATAAAATTAAAATTATAGATATTTCCTTTTATTAACCATGAAGAGATTTTAAAGAGAAATTTTATTTTTTAAAATTTCCGGAAACAAATTAGGAAGTTTTAATTGTTGATTAAAACTTGTCCTCTTTTGTTTCCAATGATGTGGCCGGCCATCTCAAGTTAACTGGGAAATTTTGTTTTATTTTTCTCAATTAATTCATGTCAAGAAAAATTAAGAAAGTTTTATTGTAATTAAATTTCCTAATTTGCCTAGGCCAAGGAATATAAAAGAAGGGGTAGGGGTGCCTTCATGAGACACAACCTCTATTGTTTTCTCTCCCTTTTTCCTTGGTGTTGTGGCCGGCCATTACCCTCTCCCTCTCTTCCTCTTGTGGTGGCCGAATACTTCATCTCTCTTGGAGTTCTTGTAGTGGTCGGATACTACTTGGAGAAGAAGAAGAAGAAGGAGAGAAAGTTAGCATCTCTTGGAGCTTGGTTAGTATTTTGATTTTCTTCTTTGGTAAAGTTCTTCCTTTGTGGCCGAACCTTGCTTGGAGGAGAAGAAGGTGGTTGGTGGTTTCTCATCTTGGTAGATTGTTGCCCACACAACGTCCGAGGTTAGAAGAGGAATACGGTAGAAGATCAAGAGGTTTTTCTACAAGGTATAATTAGTAATTTTTATTTCCGCATCATGCTAGTTATTTATGGAAATAATACCAAATACAAGAGGCTTATGATCTAGTATTTCGAATATGTTTTTCGATGTTGTGTTCTTTTGTTTTCTTTCTTTTCCTTGTGATTTGATTGTTCTCTTTGGTTAACCTAAAGTTATTTTAGGAAATTAAATATTAGCTTTCTATTAAAGGTTTTGTCTAGTCGGTGGTGGTTGCTCCCATATCCAAGAAGGCCATGTGCCTCGCCACGTCAGTACTGGGAACCTTTTATGGAAATTAGTATTTAATGGAATTAATAACTTAAGGAGACTTGGGTCGAACGTGTTAAGTTCCGCAGGAGATCCAAGTTAAAACCTAAAAGAACAAATAGATTAAGTTTTGGATCAAACGTGTTAAGTTCCGCAGGCGATCCAAAATTTAATTTAAAAGAACACATGGTAGCTAGGAAAAAGGTTCAGACCTTTGTACAAAATTTTTGTACAGTGGAACCTCTAGGTTTTCCGAGTAGCAACCAACATCAACTGCAAGAGAAAGTAGTCTCACAAGATCAACAACTAGAGGCACTGAGGCAAGAATTACAGGAATTGCAACAATCACTGAAAGACAAAGAACTTGAAAGGAGAACTTTAGAGTTACGAGTGGATCGATTGCATTCCCATCTTCAAGTGGAAGTTTCTTTAAAAGACAAAGCCCTCTCGGATGTTTCTCATAAAAGCTTTGTTTTAAAGAAAGTGGAGAGACTTTATAATGTCTTTCTTTCTGAGAAGGCTCAAGACGCAGCCTCAAGAGATTTTGATATGTGACAAGAGCAAGAACAAAGAAAGGCTCAGGAGATCGAGGTATCTTTGCTCCAAAAAGAGATAGAACAACTCAAATTAGAGAGAGACACTCTCAAAGATCAAAATACTAAACTACAAGTTGATTTTCAAAGTTATAAGGAGCATGAGGAAGACTGATGGGAAGAAAGACATTTAACTTTTCTAAGATCTCCGGCATTTGTTCAAGAATATGTTCGTCGAATTATAGGGGCTCTAAATCATTCTGTGACAGGGATCCTTCAACAACTGAGAGAGGGTGGTTATCTACCCAGTGAACCTCCTTCTTTATTCATAAACCGTCGCAGACTCAACAAAGAATTACCCGAAGACTTGACGGGCCATTTTGAGTAAGCACAGTTATGTATTTAAAGACTTATAATTAAAAGACTTGTACTGAAAAAGGCATATAATTAAGAGATCTGTCATTAAGTAACTGCAATATTAAAATAAAATTTAGTACTTAATTATTTTTCCTGGTACTGCTTCCTTCCCGATGCTTTTGAGAGTTACGAATGAATACTATCTTGCTTAGAAGTTCTTTATTACTCTTTGAACTTGAGCCTCATTTTGATAAGCTTCTTCATCTGTAATACCTTCATTATCCATATGATTCAAGGGATATGTAATTCCTGAGAGAATTTATACGAACAACTCCAGAGAATTTACGTGCTTCAATTGAGCATAAAATCCTTAGCAGTCTTAGATAAAAGGCTTCATGTAATTAGGGCCTCCGGTTGGGAGTGTAATCTTAAAGAATTCCTCTTCAACTATGAATCCTGGTCAAGAATGTAGCATTGAGTGATTTTCATAAAGAAATTCGTATAACTATGGATTTCAAGCAGAAGCATAAGCCTAATCGAGCACAACGGGGAAATCAGTTAGCCAATGTTTACCAGCTATGCCCTCCGTCTTGATTAGCATAATGTGAAGAATCTTATTGTGCTCTGAGTTTCCGGTCGAGCAAGTAACCCGCTCAATTTGGGCCAATAATATATGGATCAGCTGTCCAATCTGGCATGATTTTTTTTTATAATAATTTAAAGTCTTCAGTTACTGTCATGAAGACCTTTTCCAAATTACTTCATGAGATTTCTTGGTCGGCTATGCCTTTATGATAGTTTAAAGTCTCCAATTCCTCCCATGAAGACCCGTACGGGTTGTTTCATGAGATTTCCCGATCGACTATGCATTTGTGATAGTTTAAAGTCTCCGGTTCCTCCCATGAAGACCTGTCTGGGCTGTTTCATGAGATTTCCTGATCGACTATAATTTATGACAGTTTAAAGTCTCTGGTTCCTCCTATGAAGACCTGTCCAGACTGTTTCATTAGATTTCCCGATTGACAATGCTTTTATGATAGTTTAAAATCACCGGTTCCTCCCATGAAGACCCGTCCGGGCTATTTCATGAGATTTCCCAATCGAATATGCTTTTATGATAGTTTAAAGTCTCCGGTTCCTCCCATGAAGACTCGTCCGGGCTATTTCATGAGATTTCCCGATCGACTATACTTTTATGATAGTTTAAAGTCTCTGGTTTCTCCCATGAAGACCCGTCTGGGCTGTTTCATGAGATTTCCCGATCGACTATACTTTTATGATAGTTTAAAGTCTCCGGTTTCTCCCATGAAGACCCGTCCGGGCTGTTTCATGAGATTTCCCGATCGACTATGCTTTTATGATAGTTTAAAGTCTCCGGTTCCTCCCATGAACACCCGTCTGGGCTGTTTCATGAGATTTCCCGATCGACTATACTTTTATGATAGTTTAAAGTCTTCGGTTCCTCCCATGAAGACCCGTCTGGGTTGTTTCATGAGATTTCCCGATCGACTATACTTTTATGATAGTTTAAAGTCTCTAGTTCCTCCCATGAAGACCCGTTCGGGCTGTTTCATGAGATTTCCCGATCGACTATGAGTTTATGATAGTTTAAAGTCTCCAGTTCCTCCCATGAAGACCCGTCCGGGTTGTTTCATGAGATTTCCCAATCGACTATGCTTTTATGATAGTTTAAAGTCTCCGGTTCCTCCCATGAAGACTCGTCCGGGCTGTTTCATGAGATTTCCCGATCCACTATACTTTTATGATAGTTTAAAGTCTCCAGTTTCTCCCATGAAGACCCATCCGGGCTGTTTCATAAGATTTCCCGATTGACTATACTTTTATGATAGTTTAAAGTCTCCGTTTTCTCCCATGAAGACCCGTCTGGGCTATTTCATGAGATTTCCCGATCTACTATACTTTTATGATAGTTTAAAGTCTCCAGTTCCTCCCATGAAGACCCGTCCGGGCTGTTTCATGAGATTTCCCGATCGACTATGTTTTTATGCAAAACTAGAATGCTTGCACTAACCTTGTAATGGTTTAATGTTTCTGAGCTTTTCTTAAGGAAATTGGATATGTCCTTCCTTAAGGTTCCCAATTGTTGATCGCTTGAATAGATTACAAATGTTCGCCCAATAATTGTCAAACTATTTGAACCACATTTATTTCTCGGGAGATGTTTGTCTTGCATTGTATCTATTGAGAGGAATAGAGTACATAAACTATAAGCATACTTGTCATTAGTTCGCCGGGAAATTGCTTCAAATAATTTTGATTTGTTCCTTCAGATGCATTCTTGAATGATATGATCTTGTTAGGTTCGGTAAGGCTGTAAATGATTTGCACTCCAGGGACGCTCGAGAATTCTTCCTTCAGTATCCTGGAGATAATATGAACCCGATGCGTGTTTTTCTACCACTTTGTAAGGTGCTCCCCGTTGTGGTGCTAACTTGCTGACATCCCCAACGGGCTTAACACGCTTCCATACTAGATCTCCTACTTGGAAAAGTCTTGGGATAACTCTTCTGTTATAATTTTGCCTCATTCATTGTCGATATGAGGTGAGACGAGCTGCAACCTTGTCTCTAATTTCCTCAATCAGGTCTAGCTCCATGAGTCGTCGACCAGCATTGTCCTCATCATATAACTGTTTTCTATTAGATTCTACTCCCACTTCAATGGGAATTACTGCTTCTCCTCCATACACTAATTGAAAAGGAGTAATTCCTGTAAATTCTCGAGGTGTAGTACGATATGCCCAAAGAACACTAGGTAATTCATCTACCCAGTTACCTCCAACATGATCCAGTTTGGTTTTTAAACCCCTTATAATTTCTCTATTGGTTACTTCTGCTTGACCATTACTTTGTGGATACGCCACGGAGGTGAATGCCTGAATAATACCATAACTTCTGCACCAGTCCAGGATTCTGTCTCCCTGAAATTACCTTCCATTATCAGAAACTAATTTATGAGGAATACCGAATCCGCATATGATATTTTTCCATAGGAATTTAATAACTGCATTTTCAGTAATCCGAGCAAGTGGTTCCGCTTCTACCCATTTATAGAAATAGTCTACTGCTACTAACAAAAACCTTCTTTGTGCAGTTGCCATAGGAAATGGGCTCACAATATTCATGCCCCACTGATCAAAGGGACAGGAGACTATAGAGGTCCTTAATAATTGCGTAGGATGATGCAGAATATTCTGATGTTTCTGACAAGAAATACAAGTTCTTACCAATTTATTAGCATCCTTGTGTACAGTAGGCCAGAAATATCCTGCTAATAAAATTCTGCGAGCTAAGGATCTCCCTCCTATATGACTGCCACACGAGCCTTGATGAACCTCCTATAGAACAAATTGTATATCTTCTGTGCCAATACACTTGAGCAAAGGTCTGGAGAAAGCTCTTTTATATAACTGCTCCCCTATCATAGTATATTGAGCAACTCTCTTCTTAAATATCCTTGCTTGTTCTGCATCACTTGGCAGAATACCCTGCTGTAAGTACAATATGATTTGTGCCCTCCAATCGCCCTGTATTTCTATGTCAGCTTGTCTTTCAATACAAGATATTAACAGAGTCTGTTCTACTGGCCAATCCAAATTCCATGGTGTTATAGCAGAGGCCAATTTAGCCAATTCATCCGCTACCTGATTTTCAGACCGTGGAACTTTTTGTATATTCACTTCTTGAAACTGAGACTTCAACTTATCAAATGCCTCAACATATAACATGTGCCTATCATTATTAATTTCAAAGTTAGTTGATAATTGTTGGGTTGCTAATTGAGAATTAGAATAGATTAGGACCCGAGCTACCCCTATATGCCGAGCGGCCAGCAATCCGGCTATCAATGCTTCATATTCTGCTTCATTGTTAGTGGCTCTATAATTCAACCTGATAGAAAGTTGGAGTCTGTCTTCCCTTAGAGATATAAGAAGGATACCAATTCCACTACCTTGTCTGGTTGAGGAGCCATCCACATAAACTTTCCAAGTATTTTCCTCCTCGGGACCTTGAACTTCTATAATGAAATCTGCTAGATCTTGTGCCTTGATGGCCGAGCGGGGTTGATACTGTATGTCATATTCACTAAGTTCAGTCGTCCATTTGATCAGCCGACCTGATGCCTCCGGGTTGAGTAGCACCCGTCTGAGAGTACTGTTGGTCAATACAACAATTTCATGTGCTAAGAAATATGGGCGCAACCTCCGGGCAGTCAACACTAATGCATAGGCCAACTTTTCTAGTGTAATATATCTACACTCAGCTCCTTTTAATAAATGGATGGAAAAATATACAGCTTGTTGTTCTTTCACTTCTTGCCTAACTAATACAGAGCCCATAGCGTTCTCATTAGCTAACAAATACACCCAGAGGGTCTCTCCTACTATAGGCTTAGCTAATACAGGAAGGGTAGACAAGTAATCTTTTAATTCCTCGAAGGCTTTATCACATTCCTCATTCCATTGAAATTTGTTCGCCTTCTGGAGTATTTTAAAGAAGTGGAAGCTACGATCGGCTGACCTGGAAAGAACTTAGACAAGGCTGTAATCCGGCCGGTAAGACTTTGAGCTTTCCTCATGTTGCGTGGTGGCTCCATGTTCTGAAGTGCCTTGACTTTGCTCGGGTTGGCCTCTATTCCTCTCTCGGACACCATATACCCCTGGAACTTTCCCCCTTTTACTCCGAATAGACATTTGCCCGGGTTTAGCTTGAGCCCATATTGCCTCAATGTCTTGCAGGTCTCCTCTACATCCCTGCACAAATCAATAACTTGAAGAGACTTAATTAAGATATCATCGACATATACTTCCATATTTCTTCCAATCTACCTCTGAAAGACCTTATTCATAAGCCTTTGATAAGTCGCTCCTGCATTTTTTAGTCCGAAGGGCATAACATTATAACAATAAGTACCTTCAGATGTTATAAAACTGACATTTTCTTGATCCTCCTTATCTAGGGGGACCTGATGATAGCCCTGATAAGTGTCTAGCATAGAGATGTATTCACACCCAGCGGTAGAATCTACCAATTGATCGATCCAGGGTAACGGATAATAATCTTTCGGGCAAGCTTTGTTGAGATCCCGGAAATCAATACATACCCGCCATTTATTTCCTGGCTTAGAGACTAAGACCACATTAGCTAGCCAGCTAGGAAACTGTACCTCCCTGATGTAGCCAGCTTCCATGAGTTTAGTTACTTCTTCCTTGATGATTTGGTTCTACTCTGCACTAAAATTTCTTTTCCTTTGCATGACCGGCCGGGAATCTCGAAAGGCACGCAAAGAATGCTCCATTACTGCAAGGGAAACGCCCATGACCTCTTTGGGCATCCAGGCAAAGACATCATTATTCTTCTTCAAGCACTGCACCAGCTCGACTTTCAGCGTAGGATCAAGATCAGCCGTGACATAAGTAGTAGCTTCAGGTCGACCAGTCTGAATCTGGACTTCTTCCTTTTCTTCATAAACCAGAATAGGCGGCTTTTCCTGAATGACATTGACTTCCATTCTTTGAATTTTTCGAGCAACATTAGCTTCAGTCCGAACGATCTCTACATAACATTTACGAGCTATCTTCTAATCACCTCGCACTTCCCAGACCTGGTCATCAACAAGAAATTTAATTTTTTAACAGAAAGTAGAAACGACCGCCCTAAACTCGTTTAGGGTCGGTCGACCCAGTATCACATTATTAGAGGACGGGGCATCTACCACCATAAAATAAGATCTTCTTGTTCTCATTAAGGGCTCCTTCCCTAGAGATATGGCCAACTTTATTTGACTGAGCGGTTGTACTTCATTACCAGTGAATCCATATAGAGGAGTTACCATCTGTTGAAGTTCGCTCGGGTCGATCTGTAATTGATCAAAAGTCTTCTTAAAGATAATATTGACAGAACTACTAGTGTCTATAAAGGTATGAGAAATAGTATAATTGGCTATCACAGCCTTGATTATTAATGCATCATCATGGGGTATTTCTACCCCCTCAAGATCTCTAGGTCCAAAACTGATTTCGGGACCAACTGCTCATTCCATGCTGCACCCCACAGCATGAATCTCAAGTCTCCGTGCATGTACTTTTCTAGCCCTATTAGAATCTCCATCAGTGGGCCTGTCCGCAATCATACTGATATTGCCCCAGGCGGCATTACTCCTATTTTCTTCTTGTCGGGTTGTCATGGCTTCAGACTGAGTCATCTCTGACACCTGACTTATACCGGCCGGGGTAGGTAGCGCGCCCTGCCGAGGCTCTACCGGGCGATGTTTTAATTTGAGCAAACTTTGTTGTCTAGGGTATTGCTGCCGATAATAGTTTTTCCTTTGGTAGCGATCCCCGTTTGCTCTTTTATTTCTCAAAACAAAACAGTCTTCAGTATGATGACTACTGGTCTTGTGATAAGTGCACCATCTTCTCAGTGCCTCTGGTTGTATCTCCACATGTTGTACTGCTTGCGGACGATATTCTGGATGACGATGAGGTGGATGAATTGCCCGCGACCCCCTTGGTGGAGGAACAGGAGCAGGAGCCTTCTCCTTAACCAGAGTAGGAGAAGAAGTTGTGCCCTCCTTTCTGCGGGTAGCTTGAGCATCTTCAACATTAATAAATTTAGTGGCACGTTAAATTAAGCAATCAAAATTGGCAGGAGGGTTTCTCACCAGATCTTTAAAGAAATCATTATCATTTAAACCTTGAGAAAAAGCACTTACTAAGATTTCAGTAGTAGCATTGGGTACATCGATAGCTACCTGATTGAATCTTTTGATGTAGGCTCTGATGGACTCTTTAGATGCTTGTTTAATTGAAAATAAACTCCAAGGAGTCTTATAATACCTCTTGTTACTGGAAAAATGGTGTAGAAAAACCTTCTTGAAATCCTTAAATTTTCGGATAGATTTTTCTGGCAATCTCTTGAACCAACGTTGTGCAGCTCCTCCGAGTGTAGTAAGGAACATCCGACATTTCACCCCATCAGAGAATTGTTGTAATAATGCTACATTCTCAAATTTCAATAGATGATCCTCTGGATCTGTAGTCCCAGTGTACTCGCCGATCTGCAAATTTTAATACCGCTTAGGAAGTGGATCATCCAGCACGCTTTGAGAGAATAGAGAAATGACTTTTTCCGGCGAGCTATCACTAGTTATCATTTTAACTTTACGCTTTTCTCTATCTGGTGCTTCGCCAGAAGATTCCTGAAATATAGGCCTTCGTCCTCCCTGCTCCATAGGAGTACGAAGAAAGGCTCGCGGACGCCTTGTCGGAGAAACCGTGGCTGGAGGAAAATATACATGTTCTTCCTCTTCCGACTCCTTTCCCTTCCGGTGTTCTGTAGTTGAAATTGCTGGATTATGAGCTACCTGCAGAGTGGCTCCAGTATGAGCTTGTTGATACTGCTGTTATTGTTGCAGAGCCTTCTGCAAATGAGTGTTGATGAGGAAATCTAGATCCTCACGGCTAATGGTGAGTAGATTTGATTTTCCAACCTCTTTCATCTTGTAGTCACAGATTCAGGTGAAGTTCCCATAAACGACGCCAAATTTGATCCTGTCTGAGAAACTTGACAAAACGGAAAGCTGGGAGAAAAAACCTACTGCTGGTGAAAAATAATACCTATAGAACACCGATCCGAGAAACCCAAAGCGGATCTAAGAGAATGAAGTCCCGGAATATCCTTCTAGTGCGAAGCTCCAATGGCGAGAAAGAAATCCGATTGAAGAAAACCAAGATCCGAAACTTCCAAGGCTTCCTGCGCACAAGAGACCAACCAACACTATCGTTAGTGACCTAAGACCGGGGTGGGAATCCCTGGCTAGGCCCTCCGACGCTTAAGTCAGTGATCTCTCTTTGTGTGGGAAAAAAAGGAAGAAGAAGATGAACAGTAGTTGAAAACTAGGGTTATGAATGTGAGCAGTGATGTGAACTTACCTCGCCAACGGAGAGGATTCCCCCTTTTATACCACCATATAACCTCCGTAGTAATGAAGTGGACCCCAGTTCGTTAGAGTTTGTTATGAGATAACATAAGTTATGTACTTTGGAAAATGGTTTTTAAGGAATCTTTTTTGTACCCCAGATGTACCTTCTTTGTTGTCTAGTACCTGCAGAAAAATCTAGAAACCTTCCTCCAGTCACATTAGCAAACCTGTTATACAATCACATACTACAAATTTCTTCATTAAACTACTTTATTTGAAATATTTACTTCTGTCCTGTTTCATAAGTTATTTCAGAGTGCATCTATCATTCCTACTTGCCCTTCCTGTCTTTGCTATATCATAGACAGCTTAATATAACATTGCTCCTTGTATCGGTCGAAATCGAACTCAGACAAGGTCCGGTCAATTATTATTACCTCTCATGATGTTTCTTGGGCAATACTGGTTTGCACCCCTCTAAGTTTATTATCCTAGCTAATATTGGGTTGTATTTTATTAAGTATGTAATCTCGACCAATATTGGCATATCCTTTTCAATGTATTACCCAGCTAAGACTAGCCTACCTCTCTCAAGGTATGTCTCGGTCGATATTGGCCTACCTACTTGGAAGTATATCTCGGCCGATATTGGCCTTCCTCCCTGGAGATATATCTCGATCGATATTGGCCTGCCTCCCTGGAGGTATGTCTCGGTCGTTATTGACCTGCCTCCCTGGAGGTATATCCCGATCGATATTGGCCTACCTCCTTTGAGGTATATCTCGACCGATATTGGCCTACCTCTATAGAGGTATATCCCGATCGATATTGGCCTACCTCCTTTGAGGTATATCTCGGCCGATATTGGCATCCTTCTCTGGAGGTATATCCCGATCGATATTGGCCTACCTCCTTTGAGGTATATCTCGACCGATATTAGCCTACCTCTCTAGAGGTATATCCCAATCGATATTGGCCTACCTCCTTTGAGGTATATCTTGGTCGATAGTGGCCTACCTACTTGGAAGTATATCTCGGTCGATATTGGCCTTCCTCCCTGGAGGTATATCTCGATCGATATTGGCCTACCTCCCTTGAGGTATATCTCAGCCGATATTGGTCTACCTCTCTGGAGGTATATCCCTATCGATATTGGCCTACCTCCCTTGAGGTATATCTCGACCGATATTGGCCTACCTCCCTTGAGGTATATCTCAGTCGATATTAGCCTACCTCCTTTGAGGTATATCCCGATCGATATTGGCCTACCTCCCTGGAGGTATATCTCGGTCGATACTAGCCTACTCCCCTAAATTCCATTATCTCCTTTCTTCTTTTTACCAGGGACCTACTAAACCTAACCCATATCACATTGCCTAGGAGATTGTTTCAATTCATAGAGTGATTTCTTCAACTTGCAAACCTACCGCTCTTGTTCGGGCTGACTAAATCCCTCGGGTTGTGACATAAAAATCTACTCCTCTAAATATCCATGAAGAAATGTCGTCTTCACATCCATTTGCTCAAGTTGTAAATCGTGAAGTGCCACTAAAGCCAACACCGCTCTAATTGACGTATGTTTACTATCAGAGAGAAAATTTCTTCATGGTCAATCCCCTTTCTCTGTGAATACCCCTTTGCTACCAATCGAACCTTGAACTTCACTTCTTCTCCCTCTGACATTGCTTCATTCTTCATGAATATCCACTTGCACCCTATAGCTTTCTCTCCTTTAGGAAGTTCCACTAGATCTCATGTGTTGGTTCTTATGCAATGACTCCATCTCCTCTGCTATAGCACCCATCCATCTATCCTTCTCAGAACTGTGTATCACCTCCTGAAAAGATGTAGGGTCTCCGCTATTAGTGATAAGTGCATAAGATACCAAGTCTTTGAATTTGTATCTAGTGGGTGGTTTTAGGACTCGTCTCATTCTACCACTAGCTATAGTGTGATGCTCCGTGTGCTCTGAGCTAGAATCATCAGAGTCGTGAGTTTCTAGCTCCACCTTCATAACATCTTTCTCCATGTTCCTTTGTGGTGTTTTTCTTTCCATCATCTTGAGTACGCTGAAACATAGCTTTCTCGTCAAACACCACATCTCTACTGATCACCACCTTGTTTACCTTAGGATCCCAAAGCTTAAAGCCTTTAATTCCTTTCTGATACCCTAAAAAAATGCACTGCTTTGACTTCGCATCCATGTTTGATTTTTCCTCACTAGATATGTGCATATAGGATGGACATCCAAAAACTCGAAGATGAGAGTAATCTACTTGATTCTCTGTCCATACTTCCTTTGATACTTTGCCTTCTAGTGCCGCCCTTGGTGACCTATTAATGAGATAACATGTCATGTTAACTGCTTCCGCCTAGAAATTCTTTGCAAGCCTTGCATTCAGCCTGAGACATCTTTCCTTCTCAATGATTGTCCTATTCAACCTTTCCGCTACCCTGTTCTGCTGTGGTGTCCTGCAAACCAAGAAATCCCTCATCATCCCATACCGCTCATAAAATTCCTGAAACTTTGAATCTGTATACTCAGTCCCATTGTCTAACCTAAGGCATTTGATTTTTCTTCCGGTCTGGTTCTCCACTTCAGTTTTCCACAGTTTAAACTTTGTAAAAGTTTCTGACTTGCGACTGTATACTCAGACCGTTCGTGAGAAATCATCAGTAAAACTCACAAAATACAAGTTTCCTCCACATGATGCTACACTGGCTGGTCCCCAGAGATCCATATGTACGTAGTCCAGAATCCCTTTCGTCTTGTTTACTGCAGTCTTGAATTGCACTTTGCTCTATTTTTCCAAGAACACAGAATTTGTAGAATTCAAGCTTACACATCTTGACACCCTTTAACAAATCTCTCTTGTGAAGTTCTAGCATCCCACGTTCACCCATATGCCCCAGCCGCATATGCCACAAGATAGTACTATCTGATTCAGACTCCACCGAGGCAGCTCCACATACAACTGTAGTCCCTATCAACTTTTAGATGTTTCTTGCTACCTTTTGTCCTTTCATTACCGTCAGAGCTCCCTTGTTGACCTTCATTACCCCGCTCATTGATTTGTAATTGTTGTTGGTTGCTACACCTGGATTCCGTTCTATTTCCCTTGTACAAAAATTTGTACAAGCACAGAACTTAACCTAGCTACCCATGTGCTCTACTGAAGTTAAACTTGGATTGCAAACGATGCTTAACATTATTAATCCAAGTTGCTCTTCAGAAGTTAAACTTGGATTGGAAATGATACTTAACATTTTTACTCTAAGTTTAACTGATGTGATCTTCCTAAGTTAAACCATATTACAGAAGTTGATTAAATATCTATTTCAAAGATTGGCTTCCAGGTTAAACATGGCGAGGCACTAGGACTTGTTGGTTAAGGGATCATCCACCACTTCCTAGACAAAGCCTTTCAAAGAAATTGGATATTTAATTTTTTACAGTAACCCTAGGTTTAACTACAGAGACCACAATAGAAACATAAGATTGAAATGCAAAATCAAAATACCAAATTGATAGCATGAAATTGAAACATAAAATCGCTAGCCTCTTGTGTTGGTGTTTCAGAATTCATGCAAAAAAACTAACTAATTAATTCGAAGCGGAAACCATTAATTAGTTATACCTTTATTTGTAGCTAAAGACCTCTTGATCTTCTATTGTATTCCTCTCCTTCTCTTGGACGTCGTGTGGGCGACGATCTACCAAGATAACTCCACCCGAACCACATCTTTGCCTCCAAGATACTCAAGCCACCAAGGGATGTAGAAATAGAAAATTTCCTTCACTTCTTCTTCTCTTCCAAGTAATCGGTGATGTGCTTAGATTGCATACACTTGTTTAGCATGTTTTGACGTACATTCACATATTTTGCGCATGCTTTATCTATGCATTTTTGTACTTCCGGCTTTGCTTTTAACATATTTACTCTTTTTGTTCAGAGATCTGCTTTTGTACATTTTCTGTATGCAGGAGTCGATTTTGGACAAGAATTGACATTCAAGGTGAAATCTACAATTGAATGAAGGAGGAAAGCACCATCCCTGTGTGCCACACGACCCTGTTATGGGGAGTTGCCTAGGCTGTGTGGTGATCCTTACCCCTGCAGCACTGGCAGAATGAAGGAGTGTCCAAGCCGTGTGAGTATCACATGGCCATGCAAGCCTTCCAGAGCCAAAGCAGTGCATGGCCATGTGTACCACACGGCCGTGCAACATTGCTAGATGCCAAGAATGCCCTGGTTGTGTCCCAGACACAGCTGTGCAAGAGTTCCAGAGCCAGAAGCAGAGCAGGAAGTGTAGATCTACACGACCGTGCAAGGGGGCAGTGGCAGAGCATGCCACGGTCGTGTGAGCATCACACGGCCGTGTCACCTGGGCAGTGAAGGGAATGGACCAGGCCGTGTGAGCTTCACACGGTCGTGTCTCGAGGCTGTGTGTAACGACCCAAATTTTCTCATTCTGAGCCCCAAGAATAATTCAAAAATATTTAGAAATGCTATAGAAAAGTTCTATAGATTTTTAGAAATTTTTAGAGTATTTTTATGCAATTTTTGGAGGTTGTTTGATATTTTTACAAAACGAAAGAAGTTTTGACAAAAATATGTCCAAGTCAAGTTTTGAACCGGAAACCTCGGGTTAAGCAAAGATTCGCTTAACCAACAGACCAGCCGAATGTTTCTTAATAAAACCTACAACGAGATATATTTAAGTTGTAATTGATACCGAAATACCTTAGTTTAAAAAAAAGGTTGCAGAGAAATGGCTGAGCCGAAGCTCGACCCAGTGACCTGGGGTTTCGGCGGAAACGCAGATAACCAGCTGTGCTAGCGAGTTTTGTTAATTAAGGAAAGAATAAATTATATTTAAGGTATAGTTAGTAATAGAAAAACCTAGTTATAAAGGGATTAGGTTTTCTCTCTCGCCGAAAACCCGATTCTTTCTTCTCCTTCTCTCCCGACGGCGTTTTCTTCTCGCGGCGGAAACGAAGAAGCAGGCCTAGGTCTTCACTTCGGCGGTCGGCGAGGGACTCTTTTCGAAAGAGCTTCACGAAATCGGGATCATCTCGACGAGGAGTGCCGTGAGCACGAGGGAGAAGCCGAGATCTCCATCGCTCCGGAACCCTAGAGTCTTCCTCTTCTCCGGTTGTAAGTCCAAGAACAGCGAGGTGAGTTGCTTCTCACCTGCAGTAGGAGTTGCTCCGAATTTTCGGATTTCGTTTCCTTGCTTCCAGATCTTGTTGTGCCGAGTAGAAGAATATGCTAGGTTTTTTTTTCTTCCTTGCTTTGTTGAGATGTCATTCTCGATTTTGCTATTGTATTGAATCATATGCTCAATTCTGTTAAGATTGGCTGTATCGAGTTTGATATGTAGCTGTCTTGTGCTGTTAGTTCCCTTATAAGCGGGTAGATTGTAGCATTTCTTGCTTATGCTATTAATATCCTTATGCGGTTAAGTAATAGCAAGTTCTGCCTATGTTATTAGCTCTTTATACCATGTAGATTAGAGCATTTCAGCCGAACAGCCCTAATTCCAGCCTGTGGTTGTGTTTTAAGCACGCCTTTAGCTCTTAAATGTTGAATCCGGGTAGGTCTACCTGCTGCCATACATTCCAGCAAGTTTACTTTCTATTTTGGTCGTGCAAATGAGCATAAACAGCCCTTAATTATTAGTATGCAGTTCTGTTTTGTTTGCTACCTCCATGAATATGAACAGCCCTGTACGGTTTAGTTTCCTTGTCACTTAATGAGCATGCACAACTTAGTATACTAGTAAGTTTGGATAGATTATTTGTTACTGTTTTAAGGGCAAGAATAACCTTGTTATAATAGTTCAGAGTTAGTTTATTTTGCCCTACTTTACAGCATGTTTAGAAAGCTCAAAGTTGCATTCTTTTGCCCTATTTTACAACATGTTTAGAAAGCTTAAAGTTACTTTCTTTTGCTCTGTTTATAGCATGATTAGTAAGCTTAAAGTTGCTTTCTTTTGCTCTATTTATAGCATGATTAGTAAGCTTAAAGTTGCTTTCTTTTGCTCTATTTTATAGCATGATTAGTAAGCTCAAAGTTGTTTTTATTCGCTACTTTAACAAGCATGAACAGCTACTCTCTAAGTGTATGCAGTTTTCCTTTTAAAGAATGCAGATCTTTCTTTCTTTGATTTACTTCTGCTGTAGCATGCCTAAAGATTTCAGATTTGTTAAGCATAGTGTGCAGACTTTAATAAGCAGATTTTTATTAAGTATTAGTGAAGATTTCTGTTGAGCATTAATATTGCATAATTTTTATTAGTTCAGTATGCAGATTTTTGGTTTAAGCATTTCAAAGTTAGAATTTGCTTGAACATTTCAGTTTCTTTTAAAAGAAGTATTCTTTTAGAAGTATTAACAAGTATAAGAAAGCTAAAGAAAAGAAAGAAAAGGCCAAGGCCTTAAGTAGATCCTAAAGTCAAGACTTTAGGGATTTTGGCACACAAGGTGCTTAAATAAATGCCAAGGCATTTTATTATAAGAAGTATTTAAAGATAAAAAGTATTTTACTTTTAAAGGGCATGTACCGGACACAAGGTCCAAGGGATGGGCTCCAAGTTGCCCCTAGGCACAAGGCCTAGAAGTATCTTAGTAGTTTCGGGATTAGCTATCTCGATTCTTATTAAGAATGCACGCAAAGTGGTACAATGCCGGGCCCAAAAGAAGTTTATTATTATTTTGAAGTATTAAAGTATAAGTTTTAAAATAAATGAAACAAGCTTCAAATATGTTTAGAATTAGAAAGTTTAGTTCTTGATGTTTGAAGCATTCAGTAGTAGTTTTATTTGTTTTTTTGCTACTAGATTATTCAGCATGTTTAGTTTTATTTGCTTTCAGCATGCTGTTATAGTTTTAGTCTTATGAGCATGTTTAGTAGTTTTACATGTTTAGAAGTTTTACATGTTTAGTAGCTTTACATGTTTAGTAGCTTTACATGTTTAGTATGCTTCTTTTATAGTTTCATTCTTATGAGCATGATTAGCTATACATGTTTAGTATTTCAGTTAGCATGATTTCCTTTGCTATATATGAGCATGAGTAGTTTTATATGTTAGCATTCAGTTTTAGCATGTTTTTATTTATATACATGCATATCGAGTTTTGTGAGTAGATAGCGCTCACTAAGCTTTATGCTTATAGACTGCACTTCCTGCAGATAAAGGAAAGGAAAAGATTTAGCAAGGAAGGCGACAAGGTGGTGGTGATGAAGGTGTGTGATGGCTGGACTATGGAGAGATCCAGAATGAGCTGGCAAATTGCCAAGACTTTTCTGTTTAGTTATTTTAGTTCTCTTTTAATGCTATGATGAAGTTGAGATTGTAATTGAGTCTATTCCGCACTTGTAGTTTGGTATGTCTTATCGTTGGAGTTCTATTTGTTTACTATTGCTAGAATAGTTTCCTTTTAGTTATTGTGATATTATTACTGCGTGGTTGTGAAGTATTTATACCAGCCGCATGTGGCTGATGGTTTATTATTTGTTTGTATTATGGGAAATGGTCACCGGTACAGGGGAGACTCTGCCGAAATTTTTCGGTAGGGTTTTCCTAGAGATTTTTTATAAACCGGTTAAGTAGAGTTAGTAGATAAGTAACGGTCACTCTTAGAGAGTAGTAGTAGTAGTAAGAAGGGTGGTCGTTACAGTTGGTATCAGAGCAGTTCCCATTCTCCAGCGTCACACACACATCAGCATCAGCCATGCCGTCTTCAAGTAAGAAAGTATTTAAATTCTTTATTTATTGCTTTCCTTTATTATTATTTGCAGTATAGAGTGATTGCTTATAAGTGCTTAAGTAAGATAGAAGTTACTGTTTCTCCTTTCTTGATTCATACATATGTTTGTTTAGAAAGGATAGAGAAGTTAGAAAGGATAGAGAAGATACCAAGTCTTTTTCCCTGCATAATTAGATGTCAAGAAGAGGACGTCCCCGTATCGTTCATACTGAGGACCAAGTTCAGGAGAACGAAGAGCCCAGAACCCCTGGGCCTATTCTCTCTGAAGTTGTTGCTCAACCTCAGAGACAAGTAGCGAGCAGCAGCAAGTGATCGTCAATCTGATGGCGAATCAGCAACCAGTTCCTCCCCCAACCATTAATGTGGAGACCCCAGTGGTGATTGAAGTCCCATCAGTTGCCCTGGAAGTCACCACAACACCTAGAAGACAAGAAGCATACCTCATCCAGTGGCTGAAGCTGAAACTAGAAAGCTTCTCAGGCACGACTGAGCCCTCGGATGCCCAGGCTTGGTTCAAGACACTGGAGAGCACAATGGAGCTTCTTGACTGGCCAGAAGTTGAGAAGGTTAAAGTGTGCCTCTTACTGCCTACCTGGAGATGTTCGTATGTGGTGGGAGCGAGTTAAGAGTAAGAGAGTAGTCAACCAGATGAGCTGGGTTGACTTCGAGACAGAGTTTTACGAAGAATTCTTCTGTCAACGGATCACCAATAAACAGTATGAGGAAGTTTAGACAAGGTGACCTACCAGTAGAAGAAGCGGTCAAAAGATTCAACAGACTAGCTCACCTTTGCCTAGAGTTAGTAAGTACAGTGAAAGAATGAGTCAGACTGATGCTCCTAACGCTGAGGCCAGAAATAACACCTAATGTGAGTAGTGAAACTCACCAACCATAGATTGGTGAGGAGCTAGTCAGCAGGGCATTAGTGAGCACTATCTGAACAGCAACAAGGCACAACAAACACAACACAAGCCAGTCAAGATAGAAGACAAGACAGTGGGGAAACAGAGACCCCAGTTAAGTAGTTAGAACTAGAAAGACAATCAAAACAAGAAAGACCCAAGCAGGAAGATGTTCGGGTAGTCTGTGAGTACCAGAGGTATTCCCAGAAGAGCTACTTGGACTACCTCCCAACAGAGAAGTGGAGTTTGAAATTGAGTTGGTACCTGGTACCGGTCCAATTTCAAAAGCTCTGTACCGAATTTGCTTAGCAGAGCTGAACGAGTTACAAGAACAATTGCAGGAGCTACTTGACAAGGGTTTCATCCGCCCTAATCATGCACCCCGGGGAGCTCCAATGTTGTTCGTTAAGTAGAAAGACAGATCTATGCGGATATGCATAGATTTTAGAGCGCTGAGTAAAGTAATAGTTAAGGACAAGTACCCTCTTTCCAGAATAGATGATCTATTTGATCAGCTAAAGAGGGCAACAATGTTCCCTAAAATAGACCTACGTTTTGGGGACCATTAGTTGAAAGTGAAAGGAAGTAATACACCCATAATAGTTCCCAAGACCAGATATGCGAACTACGAATTTGTAGTCATGCATTTTGGAGTGACTAATGCACCTGCAGTCTTCATGGACTTGATGAACAAAGTGTTCAGAGAATACTTTGACAAATTTGTCATCGTATTCGTCGACGACATTCTAGTCTATTCAAGAATCCCAGAGGAGCATGAGACGCACTTGAGAATAGTATTGCAGACCCTTCAGCAAAAATAGCAGTATGCTAAATTCTCAAAGTGCGAGTTCTGGTTAGAGCAGGTGGCGTTTCTAGGTCACATGATTTCTAAAGAAGGTATTCAAGTGGACCCAGCCAAAATAGAGGCAGTCAACAAATGACATAGACCCAAGAACGCCAGGGAGATCAGAAGCTTCCTTGGTATAGCTGGGTACTACAGGAAAGTTGTGGAGGACTTTTCCAGGATAGCATCTCCACTAACGACCTTAACCAGGAAGAACAAGAAGTTTGAATGGTCAGACAAATGTGAGCAGAGTTTCCAAGAGCTCAAGAGGAGACTGACCAGTGCTCCTATTCTGACAATCCCAAAAAGTGATAGGAGTTTTGACATCTACAGTGATGCTTCCAAGATGGGCTTAGGAGCTGTACTCATGCAGGAAGGAAAAGTTATAGCTTATGCTTCAAGACAACTCAAAGACTATGAGAAAAACTACCCCACTCATGATCTAGAGCCGGCAGCTGTAGTCTTTGCACTGAAACTCTGGCGACACTACTTGTATGGAGTCCAGTGCAGAATCTTCACAGACCATCAGAGTCTTAAGTACTTCTTCACTCAGAAGGACTTAAACATGAGACAGCGCAGGTGGTTAGAGTTGGTCAAAGATTATGACTTTGAGATCCTCTACCACCCAGGTAAAGCTAATAAAGTGACAGATGCACTAAGCAGAAAGTCCAGTGCATCCTTGATGTCCTTATCATCATTAGCCCTGCCACTACAGAAGGAGTTGTCAGATTTCGGACTTGAAATTATTTATGGGCAACTTTCTGCATTGACCCTAGAGTCAACCCTGCTTGAGGATATACAGAAAAAGCAAAGTGAAGATCTAGATATCCAAAATATCAAGCAAGGAATACAAGAAGAAGGAAATTCATAATTTCGAGTATCAGACAGTGGAATTCTTTATCGGGGAAATCGCCTTTGTGTTCCCAATGATGAAGAGCTGAGAAAGAGAATTTTAGAAGAGGCCCATAGTACGCCATACTCTATGCATCCTGGTTCTACCAAGATGTACCAAGACGTGAAACAGAAATTCTGGTGGTCTGGACTCAAAAGAGATGTGGCTAAATATGTCAGTACCTGCCTGACATGTCAAAGCAGAACACCAGAGACCAGGAGGAGTTCTACAACCTCTTCCTATACCAGAGTGGAAGTGGGAAGACATATCCATGGATTTCATAACAGGTCTCCCAAGAACCACAAATGGATACGATGCGATATGGGTGATAGTGGACAGATTGACCAAGTCTGCTCATTTCCTAGCCATCAAGGTGTCACACTCTATAGAGCAGTTAGCACAGCTATACGTTAAAGAGGTGATCAGACTTCACGGAGTTCCCAAATCTATTATTTCTGATAGAGATGGGCGCTTCACCTCTCATTTTTGGGAGTGTATTCAGACTGCACTGGGCACCAAACTCAAGTTCAGCACAGCCTTCCATCCTCAGACTGATGGACAAACAGAGCGAGTAAATCAGATTCTAGAAGATATGCTCAGAGCTTGTGCACTAGATTTCAAAGGAAGTTGGTGCAAGTACCTATGCTTAGCTGAATTTGCCTACAACAACAGCTATCAGGCCACCATCAAGATGACACCTTATGAGGCACTGTATGGCAGAAAGTGCAGATCACCCATTTGCTGGCAAGAAGCAGGCAAGAGAAAAAAAAATGGAAGTAGAACTAGACATTCAGACAGAGATGATAGATGAGATGAGACCACTCAGGCTATCCAGAAGATCAGACAGATAATTGAGACTGCCCAGAGTAGACAGAAAAGTTATGCTGACACACGCCGTAGGCCACTAGAATTCCAAGTAGGGGATTCAGTTTTTCTCAAGGTTGCTCTGATGAAGGGAGTGATGAGATTTGGCAAGAAGGGCAAATTAAGTCCTCGCTATGTAGGACCTTACCTGATTACAGACAGGATTGGGAAGGTAGCTTACAAGCTGGATTTACCACAAGACATGTCAGCAATATACAATGTATTTCATGTCTCTATGCTAAAGAAGTGTATTCACGATCTTAGCTGAGTGATTCAGCCTCAAACAGTGCAGATCCAAGAGGATCTTAGCTAGGAGAGTAGACCTACACAGATAGTGGACAGAGAAGTCAAGAGACTAAGAAACAAAGAAGTGTCACTAGTGAAGGTCATCTGGCAGAACCAGAAGCACGAGGAAGTCACTTAGGAGCGTAAGGACAGTATAAGACAGAGATGCCCAGAATTATTCTAAGTTCGAGGACGAACTTTTTATAAGGTATGGGGAATTGTAACGACCCAAATTTCCTCATTCTGAGCCCCAAGAATAATTCAAAAATATTTAGAAATGCTATAGAAAAGTTCTATAGATTTTTAGAAATTTTTAGAGTATTTTTATGCAATTTTTGGAGGTTGTTTGATATTTTTACAAAACGAAAGAAGTTTTGACAAAAATATGTCCAAGTCAAGTTTTGAACCGGAAACCTCGGGTTAAGCAGAGATTCGCTTAACCAACAGACCAGCCGAATGTTTCTTAATAAAACCTACAACGAGATATATTTAAGTTGTAATTGATACCGAAATACCTTAATTTAAAAAAAAGGTTGCAGAGAAATGGCTGAGCCGAAGCTCGACCCGGTGACCTGGGGTTTCGGCGGAAACGCAGATAACCAGCTGTGCTAGCGAGTTTTGTTAATTAAGGAAAGAATAAATTATATTTAAGGTATAGTTAGTAATAGAAAAACCTAGTTATAAAGGGATTAGGTTTTCTCTCTCGCCGAAAACCCGATTCTTTCTTCTCCTTCTCTCCCGACGGCGTTTTCTTCTCGCGGCGGAAACGAAGAAGCAGGCCTAGGTCTTCACTTCGGCGGTCGGCGAGGGACTCTTTTCGAAAGAGCTTCACGGAATCGGGATCATCTCGACGAGGAGTGCCGTGAGCACGAGGGAGAAGCCGAGATCTCCATCGCTCCGGAACCCTAGAGTCTTCCTCTTCTCCGGTTGTAAGTCCAAGAACAGCGAGGTGAGTTGCTTCTCACCTGCAGTAGGAGTTGCTCCGAATTTTCGGATTTCGTTTCCTTGCTTCCGGATCTTGTTGTGCCGAGTAGAAGAATATGCTAGGTTTTTTTTTCTTCCTTGCTTTGTTGAGATGTCATTCTCGATTTTGCTATTGTATTGAATCATATGCTCAATTCTGTCAAGATTGGCTGTATCGAGTTTGATATGTAGCTGTCTTGTGCTGTTAGTTCCCTTATAAGCGGGTAGATTGTAGCATTTCTTGCTTATGCTATTAATATCCTTATGCGGTTAAGTAATAGCAAGTTTTGCCTATGTTATTAGCTCTTTATACCATGTAGATTAGAGCATTTCAGCCGAACAGCCCTAATTCCAGCCTGTGGTTGTGTTTTAAGCATGCCTTTAGCTCTTAAATGTTGAATCCGGGTAGGTCTACCTGCTGCCATACATTCCAGCAAGTTTACTTTCTATTTTGGTCGTGCAAATGAGCATAAACAGCCCTTAATTATTAGTATGCAGTTCTGTTTTGTTTGCTACCTCCATGAATATGAACAGCCCTGTACGGTTTAGTTTCCTTGTCACTTAATGAGCATGCACAACTTAGTATACTAGTAAGTTTGGATAGATTATTTGTTACTGTTTTAAGGGCAAGAATAACCTTGTTATAATAGTTCAGAGTTAGTTTATTTTGCCCTATTTTACAGCATGTTTAGAAAGCTCAAAGTTGCATTCTTTTGCCCTATTTTACAGCATGTTTAGAAAGCTTAAAGTTACTTTCTTTTGCTCTGTTTATAGCATGATTAGTAAGCTTAAAGTTGCTTTCTTTTGCTCTATTTATAGCATGATTAGTAAGCTTAAAGTTGCTTTCTTTTGCTCTATTTTATAGCATGATTAGTAAGCTCAAAGTTGTTTTTATTCGCTACTTTAACAAGCATGAACAGCTACTCTCTAAGTGTATGCAGTTTTCCTTTTAAAGAATGCAGATCTTTCTTTCTTTGATTTACTTCTGCTGTAGCATGCCTAAAGATTTCAGATTTGTTAAGCATAGTGTGCAGACTTTAATAAGCAGATTTTTATTAAGTATTAGTGAAGATTTCTGTTGAGCATTAATATTGCATAATTTTTATTAGTTCAGTATGCAGATTTTTGGTTTAAGCATTTCAAAGTTAGAATTTGCTTGAACATTTCAGTTTCTTTTAAAAGAAGTATTCTTTTAGAAGTATTAACAAGTATAAGAAAGCTAAAGAAAAGAAAGAAAAGGCCAAGGCCTTAAGTAGATCCTAAAGTCAAGACTTTAGGGATTTTGCACAAGGTGCTTAAATAAATGCCAAGGCATTTTATTATAAGAAGTATTTAAAGATAAAAAGTATTTTACTTTTAAAGGGCATGTACCGGACACAAGGTCCAAGGGATGGGCTCCAAGTTGCCCCTAGGCACAAGGCCTAGAAGTATCTTAGTAGTTTCGGGATTAGCTATCTCGATTCTTATTAAGAATGCACGCAAAGTGGTACAATGCCGGGCCCAAAAGAAGTTTATTATTATTTTGAAGTATTAAAGTATAAGTTTTAAAATAAATGAAACAAGCTTCAAATATGTTTAGAATTAGAAAGTTTAGTTCTTGATGTTTGAAGCATTCAGTAGTAGTTTTATTTGTTTTTTTGCTACTAGATTATTCAGCATGTTTAGTTTTATTTGCTTTCAGCATGCTGTTATAGTTTTAGTCTTATGAGCATGTTTAGTAGTTTTACATGTTTAGAAGTTTTACATGTTTAGTAGCTTTACATGTTTAGTAGCTTTACATGTTTAGTATGCTTCTTTTATAGTTTCATTCTTATGAGCATGATTAGCTATACATGTTTAGTATTTCAGTTAGCATGATTTCCTTTGCTATATATGAGCATGAGTAGTTTTATATGTTAGCATTCAGTTTTAGCATGTTTTTATTTATATACATGCATATCGAGTTTTGTGAGTAGATAGCGCTCACTAAGCTTTATGCTTATAGACTGCACTTCCTCCTACTGCAGATAAAGGAAAGGAAAAGATTTAGCAAGGAAGGCGACAAGGTGGTGGTGATGAAGGTGTGTGATGGCTGGACTATGGAGAGATCCAGAATGAGCTGGCAAATTGCCAAGACTTTTCTGTTTAGTTATTTTAGTTCTCTTTTAATGCTATGATGAAGTTGAGATTGTAATTGAGTCTATTCCGCACTTGTAGTTTGGTATGTCTTATCGTTGGAGTTCTATTTGTTTACTATTGCTAGAATAGTTTCCTTTTAGTTATTGTGATATTATTACTGCGTGGTTGTGAAGTATTTATACCAGCCGCATGTGGCTGATGGTTTATTATTTGTTTGTATTATGGGAAATGGTCACCGGTACAGGGGAGACTCTGCCGAAATTTTTCGGTAGGGTTTTCCTAGAGATTTTTTATAAACCGGTTAAGTAGAGTTAGTAGATAAGTAACGGTCACTCTTAGAGAGTAGTAGTAGTAAGAAGGGTGGTCGTTACAGTTGGTATCAGAGCAGTTCCCATTCTCCAGCGTCACACACACATCAGCATCAGCCATGCCGTCTTCAAGTAAGAAAGTATTTAAATTCTTTATTTATTGCTTTCCTTTATTATTATTTGCAGTATAGAGTGATTGCTTATAAGTGCTTAAGTAAGATAGAAGTTACTGTTTCTCCTTTCTTGATTCATACATATGTTTGTTTAGAAAGGATAGAGAAGTTAGAAAGGATAGAGAAGATACCAAGTCTTTTTCCCTGCATAATTAGATGTCAAGAAGAGGACGTCCCCGTATCGTTCATACTGAGGACCAAGTTCAGGAGAACGAAGAGCCCAGAACCCCTGGGCCTATTCTCTCTGAAGTTGTTGCTCAACCTCAGAGACAAGTAGCGAGCAGCAGCAAGTGATCGTCAATCTGATGGCGAATCAGCAACCAGTTCCTCCCCCAACCATTAATGTGGAGACCCCAGTGGTGATTGAAGTCCCATCAGTTGCCCTGGAAGTCACCACAACACCTAGAAGACAAGAAGCATACCTCATCCAGTGGCTGAAGCTGAAACTAGAAAGCTTCTCAGGCACGACTGAGCCCTCGGATGCCCAGGCTTGGTTCAAGACACTGGAGAGCACAATGGAGCTTCTTGACTGGCCAGAAGTTGAGAAGGTTAAAGTGTGCCTCTTACTGCCTACCTGGAGATGTTCGTATGTGGTGGGAGCGAGTTAAGAGTAAGAGAGTAGTCAACCAGATGAGCTGGGTTGACTTCGAGACAGAGTTTTATGAAGAATTCTTCTGTCAATGGATCACCAATAAACAGTATGAGGAAGTTTAGACAAGGTGACCTACCAGTAGAAGAAGCGGTCAAAAGATTCAACAGACTAGCTCACCTTTGCCTAGAGTTAGTAAGTACAGTGAAAGAATGAGTCAGACTGATGCTCCTAACGCTGAGGCCAGAAATAACACCTAATGTGAGTAGTGAAACTCACCAACCATAGATTGGTGAGGAGCTAGTCAGCAGGGCATTAGTGAGCACTATCTGAACAGCAACAAGGCACAACAAACACAACACAAGCCAGTCAAGATAGAAGACAAGACAGTGGGGAAACAGAGACCCCAGTTAAGTAGTTAGAACTAGAAAGACAATCAAAACAAGAAAGACCCAAGCAGGAAGATGTTCGGGTAGTCTGTGAGTACCAGAGGTATTCCCAGAAGAGCTACTTGGACTACCTCCCAACAGAGAAGTGGAGTTTGAAATTGAGTTGGTACCTGGTACCGGTCCAATTTCAAAAGCTCTGTACCGAATTTCCTTAGCAGAGCTGAACGAGTTACAAGAACAATTGCAGGAGCTACTTGACAAGGGTTTCATCCGCCCTAATCATGCACCCCGGGGAGCTCCAATGTTGTTCGTTAAGTAGAAAGACAGATCTATGCGGATATGCATAGATTTTAGAGCGCTGAGTAAAGTAATAGTTAAGGACAAGTACCCTCTTTCCAGAATAGATGATCTATTTGATCAGCTAAAGAGGGCAACAATGTTCCCTAAAATAGACCTACGTTTTGGGGACCATTAGTTGAAAGTGAAAGGAAGTAATACACCCATAATAGTTCCCAAGACCAGATATGCGAACTACGAATTTGTAGTCATGCATTTTGGAGTGACTAATGCACCTGCAGTCTTCATGGACTTGATGAACAAAGTGTTCAGAGAATACTTTGACAAATTTGTCATCGTATTCGTCGACGACATTCTAGTCTATTCAAGAATCCCAGAGGAGCATGAGACGCACTTGAGAATAGTATTGCAGACCCTTCAGCAAAAATAGCAGTATGCTAAATTCTCAAAGTGCGAGTTCTGGTTAGAGCAGGTGGCGTTTCTAGGTCACATGATTTCTAAAGAAGGTATTCAAGTGGACCCAGCCAAAATAGAGGCAGTCAACAAATGACATAGACCCAAGAACGCCAGGGAGATCAGAAGCTTCCTTGGTATAGCTGGGTACTACAGGAAAGTTGTGGAGGACTTTTCCAGGATAGCATCTCCACTAACGACCTTAACCAGGAAGAACAAGAAGTTTGAATGGTCAGACAAATGTGAGCAGAGTTTCCAAGAGCTCAAGAGGAGACTGACCAGTGCTCCTATTCTGACAATCCCAAAAAGTGATAGGAGTTTTGACATCTACAGTGATGCTTCCAAGATGGGCTTAGGAGCTGTACTCATGCAGGAAGGAAAAGTTATAGCTTATGCTTCAAGACAACTCAAAGACTATGAGAAAAACTACCCCACTCATGATCTAGAGCCGGCAGCTGTAGTCTTTGCACTGAAACTCTGGCGACACTACTTGTATGGAGTCCAGTGCAGAATCTTCACAGACCATCAGAGTCTTAAGTACTTCTTCACTCAGAAGGACTTAAACATGAGACAGCGCAGGTGGTTAGAGTTGGTCAAAGATTATGACTTTGAGATCCTCTACCACCCAGGTAAAGCTAATAAAGTGGCAGATGCACTAAGCAGAAAGTCCAGTGCATCCTTGATGTCCTTATCATCATTAGCCCTGCCACTACAGAAGGAGTTGTCAGATTTCGGACTTGAAATTATTTATGGGCAACTTTCTGCATTGACCCTAGAGTCAACCCTGCTTGAGGATATACAGAAAAAGCAAAGTGAAGATCTAGATATCCAAAATATCAAGCAAGGAATACAAGAAGAAGGAAATTCATAATTTCGAGTATCAGACAGTGGAATTCTTTATCGGGGAAATCGCCTTTGTGTTCCCAATGATGAAGAGCTGAGAAAGAGAATTTTAGAAGAGGCCCATAGTACGCCATACTCTATGCATCCTGGTTCTACCAAGATGTACCAAGACGTGAAACAGAAATTCTGGTGGTCTGGACTCAAAAGAGATGTGGCTAAATATGTCAGTACCTGCCTGACATGTCAGAGAGTCAAAGCAGAACACCAGAGACCAGGAGGAGTTCTACAGCCTCTTCCTATACCAGAGTGGAAGTGGGAAGACATATCCATGGATTTCATAACAGGTCTCCCAAGAACCACAAATGGATACGATGCGATATGGGTGATAGTGGACAGATTGACCAAGTCTGCTCATTTCCTAGCCATCAAGGTGTCACACTCTATAGAGCAGTTAGCACAGCTATACGTTAAAGAGGTGATCAGACTTCACGGAGTTCCCAAATCTATTATTTCTGATAGAGATGGGCGCTTCACCTCTCATTTTTGGGAGTGTATTCAGACTGCACTGGGCACCAAACTCAAGTTCAGCACAGCCTTCCATCCTCAGACTGATGGACAAACAGAGCGAGTAAATCAGATTCTAGAAGATATGCTCAGAGCTTGTGCACTAGATTTCAAAGGAAGTTGGTGCAAGTACCTATGCTTAGCTGAATTTGCCTACAACAACAGCTATCAGGCCACCATCAAGATGACACCTTATGAGGCACTGTATGGCAGAAAGTGCAGATCACCCATTTGCTGGCAAGAAGCAGGCAAGAGAAAAAAAAATGGAAGTAGAACTAGACATTCAGACAGAGATGATAGATGAGATGAGACCACTCAGGCTATCCAGAAGATCAGACAGATAATTGAGACTGCCCAGAGTAGACAGAAAAGTTATGCTGACACACGCCGTAGGCCACTAGAATTCCAAGTAGGGGATTCAGTTTTTCTCAAGGTTGCTCTGATGAAGGGAGTGATGAGATTTGGCAAGAAGGGCAAATTAAGTCCTCGCTATGTAGGACCTTACCTGATTACAGACAGGATTGGGAAGGTAGCTTACAAGCTGGATTTACCACAAGACATGTCAGCAATATACAATGTATTTCATGTCTCTATGCTAAAGAAGTGTATTCACGATCTTAGCTGAGTGATTCAGCCTCAAACAGTGCAGATCCAAGAGGATCTTAGCTAGGAGAGTAGACCTACACAGATAGTGGACAGAGAAGTCAAGAGACTAAGAAACAAAGAAGTGTCACTAGTGAAGGTCATCTGGCAGAACCAGAAGCACGAGGAAGTCACTTAGGAGCGTAAGGACAGTATAAGACAGAGATGCCCAGAATTATTCTAAGTTCGAGGACGAACTTTTTATAAGGTATGGGGAATTGTAACGACCCAAATTTCCTCATTCTGAGCCCCAAGAATAATTCAAAAATATTTAGAAATGCTATAGAAAAGTTCTATAGATTTTTAGAAATTTTTAGAGTATTTTTATGTAATTTTTGGAGGTTGTTTGATATTTTTACAAAACGAAAGAAGTTTTGACAAAAATATGTCCAAGTCAAGTTTTGAACCGGAAACCTCGGGTTAAGCAGAGATTCGCTTAACCAACAGACCAGCCGAATGTTTCTTAATAAAACCTACAACGAGATATATTTAAGTTGTAATTGATACCGAAATACCTTAGTTTAAAAAAAAGGTTGCAGAGAAATGGCTGAGCCGAAGCTCGACCCGGTGACCTGGGGTTTCGGCGGAAACGCAGATAACCAGCTGTGCTAGCGAGTTTTGTTAATTAAGGAAAGAATAAATTATATTTAAGGTATAGTTAGTAATAGAAAAACCTAGTTATAAAGGGATTAGGTTTTCTCTCTCGCCGAAAACCCGATTCTTTCTTCTCCTTCTCTCCCGACGGCGTTTTCTTCTCGCGGCGGAAACGAAGAAGCAGGCCTAGGTCTTCACTTCGGCGGTCGGCGAGGGACTCTTTTCGAAAGAGCTTCACGGAATCGGGATCATCTCGACGAGGAGTGCCGTGAGCACGAGGGAGAAGCCGAGATCTCCATCGCTCCGGAACCCTAGAGTCTTCCTCTTCTCCGGTTGTAAGTCCAAGAACAGCGAGGTGAGTTGCTTCTCACCTGCAGTAGGAGTTGCTCCGAATTTTCGGATTTCGTTTCCTTGCTTCCGGATCTTGTTGTGCCGAGTAGAAGAATATGCTAGGTTTTTTTTTCTTCCTTGCTTTGTTGAGATGTCATTCTCGATTTTGCTATTGTATTGAATCATATGCTCAATTCTGTTAAGATTGGCTGTATCGAGTTTGATATGTAGCTGTCTTGTGCTGTTAGTTCCCTTATAAGCGGGTAGATTGTAGCATTTCTTGCTTATGCTATTAATATCCTTATGCGGTTAAGTAATAGCAAGTTTTGCCTATGTTATTAGCTCTTTATACCATGTAGATTAGAGCATTTCAGCCGAACAGCCCTAATTCCAGCCTGTGGTTGTGTTTTAAGCATGCCTTTAGCTCTTAAATGTTGAATCCGGGTAGGTCTACCTGCTGCCATACATTCCAGCAAGTTTACTTTCTATTTTGGCCGTGCAAATGAGCATAAACAGCCCTTAATTATTAGTATGCAGTTCTGTTTTGTTTGCTACCTCCATGAATATGAACAGCCCTGTACGGTTTAGTTTCCTTGTCACTTAATGAGCATGCACAACTTAGTATACTAGTAAGTTTGGATAGATTATTTGTTACTGTTTTAAGGGCAAGAATAACCTTGTTATAATAGTTCAGAGTTAGTTTATTTTGCCCTATTTTACAGCATGTTTAGAAAGCTCAAAGTTGCATTCTTTTGCCCTATTTTACAGCATGTTTAGAAAGCTTAAAGTTACTTTCTTTTGCTCTGTTTATAGCATGATTAGTAAGCTTAAAGTTGCTTTCTTTTGCTCTATTTATAGCATGATTAGTAAGCTTAAAGTTGCTTTCTTTTGCTCTATTTTATAGCATGATTAGTAAGCTCAAAGTTGTTTTTATTCGCTACTTTAACAAGCATGAACAGCTACTCTCTAAGTGTATGCAGTTTTCCTTTTAAAGAATGCAGATCTTTCTTTCTTTGATTTACTTCTGCTGTAGCATGCCTAAAGATTTCAGATTTGTTAAGCATAGTGTGCAGACTTTAATAAGCAGATTTTTATTAAGTATTAGTGAAGATTTCTGTTGAGCATTAATATTGCATAATTTTTATTAGTTCAGTATGCAGATTTTTGGTTTAAGCATTTCAAAGTTAGAATTTGCTTAAACATTTCAGTTTCTTTTAAAAGAAGTATTCTTTTAGAAGTATTAACAAGTATAAGAAAGCTAAAGAAAAGAAAGAAAAGGCCAAGGCCTTAAGTAGATCCTAAAGTCAAGACTTTAGGGATTTTGGCACACAAGGTGCTTAAATAAATGCCAAGGCATTTTATTATAAGAAGTATTTAAAGATAAAAAGTATTTTACTTTTAAAGGGCATGTACCGGACACAAGGTCCAAGGGATGGGCTCCAAGTTGCCCCTAGGCACAAGGCCTAGAAGTATCTTAGTAGTTTCGGGATTAGCTATCTCGATTCTTATTAAGAATGCGCGCAAAGTGGTACAATGTCGGGCCCAAAAGAAGTTTATTATTATTTTGAAGTATTAAAGTATAAGTTTTAAAATAAATGAAACAAGCTTCAAATATGTTTAGAATTAGAAAGTTTAGTTCTTGATGTTTGAAGCATTCAGTAGTAGTTTTATTTGTTTTTTTGCTACTAGATTATTCAGCATGTTTAGTTTTATTTGCTTTCAGCATGCTGTTATAGTTTTAGTCTTATGAGCATGTTTAGTAGTTTTACATGTTTAGAAGTTTTACATGTTTAGTAGTTTTACATGTTTAGTAGCTTTACATGTTTAGTAGCTTTACATGTTTAGTATGCTTCTTTTATAGTTTCATTCTTATGAGCATGATTAGCTATACATGTTTAGTATTTCAGTTAGCATGATTTCCTTTGCTATATATGAGCATGAGTAGTTTTATATGTTAGCATTCAGTTTTAGCATGTTTTTATTTATATACATGCATATCGAGTTTTGTGAGTAGATAGCGCTCACTAAGCTTTATGCTTATAGACTGCACTTCCTCCTACTGCAGATAAAGGAAAGGAAAAGATTTAGCAAGGAAGGCGACAAGGTGGTGGTGATGAAGGTGTGTGATGGCTGGACTATGGAGAGATCCAGAATGAGCTGGCAAATTGCCAAGACTTTTCTGTTTAGTTATTTTAGTTCTCTTTTAATGCTATGATGAAGTTGAGATTGTAATTGAGTCTATTCCGCACTTGTAGTTTGGTATGTCTTATCGTTGGAGTTCTATTTGTTTACTATTGCTAGAATAGTTTCCTTTTAGTTATTGTGATATTATTACTACGTGGTTGTGAAGTATTTATACCAGCCGCATGTGGCTGATGGTTTATTATTTGTTTGTATTATGGGAAATGGTCACCGGTACAGGGGAGACTCTGCCGAAATTTTTTGGTAGGGTTTTCCTAGAGATTTTTTATAAACCGGTTAAGTAGAGTTAGTAGATAAGTAACGGTCACTCTTAGAGAGTAGTAGTAGTAGTAAGAAGGGTGGTCGTTACACTGTGTGGCACCCAAACCCCTACTCTATATAAGGGTTTCTTCCTCATTTGAAAGGGGGATCCTCCCTTTTGGGAGAAATCAAGATTTAGGACATTCCTCCACCTTCTTGGAGGGATTTTCCGATGATCTAAGGGAAGATCTTCAA